>NC_045444.1:63220544-63328229 GCF_002776525.5 Piliocolobus tephrosceles | reverse complement strand
AAACACACAAACACACCATCCCAGCTGATCTTGTCTCACACACACACACACGCACACACTCACACACACACACCACCCAACTGATCTTGTCAAGCCAGACTTTCTCTTCAGATCTTGCCCTCCTCTTCCCAAACTTTCTTCCTGAATCTCTCCATCCCCAATGTCTCCACCCTAATACAAATCACCCTCATTTCTTTGCCTGGATTCTAGGCAGGTCCCAGTAGCCTTCTGACTGGTCTTTGCCATCTATTCTTTTCTCTGATCCTTTCTCCATTTTGCACTCAAACTGACCTTTCAAAACTATGTTGCTTCCTGGCGTGTAAGGGTAATGACCCAAATCATGAATGGGGCCTACAAGGCCATGCACAAAGAGGTTTTCACCCACCCGCTTAGCTTTCTCACTCTTCATTGGCCACCCACACTGGTGGTGCTACCCTGAACACTCTTCCCCTGCCCTCAACCCCGAACTCCAGCTTCTGCCCTCACTCTTCCTTTAGCACTCAGTTCAAATGTGACTTCTTCAAAAAAGAATTCCTAATATCCCAGACTGTTAACTGTTCCCCTAGCATCTTCACTTCTTTACACTGCCTATTACAGTTGAGGTTATGTAATTAGTTGCTGTTTAAAGACTGTGTCCCTAGTCAGAATATAGATTTTGTGAACTCAGAAGCTACGGCTGTCTTGTTCACTGCTTTGTCCACAGCATTTATCCCAATGCCCAGCACACAATGGGGTTCATTAAATATTTGATGAACGGATAGCCACATTCATGTTATAGAGATACATATGGCTTCTTCCTTGACACGTGGGTTCTGGAACAGAAAGAACCTGGCCTGTTCCGTATCGTATTCTTATTCTTTTAACTTTGGTTTGGTTTGATTATATTTATCCTCTGTGTTTACATTTTGTTTTGAAAAGGCAAGAAAGAACCCTCAAGTGGAATTGCTGCTGGCAGTTGGAGCCACACCAGTGTTCTCAGAATACACCCTGTCCTTTCCAATTTCCTTCATATGATGTAACCACCAACAGTCTCGGAGTAACAAGTCAAATTCTGATTCTCAGTCTGCTGAAGTAAGATCCCTCGTGGCCGCAGTCACACTCCACTTTCTCTCTGAAAGCCTGTCTGTTCTTGTCAGAACTTCTCTCTTCTTGCTAAAGCATTTCATTTTCACCTCTAACGGTTATATTGTCTAGCTTTTTATTATAGTTGTTTTGATACCCATCTACCCAACCTACTAAACTCTGTGCTCTCTGAGGACAGGTACACCAAACTGATAAAATGTCTGAATCACCTGTGTATTCTCAGTATCTAGCACAATGTTAGGTGTTTATTAAACACAATTAAATTTTTCATTAGTATAGTAGCAGAGTGACTGGGGTAAAGTCCTTTAGTTTTATCATTTCCATTCATCAGTTCCATTATATATTCTCCCTCGCTTCCACCAAGAAGTACAGAGAATAAAGACATCCTATTCTCTCTTCCCTTCCTATGAAAGGTTTCCAAAATTACTGAGAAAGAAGAAAGAACTGGGGAAGCTTATGTAAGTAGAGAACAAAGAGAATAATGCCAATAAATACATACATTGTTTAAAGCCCTGCAGCTCTTCCTCAGATCAGATGATAAGAAGTTCAGAGTGCCAGGAGCATCTGGCAAAGGGTGTCTGCTGAAACTGATGCCTCAAAAGAAAAAAAAAGAAAAGAAAGCAATAGTCCATGTGATGATAAATGGAACATTCCTTATTGTTGATTCTTAGAAAGACAGTACCATACATTGTATGCTTTATAGTGGAAATTATTTTTCCTAACGTATAAACATCTAAAAATAATATATTCAGCCCAGGCGCTGTGGTTCACAGCTGTAATCCCAGCACTTTGGGAAGCCAGTGCAGGAGGATTGCTTGAGGCCAACTGTTCAATACCAGCCTGGGCAACATAGTGAGACCATGTCTCTACAGAAAAAAATTTAAAAATTAGCCAGGCACAGTGGCCCATACCTGTAGTCCTAGCTATTCAGGAGACTGAGGCAAGGAGAATCGCTTGAGCCCAGGAGGTTGAGAATACAGTGAGCTATGACCATGTGACTGCACTGTACCCTGTCTCAAAAATAAATAAATAAAAATAGCATATTTACTGAAAGCAAATATATATACCTGGAAATATAGGTTCTAAACCCATTTCTGCCTCTCTCTAGCAGGGTGACCTTCGTCAAGTCAGATTATCATCTATAGGTAGTTATGCTGCATATGGGGCCTTTCGTTACAGATTTAAAAATAGAAACCCTCCTAAAGCAAATTCCTTTTATTTAAACCAGCCCTCATGGAACCAAATGTTTTCATGGGAAGGATACAGTCAGGCCATGACTGTCAATGAGAAACAAAATTGATGCCATTATTGAAGATATGATATGATATCATATCTAGGGAAACAAATCTTCTTGTCAGTTGTTCATTAATTTCCATTCAGGTGTTTCTCTGTTTTCTTCAGTTCAGCTGGTACTTATTAAAAGCGTGTTACTCAAAAGAAATAACCTAATATGGCAGAATTGTGCATCAGGCAACCAGTGCTTTAAATCTTGACTGTACTACTACAAGTTGTATGATCTTAGACACTTTATAATAGTGACAATTGCCAACTACTGAGCGTCTACTCTCTGCTCACTGTGCTAGGCTCTTTACAGGTGCTATTTCCTTTAGTTCTCACAAAGCCCGTCATGATAAATGCTATTAGCCTCATTATACAGATAACTCAAATGCGACTTGAAAAGGTTAAGTAATTTGCCACAAGTCACATAGCTGGTATAGTAAGTGAGATTCCAAAGTCCTTGCTTTTTTTCCAAAGAGCAAGAGCTTTCCAAAGTGCTTTTTTGCAAAGAGTCCTGGGGGAATTCTTTGCTCAAATTTTTCCAACCATAAAGTTAGGAAATTTAGTTACTTGACCTGCAGGAGTGATAGTGAATAAATGTAACTTTTTTGTTGATTTTTTGTAATGGATTTTTTTTTTTTTTTTTTTTTTTTTGAGACATGATCTCACTCTGTCACTCAGGCTGGAGTACAGCAGCATGATCATGACTATTTTTTGTAGCAACAGAGTTTTGCTATGTTGTCCAGGCTGGTCTCAAACTCCTGGGCTCAAGCCATCTGCCCACCTCGGTTTCCCAAAGTGCCGAGATTACAGGCATGAGTCACCATAGTAGGCCTATAATGGAAAATTTTTATCATACACAAGAATAGAGAGACTAATTCAGTAACCAATCCCACAGCCACAAAGATCATCACTTCATAACCACTCTTATTTCATCTACACCCATTCACTTTTCTCTTTACCTCAACACCCAATGGATTCTTGTGAAGCAGCCCAGCTATATTATTTGATCTGTAAATATTTTAGTATTTATCATGAAAGGGAAAGACTTTTTAAAAACATAATCCTGATCCTTTTGTAGTTCATAAGCGTGATGATTGGGTGTTCACATGCATGTGTGAGATGTGCCACCCTTGAACCTCGTTATGTCATCAGCACATTACCCGTCTGACATGAAAAATAATAATAATACCAATACCATTAGCATACCTTAAAAATTAACAAGTATTCCTTAATATCATAAAATGACCAAAGTTTGTGTTTCTTTCATTTTCTCCTTTAAAAAAAAATAGTTTAATATATTTTAATAGCAAACTTACAGGAATAGGACAGAAGACAGACATTAAAAACCTGTACTTCCATGTAGGACAACTCAGAAAAGTACAGTGAATGCACAGAATCAACTGTATTATCAAATGCTACTAACATTATTTAGTTGCCATGAATAAGAAATTTGCTTGTTTTTAAAAAGTCCAAATGCTGGCATTGTCCAGAAAATTTTAACAGGTTTATTTATATTGTTATAAAGTTGAACTGCTGGCCAGGTGCAGTGGCTCATACCTGTAATCCCAGCATTTTGGGAGAGTGAGGCAGGCAGATTGCCTGAGGTCAGTAGTTCGTGACCAGCCTGGCCAACATGGTGAAACTCTGCTTCTACTAAAAAATATGAAAATTAGTTGGGCATGGTGGCGGGTGCCTGTAATCCCAACTACTTGGGAGGCTGAGGCAGGGGAATCGCTTGAACCCAGGAGGTGGAGGTTGCAGCAAGCCGAGATTGTGCTGTTGCACTCCAGCCTGGGTAACGAGAAACTCTGTCTCAAAAAAAAAAAAAAGTTGAACTGCTAAAACTTGTTCACTGAAACATTTTGACTTGCATTAATGCTTTGTGTCCTTGCATTTTTAAAATTTGTTATTGATACACAATAGTGCATATTTTTATTGTACATGTGAAAATTTGATACATTCATATAATCAAATCTGTGTCCCTGCATTTATATTGAAAATTCATACACAAATGAATATGGAGAAATTGCCAGTACCTGATTTCTGCCTTCTGTTTTTCCACTTGTCACTGTATAGGTACCATTTGACCTCATGGGGAAAAAAATCTAACATTCACAACTACCAGTGTCAGGAAGAAGAGAGAGAGAGAAGAATGAAATGTTTTCCATCACAGTGAATTCTTAAGCATGTTCTTCACGTACGTTATGTACTAGCTGGATGCCTTTTGCCATAATTGTTACACATGTGGCATGGAGGACACATAGGTTGTTATCTTCAAAAAGGCCAGCCAAATAGGCCTCCCTTGCCTTCACAAAGCACCAATGGCTGTGCTCTGGAAGCACAGATCTGGTTTGAGTCCTGAGAAATTTCTTGCACCAGATGCTGGAAGGAAAGTTAGCAAATCAGGAGTTGATAGACTTCAGATAATATTTAATTTTATAGAGTACCACAGTACCAGTGCAGCAGTATCTCAGTGATGAAGTTTCTTCAGCACTCCAGTAGAGGGTGAACTCTTGCAAGTGACTTTTGTATCCAGTAACTTCCTGAATGCTTTACCACTGATAGCTTTGTGGGCCATAGTATGGAAATCTTTCTTACCTCCTTCTCTTTCCACTGGAGCTCAGTGAGCTAGAGGCAGCTTGTAATCTCTCTCTCTCTGTGTCTGACAATTTGGTCATTAAAGCTTTATTTGCAGTTTTTTTTGTGTGTGTGTATCCCAAGGTAGTATATTCCGCTAGGAGCATAGTCAAATTACTGGGTTCTAATATCACTGATAATCAAAATATTAAAACAGTTGAAACCAATCAGAATGGACAGCCCCCTGCTATGATCTAACCCTTTAGTTATTGGCCCATAAGAATGAGGGGTGGGAAAGGGTGATATCTCAGGGCAGCAGTAGTTCACCAACCTATATGTTGTTTAACAACCCAACATTGTTTCAGTGTTTTGTTTTGTTTTGTTTTGTTTTGTTTTGTTTTGTAACGGTGTCTCTGCTCTGTCACCCAGACTGGAGTGCAGTGTGAACATGGTTCACTGCAGCCTCAACTTCCTGGGCTCCACCTCAGCCTCCCAGTAGCCGGGACTACAGGAATGCACCACCACGCCTGGCTAAGTTTTTGTAGTTCACCCCGTTGCCCAGACTGATCTTGAACTCCTGGCCTCAAGTGATCTTCCTGCCTTGGCCCCCGAAAGTACTGGGATTACAGGCATGAGTCACCACACCCGGCCTGTTTCAAACACTGGGAATACCATCCTCTGCATACTGACTTGTTACAAACCCTGGTATCTTTAAGTTCCTTTCTAGCTCCGACAGGAATGTAAATAGTCACTTAATGGAGATACCCTTTTCCTGCTCCCTAACACTAGTAGTCTTTATATACATAAACACACATACATATAAACTTTACAGTAACACAAATGATTATTTCCTATAGTTCTGGAAGTTCTGGCAAGTAAAATAACAACAAAATAGAAATATGAGTTACAACTATTAGGAAACGAAATTATTAGTATTTAGAACAAATATAATTAGATACCTAAAGCAAAACTAACAAAAAATAAGAATAAGCAAATTATGAGTACAAACTTGTAGGCCAAACAAGTCTAAAAATCTATTGTGGGGCCAGCTACAGTGCTGGCAGACCTGGATCAATCAGTAATTATAAATGAAGTTAAATATAATTAAATATATAATTTAAATATAATTAATTATCTAACTTTCAGCTCTTCTGACTTAATTCCACTAAAATTCTTAAGAATTACTTGCTCTGGCAGATATCTGTGCGATTGCCTTCACTAACAGCACTCTTTCCTAAGGAGTATATCCTCATCTCCCACCACCATCCACACGGCTACAGCCAGAACTTTTCTGTGTTTACATGATCCTACTTTCCTGGCCATACTTGATAAATCAGGGATAGGTGCACCTGATCTAAGCCAGTACAGTAAGAGGCCTTCCTCTGGATTTTTTCAAACTGGAATGAAGAAAGAGAGACAGCCACATGGTTCTTAAAGGACACTGACCCAAATAGCTGTTGGTAACCGTGTTTTCTGCTTTGGGCAGATTCTTCAGCAGTGAGAGCAGATGAAGCTGATATGCAGAGAAGGGCCAAGCCAATTGTCAAAGGGAATTTTGATGGCAGTGGGGTTTCTGAGGTAGAACTATAGTTCTGCTCATCTCTTTGTTTGGCTTTATAACCCTTCTTTGGAACCCATAAGCCAATAATTTCTCATTTTTATCAAAGAAATTCAAATTAGGTTTCTATCACTTGCTATCAAAAGAATTACCACTTCATTGACAAAAGGAAATGCATAGAATAAATTTTCTACAAGTAATAGATTTATATTTGAGGCATATTCATTTTACTGTATACAGATCTTTTCAATTCCCTCACTATTATCAACTTCTAAAAATGTGGAATTTTCATAGATTTTTGATTATGTGATAAAAAATAAAACTTGGACGTTTAGGGTCTAGGGTGTGGTAAGAGAGGCGGGAGATAAGTTTGGAAAGGTAAATTGAGATTACAATATATAGGGCCTTAAATGTCATGTGAAGTTTAGACTTTATCCTGCAGGTAATGGGGATCCATTTGGCAAATTTTCAAGCAGGGGAAGGATATGTTTAGATAAATAATTCTGCTGGCAATTTGGAGCCTCAATAAAATGGGGAGAAAATAAAAACAGCTTAATAGGTGCTTGTGCTGGAAACCTAATTACATAAAAGTTATTCCAGGTGTCCAAGGCAGGGTTGATGAGAGAATCACTTAGGAAAGTTACGCTGGAAATTGTTGGGAAATGGAAGGATTCAAGAGACATTTGAAAGGTAGAATTGGTACTACTGAATGACCACTTGGACACAGGGGATGAAAATGAGGAAATATAGGACTATGACTAGATGGGGATGCCATCAACACAGGAAAAGGAGGAGGAACAGATTTGAGAAGACACTATTCTGAGTATCACCACTCACTTTTATGATACTTCTAGCAGGTATGGAGCTAAAATGTATGATGTCCCATTGTAGCACTCACATTATACCTTGGCAGGTTGTTTGTACTTTATTGTATTTGCTGCATAATGTAGGATGCCAAAGTAATCATTACATTCTGGAAGTTAGGAGTCCTACTTGGTCTCTGATGAGGAAGGCATTAACTGTGATTTCTGTCACATGCTGGTGTATACTGGTCTGGGAGAAATCTTTGATTTAATGAATAGAATTAAACATAATTGTAGCCACCTTAAAATTCTGTATATCGCATATAGAGAATACCATTAACTCGTTTTCTACTCTGCCTTCCTCTACTTTCATGATTAAGGGCAGAAGAATTAAAATTTTATAGTGAAATAAGATTGGATAGATATGATGAAGTAATGTGAGGCTCACATTTTCAAAGTAAATATTTCTGTGTTCAAAGCAATTCACCAGAGGGCCACTTTCCCTGTACCTTCCCTGAAGAACTAAAAGCTCTAGTCCACCTGATTTTTAAAGCAAAATTATCAAATGCCAGCAATGTAACTTGTTCTGTGTTAAAAACAGAACTAGACACAGTCCTTATCCTTGAGGACTAGCTCACTATCATTCCAATATTTTTTGGAAAGTGTGAAATTGCGATTTGCAGATGGTGACTTTGCCAAAATTGAAAGCTTAGTAGCTCACATACACTTGCGTGAGTACCTAACATCTTTATAATTCTGACAACACTAATGAGCTACAGGAAACACTGGCCAAATTCTGCTTGGTTTGGTTTCCATTCTTTTGCTAAATCCCTTATATCAGCACTGACCAATAAAAATATAAAGCAAGCCATGTTTGTGATTTTAAATTTTCTAATAGCCATATTTTTTTAAAGTATAAAGAAACATGTAAAATACATTTTAATAGACTTTTTAAAAAACTTTATTTTTAGAGCAGTTTTAGGTTCACAGCAAAATTAAGAGGAATGTACAGAGACTCCTTATATACCCCTTGCCCCTGCACATGCATAGCCTACCCCATTATCAATATCCCCCACCAGAGTGGTAGATGTTTTATAACTGATGAGCCTACATTGGAACACTCAAAGTCCACAGTTTACTTTAGGGTTCACTCTTGGTGGTGTGCATTCTATGAGTCTGGAGAACTTTATGACCTATATCCAGCATTATAGTATCACACAGAGTAGCTTCATTGCCGTAAAAATCCTCTGTGCTCCACCAGTTCATCCCTCCCTCCACCCTAATCCCAGGCAACCACTGATCTTTTTACTGTCTCCAGAGTTTTGCCTTCTCCAGAATTTCATATGGGTGGAATCACACAGTATGTACAACCTTCTCAGATTGTCTTCTTTATGAAATTAATTTTAATACTGTATTTTCTTTAACCAAAATTGTTTAATGTGATTACTTTAACATGGAATCAATATTTAAATATTACTAATTAAATATTTTACATTCTCTTTTCATACTGTCTTCTAAATATATGCCAGATATATATCTATATATCTATATCTATATACCAGATATATATCTGGTATCTAAATATATACCAGATATATATCTATATCTGGTGTATATTTACACCAAAATCTGGTAAATTTACACCGGATTTTGAAGACTTACAGCATATCTTAATTCAGACTAGCCAGATTTCAACTTGATCATCACATGACTAGTGACTACTGTATTAGACAGTGCAACGTTAGATACAAGTCACAACTGGAGACATCTTTCAAAGATTTAAGCTGCCTGTCCCTTAATTTAACAATGAATACAATGTCCTTTACCCTGTTTGCCACTTATAGGTGGAAGGCCACTCCAAGTCTAAGGGAGAAAGGTAATATGATGGAAATTACAAATATACATTCTAATATTTAATCTTTTTTCATTCAAGCATCTATCCTGCCATTCAGTTTTCCATGCTTTGAAGAATGGAAAATGGTGATACTTTTCTGTCATGATGAGTAATGGATTAGATAATAGGGAAGAGTGGAGTTGCCATTATATTGAATTTATTCTCAATTACAGAAGTCACGTGCTATTTTGGAGAGAGCACCAGTTTAAGAGGAGAATTTGAGCCTTTATTCTGGTAGACACTATATGGCCTGAGACAGATCAAGTCAATTTTTTGGATATTTTCTTATTCTCTAAAGTGAGATTGAACTAGTTCAGTGGCTTTTAAACCATACTCAGGGGAACGTAAGAGTTTATACGGGAAGAATGAGAGTGAGGAAGGATTTAGGAGGAATTTTTCATGCACACACACACATACACACATACACACACACACTGGCAGATTCAACCACTGCTGGATCAAGTTTATTGGATGTACACATTAATCTTCAGTGTAAGTTCCAGAACTAATTAAAATTGTAAACATGATAACTAGATAATTTGATCATATCTACTTTCCTTTTCAATGATAATATGAGATATAATGTTCACATCCTCTGGCCCATTTCTAGAGGTCCTTTCATGTACTTTTTACTCAGACTTCCTTGTGACCAATCTTAACCCTTCCAAGTCACTGGTCAAGTTACCAAACTATTAGCCACTGCTAATTCCAGGCAAACTGAACAATGAGATACATATTATTTCAATTTCTGCCCATTTTGAGGATTACCCCTTTTTTTTCTTTTTCTTTTTTGTTTTATAGATTGAGATGGGGTCTCGCTGTTTTGACCAGGCTGGTCTCAAACTCCTGGCCTCAAGTAGTCCTCTTATCTTAGCCTCCCAAAGTGCTGGGATTACAGGCATGAGTCACCGTGCCCGGCCAAGGATCGTCCTTTCTCCTGGTCTTTGTGGGTCTTG
Organism: Piliocolobus tephrosceles; assembly: GCF_002776525.5. Lineage (NCBI taxonomy): Eukaryota > Metazoa > Chordata > Mammalia > Primates > Cercopithecidae > Piliocolobus > Piliocolobus tephrosceles. Next base: position 63,318,077 of record NC_045444.1, on the reverse strand, counting down.
GAGTGAGCTGTAAATGCTAAAGCAACCCACTTCAAGCCAAGAAAAAAGGATCTGTAAACCAAGATTTTAATTTTTTCCTCTCAAATCAATTGGACATAGTGAATACCCCATGAGACACTCACACGTAAGCTAGGGAGGGGCAGCAGTGTGACAGATGTAAGTAGCAGGAGAATACAAGGAACGTGCTCACTAAACTTACTCATCCTCAGGACTATCCAGGCCTAGTGAGTTATGAGCCTGAATTAACACCTGGATCCTGATAGGCAGTTATGACTGCAAAGTCACTTGGTGTCTCAGGCTTAGGTGTTCCACTGGGACCTAGTAGCAAGCCTCTAAAATCCAAAGAGTTCCACCAAAATAGTGCCTCTTCATATTGGTAAGGAGCTCAGGTACAACAGTTTATCTCTCACTTTAGAATTACAGCCAAACATGTTCTGTAGACCACTGGACCTTTGAAAAATTCCCACTCGAACTCTCACATGTCTTTTTCAAGGTGTCCAAGGAATTTATTGCTTTCTACTCTTTTGTCCCCACCTGTATAGGATGAATAATCTGATATCATGTGAGATGAGGAAATAAGAAGCTTTCTGCTGACTTCATTGCGACCCAGGGTCCAAAAGGTGATGTAATCCTGTGGCAAGAAGGTAAAGCTATATTCTTGTCTGTACCAGATGAAAGTGAACTATTTCTGCTTCATCATTCACAACTGTCCTAATAAATGGCCACAAGTCCCTTTGTATTCCAGGAGGTAGATTCAAGTAGGCACTTCCTTGAGGGTATTCAGATTTCCTTTAACTGTGTCTGAGAACTGATTTGCATCTGGAAATTGGATACTGTCTCTCTTGTCTAGACATGAAGGTTTTGTGTTTGTTTGCTTGTTTGCTATACAAATCAAGTAGGACCTTAGTGACTTCTTATTTATTTCAGTCCTGGGGACTCCATGATCAGTTAGTCACCTCCCATGAATCCATGAGTCAGAGCATTCTGATTTTCACACTGACCCTACTACCTTTCAACTTAGCCCCATGCAAATGTGCTATCTAGACCATGTCGCTCTGGGATCCTGCCATCCCTCTGAAAGTCAGTAAGCCAAATTCAACTGTAACCTCTTTTCAGCATCATTGCTGGTCTACATGAAATGTTCTCTAAATCACGTTTCAAATATGCTGACCCTTCCCTCAGATTTGTTTCTCAAGGCCTTTGTAAAGAGTGTTTTCTGGACCTTTTTATCATTTTTATTTTAATTAGAGACAGGGTCTCGATATGTTGCCCAGGCTGGCCTCAAACTCCTGGGTGAAGTGATCCTCCCACTTCAGCCTCCCAAGTAGCTGGCACAGGTGTGAGCCACTGCACCTGGCTAGATCCTTTTTTGGAAGACACAATTGAGGTGGGTGGTTGGTTCAGATATGACAAATCTAATCCAGCATTCCTGTCTCCTAAAATCTAAAAATGTGTTCCTTTACATTTTACCTAAGAGATTTGCATCTCAACTTTATTTTGTGTGACTCACCCCTCAGTCTAAATTTCGATGAACATTTAGCAGAGCAAACAATTATTCCTAGCTTCTCAAACTAGAATAATCCAGAATCTCTTGTAAGCCCTATTAGTAAATTCAACCCAATCTCAAATTGTGTCCTCTTCTTCATTCAACATTCTTAAAATCTATTCTAACTCACATCCCACAGATTAATTAGCAAAGTTCTTCCATTCCTTTGTTCCTTGATACATAGCTTACTAAACTTCACTTTGTAAACTGGCCTCTTGAAGCACACTAGAATTTTCTGGGGGGTTGGGGCGGGGGACACAGTCTTGCTCTGTCGCCCAGGCTGGAGTACAGTGGCATGATCTTGGCTCACCACAACCTCCACCTCCTGGGTTCAAGCAATTATCCCTGCCTCAGCCTCGCGAGTAGCTGGGATTACAGGCACCCGCCATCATCCCTGGCTAATTTTTGTATTTTTTAGTAGAGACAGGGTTTCGCCATATTGGCCAGGCTGGTCTCAAACTCCTGACCTCAGGTGATCCGCCCATCTCAGCCTCCCAAAGTGCTGGGATTACAGGTGTGAGCCACCGCGCCCAGCGAATTTGACTCTAATTGCAGATCTGGAGATAGTGCAGAGTAAGAGTAGGATATAAGAGAACCTCTTATAAGGTAACTCCCTCAAACTAGGGAGTTTCAGCCTCTTCAAACACAGGAGAAATAGCTTTATACATAAAAGCTTCAGCTGCAAAGAAGGCTGAGTTTGGGGGCAAGGAGTCTCTGCATTCTTCAAATTCTCCCCTATATAGCATTTTAACTTTAAAGGTCTTACTCTTTCGGAATCAGCACTTTAACACATGCTCTTCTAAGACCCCAGGTAAGGAAGTGAATTTGACTGATTTGCAAATCAGCAATTGACAAGAACAAATATTGGTTTATAACTATCTCCATCCTGGGGCTATAAAAGTTTCTTTTAACAAATTCATACTTGGGTTTCAGTTCATGTTTTAAGATGAGAATTTAGAGATTTTCATTTGTTAATGTCTTCAAATGAAACAGCTAGCCTTAGCACCCAGCTCTTTTTTTTTTTTTTTTTTTTTTTTTTTTGTGAGACGGAGTCTGGCTCTGTCGCCCAGGCTGGAGTACAGTGGTGCGATCTCAGCTCACTGCAAGCTCCGCCTCCCGGGTTTACGCCATTCTCCTGCCTCAACCTCCCGAGTAGCTGGGACTACAGGCGCCCGCCACCTCGCCCGGCTAGTTTTTTGTATTTTTTTAGTAGAGACGGGGTTTCACTGTGTTAGCCAGGATGGTCTCGATCTCTGGACCTCATGATCCGCCCGTCTCGGCCTCCCAAAGTGCTGGGATTACAGGCTTGAGCCACCACGCCCGGCCAGCTCTTGAATTCCTCATTTCCTTCATACTGTTCTGTGAAAACAGCAATTCTGTCCCCCACGGTCTTGTCTTTAATACCCAACTCAATCCTAATCCTCACAGGCATTAATTTCATTAGCTATTTTACTACTACAGGCTGTGGGTTTCCAGAGTCTCATCTTTGAATATTAATTGGTTTTTATTATCTTCAAACACAATGAGTCTGCATACCCAGATTCTCCTGATTTCCCTGAAAGTCTGCTGTTTGTAACTGAATCCCCATTACCAGTTTCTGTACAAGTCAGAATTTCTATTTGCAAGCATTAGTAACCAATTTTAGGTAGATTAAGTATAATGGAATTTATTGAAAGAGTAACAGTATCTATATACAAAATTCTATGGGAAAGTTAAAAATCAGTCTCAGGAATCAGACAGGAGCCAAAGGAGGCTGGCAGCAGATGAACCAGCCAAGGACCACTGTAGGAATAGTCTGATTAGAATGCTGCCAGAACTTGGTGCAGAACTGTTATAGGAAGAGCCTAAATAGAAACTAAGGACAGTGCCACCACCAGACGTTCTCTTCTCCTGAATTACTGACATCATCACTGTCTTGGTGGATAGCTTGATGGTCTCTGCATCTTTGCATCACTCCTTCTGGATTCAGTGTGGGAATCCCACTGGACAAACCAGTTATGTGCTGATGTCCTTGCTGTCTAGAAGAGGAAGATATGCCTTTTTTCAGTTTCTGTAACAGGAAAAGTGTTGAGATGCCAAATACTAAAACACACAAACACCAGACAAACAAACACATCCAGGACACCATCCTTGGGTTTGTTTCTGGACTCACTGTTTTATTGGCTTGTTTGTTTATTTTGCTGTCATTATGCTAGTGTTTTAATTTCAGTTGTATTATCTTTAAAAAAAAATCTGGCAGTTCAAATCCTCCTTCCTCTCAAATGGTTGTCTTTTTTTCTTAACTCTTTTCTGTTTAATTTTTCTCAATGAATTTCAGAACTCTTCTGTAAAGTTTCAAAAAAATATTCCGTTGTCATTTCCACTGGAATTGTATTATATTTATGAATATATTTGGGGAATAATTTTAAATTTTTTAAATGCCAAGTCTTCTTATCCAAGAACATGGTATGTCTCTATTTAAGCCTTGGCAATTTTATAGTTGTCTTCACATAGATTTGACACACTTATTAAGTTTATGTTTTTGTTATTCTGGGAATTACAATTTTTTCCACTTTGTTTTCTTTAAGAGTTTCAAAGCTCCCTTTTTGGACCACAGAAAATCTTAACATCTTATAACCTAACTATGCAAATAGCTCTATGATTCTAATTTCTCTTTTATTTTATTTTATTTATTTATTTATTTATTTTTGATGGAGTCTCACTCTGTCGCCTAGGCTCAAGTGCAGTGGCGCGATCTCGGCTCACTGCAAGCTCTGCCTCCCAGGTTCACGCCATTCTCCTGCCTCAGCCTCCCGAGTAGCTGGGACTACAGGCGCCCGCCACCATGCCCGGCTGATTTTTTTGTATTTTTAGTAGAGACGGGGTTTCACCATGTTAGCCAGGACGGTCTCGATCTCCTAGCCTCGTGATCCGCCCGCCTCGGCCTCCCAAAGTGCTGGGATTACAAGCGGGAGCCACCACACCCAGCCCTAATTTCTCTTTTAATCATTGAACTACCTTCTTCCTATGTTTATCCAGCTTTCCGTACCAAATTAAATCTCATACTTTGTAGTGTAAATTTTAGTTTGAAAGTTAAAGAATGTTTTCCAGGGGACTAAAACAGGAAAAAAACTGTCAACAGAATTGAATCAATTGGAAGACGGAGGCCACTGCACTAGTACTACAGTGCCCCCTAGTGGACACAAGGAAGCATGGGCATGGTTATACCAAGAATGACCCCAGTCTCTTTCTTCCACAGGCAATTAGTCAACTAGGTCAACACCTCTGGCTTCCAAAAAGGGAAATTGAGAAACAAAATGAAGAAATGACTGGCCCAAGTTCACATTGTCAACCCAAGGCTAAAATCCAAGATTCCTAACTCTCATTTTTCTTCCTTTTTGCTACCCTTGATTTCTTTTTTCTTCCTTCTTTTTCAAAATATATTGTGCTCTTATTATAAAGCAAAATTCTAGGAATACAGATATAAGGAAGATTTAGTCGTTGCCTTCAAATCTAGTTTTACTTCAAGCCTAATTTTTTTAGCCATTTTCAGGGAATGAATTTGTTGGGGAATGACCAAACAACTATGCAGGGGAAGGTTCTCAATCATCCACAAATTGACTCACAATATGATTAATTAATTATGAGTTTTAACTGGAAAGTACAATCACAAATGTGAAAATTGCCCTTGATCAGATTCAGACCATTTCATAAGGAGGTAAGGCATACTTTCAAATGGCCTGTATTAACCTTTATCTTATTTCTCCCTTGCAGATTCAAAACTGTGAGCTATCTTACAAAAAATACAAGAAGATATGGAAAGTTTTCATGAGTGCCTACCACCTAATCCCAAACACTGTCATTCATATGCGCGACATTGAGCAAATCTTTATTGAGGATCTATATGCCAGGTATGTGCTAAGCGCTGGGCTTAGTGTGGCAAAGTGAACAGATATGACCTTGAGGTTTCTGCTCTCACAAAGCTTGCAGTCTTCTATTTGTGTATGTGTAATTCTCTAAAGCTCAGGAAAGCTGTTTACCTCATTTTGCTTTGGCATCATATGTTTAGGCTATAGAAATCAGAGAGTATGCAAACATTTTCTAAAATTACTCTGCCCCACAAAAAGGGAGACACAAATAACAATTTGGGGCCAGATAGAACTGGATTTGAATTCCAAGCCTGCCCTTTACAAGCTATTAAACAAATGAAGTCTCTGAGCCCCTGTTGCTTTCATGAAGTGGAAATGATATGTATCTCTTGTAAGGGATCATATCTTTATTAATACCTAAATAGAGACATTACTTTTTGAGTCAAAAATATGAATTATATGGTCCATCTCCTAAAATGCAGAAAAATTATCAAAACAGAAGCATTATTAATATTGTTCACTTAGTTTCATCAAGAATGTCACTTTCCAGCATTAATACAGACAGATATTCTTTGCCATTGACTTTTTCCTTTTTTCAAATAAGGTGAAATGCTCTAACAATGGATGCCACTACAACAGAGCTTCTGTAAGGCTGTTAGTTTCTTTTTCCATGGATAGTTTCCATGGCCTTGCTCCACATAAACTAAGCCCCATTATTTCAGTTATGATGACTAAATCTAGTATGACCATTATTTGTCTGTATAAGGGATCTTGTAGTAATCTGTGTATAAACTTATCACTCCATCTATTTAATGATTTGACTAAGTCAAGGATCATATTTTATTTCCCTCTGTTCTCCCCTCCCAGTGGTACCTCACACAGAATTAGAGCACACTAAATGTGTGCTGAGTAAAAAGACTATCTTACTATGTGCTTTCTGACATGTAAGCTGAGAGAGAAAATTTGGCGTATGTTGTAGGTAAACTTACTTTGTTTTACCTGGGAGTAGCAAGTATCAAACAGATCATACTCCTGTTACAATCCTGCTAGAGGAAAAAAGTAGTTAAATTCCCCAATCTCTACTCAAACCAAAACAAAACTTCAAAAATATTGAGACACAGAGAGAAGGAATAGGATGGGGTCAGGGAGGACTGGTGTTTGTGCATGGTGTGCATGCAGCAGGCTAACGTCCCTTCCCTGTTGTAATAGCTCCGAATGTAAGTGCACACAACACCAGGTCTATGAAAAGCCCGGGGTTTAAAGGTCAAACAAGTTTGGGAAAGCTTGCCCAGCATTTTCCTCTCTTGCAAGTTGGCAGTGCATACTGGTAAATTAAAGCCTATAAAAACTGCTTAACATTGTTTTACCTTGTAGTCCCCAAATTCATTTGACCAACGTTTCACCTATAAACATCCCACAGATCTGGTAGATTCTGTGGAAGGCACAGACTTCAGGGAACTGCTCCACTGTGTTGAAAGGACTTCTTTCTCTGGTTCATTCACACACAAAAAGCTGCCGTTTTATTTCCAAATCCTACAGGACTGGGAATGTGAGCATTTCCAGCAATGTTTTAACTATAGAAAAGTGAGACCACTTCCTGACAATTTAGCGGTCCCAGAAAGTTTGTACAATTGAATTTTAGGTATGTAAGAAGTCAGTTCGAATCCAGGAAATGGCTTCTCAGCAATGCCTGGAATGTCCTCATAAAAACTGAGAAACAGATATCCAAGTCCTGTTTTGGATCTTGGAGGGACAGAGAGAAAAACATAAAATTATAGTCCCAAATCTCATGATGTTTCTTCCAGTTTTCTACAAATAAATATCCACTTTCTCTGAACTCCATCTTGGGGCTTTGTTTTTGCGTGTTTCTAATTCTCCTCTCTAGATGGCAGCACAGATGAAAAAATGCCAGAAACAGTAGGCCGGACTCAGCAGCAGCAAACTGCCATCAATAGCCCTCCCCCAACTCACCCTTCATTTTGTTTTTGTTTTTTTTTTTAAGAAACAGAATCTAAGATACGATGGCTGACACTTTTTCCGAAATAGATTTAATCAGTTACATGGGAATACAAAGAATGACTAACGACACACTGATATTAGTGAACAAGAGAACTGACTCTAAACAGCATCTCTTACATGTTACTTGTGTTTTCTGTATCTTAAAGATAATGTAGGCATTGTTCCTAAGTCATGCAGAGGGGTCATGTAAGCATGGTCATTTGCATCATTACCCTGCACCTCTGATACAGCCAAACTCCACGCCACCTGGTTTGCTATAAGTGTTGGATTCATTTAAGATCCATAACAATGCTATTTACTGACCTTCTTGTCAACTGATGCTGTGACGCTGCTGTAAAATGATCCCTATGTCACCAGATGCTACCCTGAAACTTAGGAAGTCAGCATGAAGCTAACACTTTATTAGAAGTATGCAATTTATGGGAGAATTAATAATGCAAGAGAAAAGGAGTAGAACAGACATAAAGAGAAGACCTTTGAGGTTTACAGCAAACCCCATCAAAAGATCTTTTTTAAAAAAAAAAAAACCTTACCCTTCAGGAGTTCATTGAGTCTCATCATTAATAAAATGGTGTCTACCAGCAAGATGTTCTTAACAAAATCTGCTGACAGGGAAAACATAAGAAAGCTGGCCCCTTATGTATGACGTTTCAAGGGCTCAAGAGTGTTCTAAAGAAAACTAAATTGTTCATGTGTATTGAACTGGACAGAAACTAAAAGGTGACCTGTGTCTTTTAAGCAGCAACAGCAAAAGATCGCCATGGGGCCGGGTGCGGTGGCTCACCCCTTTAATCCCAGCACTTTGGGAGGCTGAGGTGGGTGGATCATTTGAGGTGAGGAGTTCAAGACCAGCCTAGCCAACATGGTGAAACCCTGTCTTTACGAAAAATACAAAAAATTAGCGAGACGTGGTGGTGTGCTCCTGTAATCCTAGCTACTCGGGAGGCTGAGGCACAAGAATCACTTGAACCCTGGAGGCCGAGGTTGCGGTGAGCCAAGATGGCACTACTGCACTTCAGCAAAAAAAAAAAAAAAAAGAAAGAAGATCACCATGGGAATAAAAACAAATACAGTACATAAATAAACCAACCCGAGGCCAAAACAAAAAACTAAGTGAATCTTTCATATTTAAGAAAAAAATCAATATTTGATGTGTCAGAGAACTTTTCAATTCTATCTCTATCCTCTTTTTTTTGTTTTGTTTTTTGTTTTTTGAGATGGAATCTTGCTCTGTCACCCAGGCTGGAGTGCAATGGTGTGATCTTGGCTCACTGCAACCTCCACCTCCTGGATTCAAGTAATTCTCCTGCCTCAGCCAGCCTCCTGAGTAGCTGGGATTACAGGCACGTACTACCACACCTGGCTAATTTTTGTATTTTTAGTAGAGACGGGGTTTCACCATGTTGGTCAGACTGGTCTCGAACTCCTGACCTCGTGATCTGCCCGCCTTGGCTTCCCAAAGTGCTGAGATTACAGGCGTAAGCCACTGCACCCGGCTCCTTTTTTTTTTTTTTTTTTTAATGAAAGCAGTTTTTCCATATGATTACTCTAAACACCACATCTTTCCTTAAATGAATACCTTTGATAATTAGTGTGGGTTGAAATTAGTTAATATTATAATGGGTCAGGCTATCTGCCTTTGCCAACGCAACTCCTAGTGCTCTAAGGATACTGAATACTTTTTCCTGGAGTCTAAGTTTAGAGATAAAATCAAGCCCTAAAATGAACAGGCAGAGAGGTACTGAGACAGTATGGCATATGAGGGAATGAAGGAGCTGGGACAGGCCTGCATTCATCTCAAAGACAACACCAGTCCAGTGCTGCAGACCAGCAACCCTCAGCTCTGAACCTATCCCTGGAATCAATACTCAGCCCACTCCTTCCAGAGACTCAGGAGCCTTGGAAGTATGACACACCTAGGACAAAGCTGAAGGCTAAGAGACCTAAATGTTCTTCCATTCCCACTAATTCTGCATCTGTGCAGCCTACTAAACCCACCATCCCTCAGACCCTCAGTATCCTTAATGTGTATCCAAGAGGGGAGGTTCTTTCAATGAGTTATCCTCTTGTGAACTCTCATCCTCATACTAGACTCAGTGTTCCATTCCACCCTGTGATATTGTGACAAGAAATAAATATTTGGGGCCGAGCGCAGTGGCTCATGCCTGTAATTCCAGCACTTTGGGAGGCCAAGGCAGATGGATCACAAGGTCAGGAGTTCAAGACCAGCCTGGCCAACATGGCGAAACCCTGTCTCTACTAAAAATACAAAAATTAGCTGGGCGCGGTGCCAGGAGCCTGTCATCTCAGCTACTCCAGAGGCTGAGGTAGGAGAATCACTTGAACCCAGGGGGCAGAGGTTGCAGTGAGCTGAGATTGTGCCACTGCATTCCAGCTTGGGTAACAGAGTGACTCAAAAAAAAAAAAAAAAAGGAAAAGAAATATATATTTGATCTCTTCCCCTGGTTCCTGGCACACACTCTTAAAACCCTTGGACTCCCCAGAGTGATAAGAGTGTCTTTGGTATGCTAATAAGACATTGGTAGCTGGGGAGCCCTACATAGCTTCAAGATGGGGGCTGGTCACCGGAAAGACCAAGGCATGATTAGAGGGATGGGACTTTCAGCCTTACCCTCCAACTTCTAGGGAGGGTAGAGGGGCTGAAAGTAGAGTTGATTACCAATGGCCAATGATGTAATTAATCATACCTACCTAATAAAGCTTCTGTAAAAACCCAAAGGACAGAGTTCTGAGAGCTTCCAGGTTGCTGAACATGTAGAGGTACCTGGAGGGTAGAATGTCTATGAAGGGCAGGGAAGCTTCATGCCTCTTCCCCTATCCCTCACCCTATGCATCTCTTCTATCTGGCTATTCATCTATATCCTTTGTAATATCCTGTATTAGTCCCTTCTCGCTGCTGGGTGATTTATAATTAAAAAAAAAAAAAAGAGGTTTAATCAGCTCACAGTTCAGCAGGCTGTTCAGGAAGCATAGCAGCTTCTGCTTCTGAAGAGTCCTCAGGAAACTTACAATTATGGTGGAAGGAGAAGAAACACACACATCTTACATAGCCAGAGCAGAAGAGAGAGTGGGGAGACGCTTTTAAACAACCAGATCTTGAAAGCACTCACTGTCACAAGAGCAGCACTAGGGAGGAAATCCACCCCATGGTCCGGTCACCTCCCACCAGGCCCCATCGCCAACACTGAGGATTACAATTCAATGCGAGATTTGGGTGGGGACACAGATCCAAACCACATCACATGCTTTGTGAAGAATGTAAGTAGTGATTGCCTGAGTTCTGTGAGCTGCTCTAACAAACTAATTGAACCTGAGAAGTGGAATCCTCATGGGAACCCCTAATTTATAACCAGTCAGTCAGAAGTATAGGTAACAATACTGAAACATTGGAATTGGCATCTGAAGTGGAAGCAATCTTGGGAGACTGAGTCTTCCGCCTGTGGGATCTAATGCTATCTCCAGGTAGATAGTGATTATAGGATAATTGTGTTAAATTATAGGATAATTATGTCCACTGAAGAATTGGTTGTAGGTGGAGGAAAACCGCCACACGTTTTGGTGACCAGAAGTGTTATATTCGTTGAGTATGTGAGATTAGGAAAAATTTTTTTCTTATATCTCTTACATTCCCTTTCCTCTGAAACTTTTCCTCTATGACCTTGGGAATCTCATTCCATCATCAGCAAACTCCCTGATACACCCAGACTCTTCAATGACCTTTTTTTATTATTATTATACTTTAAGTTCTAGGGTACGTGTGCACAACATGCAGGTTTGTTACATACGTATACATGTGCCACTTTGGTGTGCTGCACCCATTAACTCGTCATTTACAGTAGGTATTTCTCCTAATGTTATCCCTCCCCCTGTTTAGCTATCTAGGTATTTCCATGAAACGTACCTGACTTCTCAGTTTCTTGATTCCATTTCCAATTACCTTCTCCACTGTGCTTCAATCACTCAATCCCACGGCCACCCCTAGGCCATGTCATCAAGAAACCACAGCACCTCTGAACCCGTGACTTTTGAGTCCTCCAGTTCTTTTCATTTGGTTATTTTCACCATGTTTATTTTCCAAACTTATTAAGATCTGCAGTCTTTCTGCTTTCTCCTTTCCCCTTATCTATAATCTGCTTACTGTCCCCTATTCCTTCTCTACTGAGGAAGGACTCCATGGCTGATAACATTGGCCTCTGACCAGTGTTCTCAACTCCATTACTTCATTATTATTCTGTTTTATCTGTCTGACAAATTTTAGAGTGTGTACCCTGAATCCAGCTGTCTGTCTTGGCCATTCCTTTACCTAAGCTGTTGGGCACTGGAGGAAAAAATCACCCTGTCACACAGATTGTGTCTACCTTAAATTTATGCTCAGCAACCTCAGGTGGGACCTCACTGCTGCCTGCAGTCCTACTCTATTCTCCGGCCTGCTCATTTTCTCAGTCTCCAGAGGGGCTATTTCAAGGATTCGCCTCTTTCTGCACCTCCACGTGTTGGCCTCTCTACCTTCTCATTCTCAGTTGGTGATTTTTTTCCCCCACATATCAGAGTTGGTTGGGGGTAGATGTTATGAGATGTGAGCAGTCTCAGTTCTCCATAACAACCTATACACTTTTGTGTGTGTGTGTGAGACAGGGTCTCACTCTGTCGCCCAGGCTGGAGTGCAGTGGCGTGATCATGGCTAACTGCAGCCTCAACCTCCCAGGTTCAGGTGATCCTCCCACCTCAGCCTCCTGAGTAGCTAGGACTACGGGCCCATGCCACCATGCCTGGCAAATTTTTTGTAGAGATGGGATTTCCCATGTTGTCCAGGCTGGTCTCAAACTCCTGGGCTCAAGCAATCCACCTGCCTCGGCCTCCCAAAGTGCTGGCATTACAGGCATGAGCCACCACAGCCGCCTATGACCTTTAAACTTACTTGCATCTTTACACATTTTTTTGACCTTGCCTCTTATTATAACAGAAAAACTCCCCCTGCCTCCATCCAAGGCCAATCTCTTGGCCTGATGCTCTGGGTTCCATCTCTCTCTGATTTCTCATTGACCTCACTCTCTCAGTTATTCCTTCATACTCCTACCTTTGTATTCAACCTCCTCCTCTCCACTGGCTCTTCCCTTCTCAGACTAAAAAAGCCACATCCTCTTCCATCTAGCGTCCTCTCTTCTCTTGCCAGCTAAACTTCTTGGAAAAATTGTCCACTCACTGTTTTAACTTCCTCACCTCCCACTCACTCTCCAAAATTCCTCTCTCCAAAATAACCCATGATCTCCGTGTAGCTAAATTCAAGGGGCACTTTTCAGTTCTCTCCTTATTTGACCTGATGACAGCATTTAACATATCCTCCTTTTTGATACTTTCTCTTTCCTGAGTATCTATGGCACCATCTACCTGCTCCCAGATAGCTCTCTCCATCTCCAACCCTTCTCTTGAGCTTCAGACCCTATAAGTTCCACAGGCATCTTAAACTCAAACTGAACTCATTTTCTCTTCAAATCTGCGTATCTCCTCCTGAGTTCCCTCTGGAGGTAGCAAGCACTGTCATGGACTCATTGCTGCAGCTAGTCATTTGTGTATCATTCCTTACTGCTCTCTTCATGATACCTCATGTCCAATTGCATCACCAGGAACTCTTGATCCTGCCACCTGAATACCTTTCCTACCTTTTTTCTTGTCTCCTTCCCCTCTACTCTCATCAGGTCTCACCTAAACCCCAGTTTCCAGTCTTCATCTCAAACCATTCACCATGCAGTAGCCATGTGAGTGTAATGAGCAAGGAGTCTCACAGATGCAAGAGTCCACAAACCCTCATGTGTGCAGTCATAGAATGTTTTTTCCTGGAGTTTGATTTTGGAATCTGAACCTCCAACCTTCCTCCTGGTGGATAACTTCATCTAGATTATCTTAAATGAATTCAGTGATTTGTCAACTGAGATTCCATAAATACTTCAGTTCAGAATTCAGTTTCAAACCTTCCTTCCCCTGTTCTTGCCTCTTACTCTTGGGGCTCCTGGGGCTGGCCAGCCAAGGGAAGTGGGGAAGAAGATGGAGGTCCATGTGTGAGTAGCGGGTGGGGCTGGGGGAGCTGTCCATCTAGTCATTTCTGGAGTGACTCTAAAGCTAGCCTGAGCCGCTAATGCCATTGTTGCCTATTGTCTCAGCATAGGCAGGCCCCAGTGTGCTGTCTAGGGTACCGGATCTTGCTGGCTTTGAAGGGTGGGGATGGGCTGTCTGGGTGGTCCTGCAGGTCCAATGTAGCTTCATCTCACAAAGGAGTAGCCATGTCCCCCATAATGCCAGAACAGTCCAGGAACATTCCTTCCTTTTGCCCTGCACATCTGCCTTCATGTCAGATCATTTCTTCTCCTCTCACAGCATAGAGGTGAAAAACCAATTCACATTTACATATTTGTATGAGTTGGTTTCATTTTAATTGTTTCATCTCTGAGCTAAAGTGCGGAACCCTTTGTATTTAAATTGTGCAATGTAGAGTCTGGATTTCTCTCAGCAGCAGACGATCTCCACAATCATTAATTTGCTTTCCACTTTCCTGGCAAAAGAGTCAGGTGGAGTGTGTGCGTGTTTGTCTATGTATGTGTATGTTGGTGGGGGGCAAGGAGCAGATGGGCAGCCCAGAGCCCAAGTAGAGAAATGAGTGGAGAGAATACATTCCATTAATACTTCTCATATTATCCTGTCATGTGTTCTTTCCAAATCATAAATCTGAACAGGTTTTTCACCTGCTTAAAGCCATCTGTAGCTTCCCCATTGCCTTTAGGATGAAGTCTAAACTTGTAAACTTGATTTACAATCTAAGATCTGTTTACAGATGACCTTTCCCACCTCATTTGCCACAATTTCCTTTCTTTCAGTTCCGTGGGTTCACCATACTCTGTTGCCTCTGGACTTTCTCACATTCCTAGAAGATTCTCTTCAACTTTTCCCTACACCTGGCTAATTCCTGCACATCCTCTGATCTCCGGTTAAACACCACCTCTTCCCTAAGTCCTCCTTGACCTCTCTCCTACCTCTGACTTTGATTTGTCCCCACTATGCGCACCCATAACCTTCTCATATCATAGCACTTATCATATTCTAACTTTTTTGTTTGTTTTTCCACTTGACTATTAATGCTTTTAAGAAAAGAATATCTGTCTCAATCAGTGTTCATTCTCCAGCACTAGCATGTGTCTGACACCTGATAGGTACTCAATAAATATTGTTAAATAACAAGTGAATGAATGACTGAAGAAAAATTGAATGTGCAAGCCAGGTGCTGGCTTCATGTGCACTGTCTTATAGCAGGACTTAGTACTTTATTGCTTTATTGTGTTTCCCCAAAAGCAAATCAACTCCACAGAGCAGAGGTGAGCAGTGTGGATTTGACCAACAATGTTATGAGGAGACATAAAGGAAGCTTTAAATGGCAGACGTTTCTATTTGCCACTCAGTGTTCTTCTTTGGTTCCCAGATACTGGGTCTTCCTCTCTTTTGACCCTCCCTTCCTCCCACTCTCTCACCCCCAACTAGCCTCTACTTCCCTTTTCTAGGCAATATCACTCTGAGAGGACTATAGAGGATGAATTGGAGAAAGATGAAGCTAGTATCAGGGAGTTCCATTTAATAGACAATTGAACAAGGCCAGGCAGAGATGATGAAGGCCTGAGTTAAGAAAATGATAAATGACCTGAATCCCAGGACTTTGGAGGCCCAGGTGGGAGGATTGCTTGAAGCCAGGAGTTCAAGACCAGCTTGGGCAACATAGTGGGACCCTGTCTCTACAAAATAGAAATTTTCCAAAAAGAAAAAGAAAATGACAAAATGAAGAGAAGGGGGTGGGTTTAGGAGATGTTTGGGAGGGAAAATCAATAGGATGTGCAAATTGGAGTAGAAGAGAAAGAGGAATATAGGGCATGGTCAAGATTTGGTGAATGCAAAAGGAGAAATAAAAGAAGAGGAGAGAAAAAAGGGTAGGGGTTGAGAGTTCCATAGGATTAGAGTTATTACCAAGGGAAGTATGAAAGAGAATTAAGCAGAGAAAGACCAGTATAAGGATTATAATCACCTGAGAGTCTAACAGATTAGAGACCAAAATTGGTATGGGCACTAGTATTTAAATTGTGTAATGTAGAGCCTGGGTCCCTCTCAGTGTCAGTCAATCTCCACAATCATTAATTTGCTTTCCACTCTACTGACAAAAGAGCCAGGCGGTGTGTGTGCGTGTTTGTCTAGGTATGTGCATGTTGATGGGGGTAAAGGCGCAGGTTGACAGCCCAGAGCTCAAGTAGAAGAGAAATAATTGTGTGTGATTTTCTTTAAAAACTTGGGCTGCCAATGGTAAGAGTGGAGAAAATGGGTGGTAGGTTGATCCAAGACTTGGGATTTCTGAGACGATGGGGCAGAAGGATCAAGGGGCGAAATGATGGATGATTTTGTGAAAAGAATGTTCAAAGTGATAGACAATGGCATCTAGGCTCATCAGGGATAGAAATGAGCCAGGATGGGGCTGACAGACTGGGGGTGGGTGGGGGTAAAAGAGCAGGGGCCATGCATGGTGCAATGTTTACAGGAAATAGGAGTCCTTAGGATGCAGGACCCAAGAGGAAAACAAACTGTGGAAAGGAGAAGTTACTCTTCCTTCTCTGAAATGAAACAGAAAAAGAGATATAATCTTTAAGTATTTCTCAGTTGAGAAAAAGCAATGAGAGAACACCCACATTGGAGAATCTTGATTTCTTCTATTAAGCAAAAGGAGAAAGTTGCATGCAGAGGTGGGACTGGGGCTTGAGGGAAACAGGAAGGATTTAGAAAAGGGAAAGTGAGGAATGTGGAAGGAAGGAAATTTTGAAAAATCGGAGAATTACCTGGGAGTAGTAAAGGCTCAGCTGGGACCAGTGAGCTGATACTGGCTTGGGTCAGATTTTTACGTTTTTAATTTAATTTTCAGCAATATCTTTTGCTTGGGAGCAGAAACAAAGTACATGGTGGATTTCACTGAGGGATAGAGATTTGGAAGACAGGAATGGATGAAGAACCAAGTGCATGAGGGCACCTATCAGGATTATTGCTGAAATCCTCATGGAGGTTACTGGCTGAGAGGAAGGCAAGCGAGCGAGGACTGATGGCCCTTGGCACTGTGAGAACAGTGGAGTTCAGAATAACACCAGAATCTTCCAAATACTTTCCCCATAGGGTGAAAAGGTAAATGCCCCTTTAAATCATTAACTAAACTGGCACTCAGATCTGGGCAGGCTCTCCCAGATTGGGCTGTTCTGTTTTGCCAGGAATTGATAAACTTCTGTGACCCCTCCAGGGTGAGTGAGCATGATCCATCTTCCCTGACTGGACAAGTCTGATCCGGCCTCCTTCCTCCTGCTGAAGCAGGCCTGAGGTGTGTGCCAGGATTCCATGTCTTATGCTAATACTCACATTCCACATACCAGCTCCTGCTGGTACTGCCTTTAGGCTTTTAGAAGGCCCTGCTTTGACCCTCTGTGGCTGCATCCCTCACTATAGGGTGAGGAGACTGTGGCACCCCAGGGGATGTGTCCCCTCAGAACCACATTACCACATTGCTCCCTTCTAGACCACACTCTGGATAACTTGGACCACCTCAGAATTCCTTGCTTAAATGCCCCAAGCCCACTTCCAGGCCCATCCTCCCAAGGGCAAACCATGCCACTAGTGTATATGGTCAGCCTGAGTGGTAGCCAAGGGTAGCCTATTTGAAGAGGCATGCACAGAGTATTGATGTGTCAACTGGGGCATCTACATGCATGCATGAGAGGGCCTTCTCATTCAGAGTCAAAGATGGGAAGAGGGGGAATGTTTCAGGTTGGGGTCCAGCTCTCTCTATGCCTCGCCGTCCTGGTGCAGAACTCCAAGGAGTCCAAGCATTGCACATTCAAACCTGACCTTCAGGTCTTTTGGAAGATAGAGTTATCAAGGTAGGAAAATAGAACGTATTTTATTTAACAGTTTGACTTATAACTTTTATATCATTAGACACATGGAATATGGGCCTCCATTTGTACTCTTGCCCTTGGCCCCACAAATGTTAAGGAGAGGCCTGGCTCCTACAAGGTTCTATTTACCTGTTGTGAAGAATAGCCCTTCAAAAGTGTTATTCTAGGCCGGGCGCGGTGGCTCACGCCTGTAATCCCAGCACTTTGGGAGGCCGAGGCGGGTGGATCACGAGGTCAGGAGATCGAGACCATCCTGGCGAGCACGGTGAAACCCCGTCTCTACTGAAAATACAAAAAATTAGCCGGGCGTGATGGCAGGCGCCTGTAGTCCTAGCTTCTAGGGAGGCTGAGGCAGGAGAATGGCGTTAACCCGGGAGGTGGCGGAGCTTGCAGTGAGCGGAGATTGCGCCACTGCACTCCAGCCTGGGCGACAGAGCCAGACTCCGTCTCCAAAAAAAAAAAAAAAAAAGTGTTATTCTAAGTCTGTTTGACATGATAGTTCCAAACTGTATTAGAAGATGGTAAAAAACAACAATCCATTAAAAATCCTCTTTGGATTTCCAATTTTTTATATCACTTCATGTCATTTGAGACAGTAAGTTTTCCTGTTTTATTAATGTTTATATTTAAGCTGAATTTTCTAAAAGAATTGTGAATTTTTTATTCTATTGTGACATTCAAGGTACGCAGCTGAGCCTTGAGTATAAGCCCCATCAGCTAAGTACACATCAAACATGTCTTCAGTACATCCCTTTAGAGCTTGACAGTTATTCATCACTTTTTCAGAAGTTCCAACGTTCTAGATGGTTACTGATGCATTCAGTCTGACCACTGCTAGATTTGAGACTTGTCCCACAGATCTGCATACTGTATCTTCATTTCTTCATTAATAGATCTTTTTTCCTTTTTTTTTTTTTTTTTTTGGAGACATGGGGGTTCTCACTTAGTTGCCCAGGCTGGTCTTGAACTTCTGGCCTCAAGTGATCCTCCCAACTCAGCCTCCCAAAGTGTTGGAATTACAGGTGTGAGCCACCACACCCAGCCTAGATCTCAATTAAGGTAGTAGAATCAGGTGACACTGAAAATGTTTGGTCATAAACCACAGTGAAAGGAAGGGGAGGCAGCTGTTAGATCATCTGACTTGTCCCATAGTCCTCATCCATTTGCACCTTGACAAGCCTTCTGCTACATCTGAATCTCATAATGGGGGATAACCTCTTGGGAGAGTCTATGCTAGTGCCCTTCTAGTAGTAGTTCACAATCTACCAACAAATCTTGAAGCCTTATTTGGTTGATATCAATTTGAGAGGTGGGAGGTTCAGTTTCCAAAGAGTCAGGAAAGAGCATTCATCTAGGCTCGAGAAGCCTCCATTTCCTGACTCAAGAGTTCTGATTAGGTTATTGGTTGAGTGACACAAGGCAATCATCTCACTTTTCTGTTCCTGAGCTTCTGCTTTTATAGAATGTGGGCAGGAGTGTGGAGATGCAGAATTTATTTCATTTCCTGTTTCCAAACTTACTAAACTGTGGAACCTTTTTCTTTGGCAGCATTAGGCAAAACTAATGTTCTAAGGAACACTCTTTAGGAAAGGTCAGCCAGCTCAGTGGTTCTCAACAGGCATGTGGTACACATTTAGTAATGTCTGGAGATGTTTTTGGTTGTTACAACTGGGGATCCAGGGATGCTGCTAAATATCCTGCAATGCCTAGGACAGCCCTCCACAACAGAATTATCCAACTCAAAATATCAGTCATCCTAAGGGGTTGAAAAACTCTGGACTAGATGAACTATCTCAATTCTCTTTCAAACTGACATTTAAATGTGGTGTTTCTTGTTTTTTAAACGCACAAAATTTTATTTCTCTTTTACACAAAGTCAGCTCTGGGTCTGGATGAATCCATGGACAGTTTTCTTCCATGTGTTGGCTCCATATTTCAGCTGCTTTGATTTTTTTGACATCTTCTTATCAATATGTGCTTCTATGATTTCCTTGGCAGAGAAAGAGAAAGCAGAGAAAATCATGCTCTGGATCTTAAATACTTCTACGTGGATGTAATAAATGTCTCTTCTAATTTTTAATAAGTTTATTAAAATATATCATAAAATTTACTCATTTAAAGCATAAAATTCGGCTGGGTGTGGTGACTCACACCTGTAATACCAGCACTTTGGGAGGTTGAGGAGGGGTGGATCTCTTGAGCCCAGGAGTTCGAGACCAGACTGGGCAACATGACAAAACCCCATCTCTACAAAAAATACAAAAATTAGCTGGGTGTGGTGGCATGCAGCTGTAATCCTAGTTACTTGGGAGGCTGAGGTGGGAGTATTGCTTGAATTTTGAAGGCAGAGGTTGCAGTGAGCCAAGATTGTGCCACTGCACTCCAGCCTGGATGACAGAGTGAGACACTGTCTCAAAAAATTTTTTTCAGCTAAAATAAAGTGTAAAACTCTGTAGTTTTTAGTGTATCCACAAAATGTGTGCAATCATCTCTACACTCAATTTTAGAACATTTGAATCACCCCCAGAAGAAACCCTGTACCTATTAGCATCCATTCCCAATTTTCCCTCAACACCTCCACCTCAGCCCTAGGCAACCACTAACATATTTTCTGTCTCTATAGGTTTACCTATTCTGGATATTACATATAAATGGAATCATGTCCTTTGTAACTGTCTTCTTTCACTTTGCATAATGTTTTCAAGGTTCATTCATGTTGCAGCCTTTTCAATATTTCCTTTTTATTGCTGAATAATATTCCATTGTATGAATATAACACATTTTATTTATCCATTCATCACTTGATGGACATTTGAGCCATTTCTACTTTTTAGATGTTAGGAATAATGCTGCTATGAACACTTATACGCAAGTTTTTACATGGACATATGCCTTCATTTCTCTTGGGTTATATATATCTAAGAAAGGAATTACTGAATCATATGATAACTTTATGCTTAGACTTTTGAGAAATTGCCAGACTGCTTTCCAAAATGACTGTGCCATTTTACATTCCCACAAGCAATGTATGAAGTTTCTAATTTTTCCGCACCCTCGCCAACACTTATTATCTGTGTTTTTGATTCTTGCCATCCTGGTGCGTATGAAGTAGTTTCTCACTGTGATTTGGATTTGCATCTTCTTGAAAGCTAATGATTTGGAGCATCTTTTCATGTGCTTGTTGTCTCTTCTTTATATAAATGTCTATTCAGATCCTTGGCCCATTTTTAATTTGGGCTATTTGTCTTTTCATTATTGAGTTTTAAGAGTTATTTTTATTTATTCTAGATACAAATCCCATATTAGATAGGTGATTTGCAACTATTTCCTCCCATTCTGTAGGTTTCTTGCTGGTGTCATTTGAAGAATAAAAGTTTTGCGTTTTGATGAAGTCACATGTGTATGTTTTCTTTTGTTGCTTGTGCGTTTGATCTCATGTCAAAAAACCATTGCGCAATCCAAGGTCACAAAGAGTTATGTCTATATTTTCTAGATTTTTATCATTTTAGTGCTTACATTTAGGTCTTTGATCTTTTTTGTGTTAATTTTTTATGTTTTTTTGAGGTAAAGATCCAATTTCATTCTTTTGCATGTGATATGCGATTATCCAGAACCACTTGTTGAGAAGGCTAGTTCTTCCTCACTGGATTATCTTGGCACCCTTGTCAAAAATAAGTTGATTGTAAATGTGAAGGTATATGAGTTGTTAAATACCTCTCCTGTGAGATCTATAATTTATTTTCTAAAAGGATAAGTTATAGGTCACATGTCAGATTACAATGACTCTTTTAAGTCAAAAAATTCAAAATAGAATTTACATTCAAAATTATTTGTTCTCCCAGAGCTAGTTAATAAACTCTATTCACAGATAAAAGCATGCTTTCCCTTCAAAGGTATTTCACCAAGACAAGAAACACAAATCTAAATAAGCTGGGAAACTGAGGATACACAGAGGTTCTCCTTAATCTCTGGATATATGGTCTAATTTATCCTTTTTGTGCTCATTTTTTCCCTTTTATCCAGAAATATGACATTACCTTTTTATAAAATTCCTGGAGATTGATCATATCTCTACTGTTTGGGTCTAGAATGTATTTCTTGGCTAAAACATCTCTTCACCCCACTTCCACATGTGGAAAGAAAGAAAACATGGGACTTTAATCTCACAAATGAGGCATGGTGTTGTTTCCTGAAATGAGACAAGGACTTTGGATAGGAACATGTTTGGGCTTGAGATGGTTTTCGTAAACCCAGATTATTCTAGTTCTAGTCTGCCTTTATCGCTCACTGTATTTTGTTTTCATTCATACTGATGAATAATAGACTTGATTGTGTTCCATCATTTATGTCATTAATATTTCCTTTATGTTTGAGTGCTGTGCAGTTCTCCTTGAAACTTGTATGGGGATTGAACTTGGTGGTGATTTAAAGTAATTAATTCATATGTCAGTTGTTAGCAAGGCCTAGTAATTAAAATCTACTTTAGAGTAAGTTATTAACCAAAAAAAAATGCTTTATCAACTTACTAGTTTTAGTTATTTATTCTACTAGACAGATGAGATAGGGTAGTTATTGACTGTACATAATCACCTATGTACTTTCACCACTGAACACTAGGGTCAAATTGAAGTCTAGGTTATTAAAGTTCATTGTTTAAATCTAGAATAAACCAGTTCAGGTTGATGGGGGAAGGAGGAGAGTGCCCTTGGATCTTGTTATCTTTGCAATATTGTCTCCTTAGATTTTGCAAAGTCCATATTTGCTATCTTCAAAATTCTCAAACTTCTAAACTAAAAACACCCTAGACCAAGGATTTCATTTTGAGATCTAAGATATCAAAGAGCTATATTGTTTATGATTTATTTTATAATGCTTTTTAGAAAAACAAACTTTAGATGCTATGATTTCCTTGTGAACAGGCTGCAGGGAAGAAAACAAGTTACATATAATGCACGGGACACAAGTGCAGGCCTTTTATTTGCAGGCCTAAACTAGTCACAAGTTTCCATCTTATGATAGCAAGTTTTCTTTTATTCTGCTTTGTTTTTTGTCTTGACATCTGGTTACATTTATTCAGTTTGAGGGTGTCTTATAATGGGCCCTTTTCTTCCCTCCATTTAACTTGTGATGGACTACTACCAAGGTCAATCCAGGTCTGACTCTTTCATGGAGTCAATGTGGCTGGGGTAGTGTTTCCCAAGCCAAGCTTGGCATCAGAATTACCTGGGATGGTTTGTAAAGAACTTTTCAGGCCTCGTTCCAAACCTACTAAATTTAGATCTCTGGTGTGGAGCCTGTAAATCTGTATGTTTGAAACCTTCCCAAGGTGATTCTGATGTCCAGTCATGTTTGGGTCATAGTCCAGAATGCAGTCATGCATTGCTTAATGGCAGGGATATATTCTGAAAAAAGTGTCATTAGGTAATTTCTTCACTGTAGGAACATCACAGAGTGTGATTACACAAACCTAGATGGTATAGCCTACTACACACCTAGGCTATGTGGTATAGCCTATTGCTCCCAGGCTACAAACCTGTACAGTATGTTGCTGTACTGAACACTGTAAGTAATTGTAATACAACCTTTTCTATCTAAGCATAGAAAAGGTACAGTAAAAACACAGTATTCGAATCTCATGGAACCACTATCATATAAGAGGTCTGTAGTTGAACTGAAATGCCATTATGTTGCCCATGATTGTACTTGGATTTCAGGACTCTGCAGATGCTTGGAGGTCTTATGGGTTTGGCCATAGGACATTGCCTCTGAGAAACTGCCATCTGCTTGCCAGGGATTCTGAAAAGACCAGAGTTGCCTATTTGCAATCTGTTCTTCAAGACTATCTACTATGTTGGAAAAAGGCCTAGGTTTCTTCTCTGTCCATTCTCAATCCCTCAGTCTGTCCTTGTGACTTATTTGCTCCTTCAAGCTGCCCAGTAGTAGCCTTGGTGAAAATAAAATAGACTTTGGTCCTATATACCTGTCACGGACTCTCAGCTCTGCCTCTTCTATGTGTGCCATTTGCCTCATCCATAAATTTAGTTAATATTATCCTCTCAAAGATGTTATGAAAACCAGAAGAATGTATTTATGTAACACCTAGAACAAGTATACCCTGCATTAGGCATTATTTGTTTGGTTTTACCTGTCCATCTCAATGAACATGCTGGGCTAATGAAGTGTGTTCATCAATTTTCCCTGATCGTAGCCTTTTAGATTGCTCTGGGCAGTGTTTCTCAAAGTAGGAGACACAGACCACCTACCTGTGATTGATGGGAGGACAGAAATCTGCTCTTATGCACTCTAACCTTCTGCACTTTTCAACTTTTTATTGAAAAATATATATAGAAAGGTGGATTTATTGTAAGTGAACAGCTTAGTGGCTTTTCCTAAACTGAACACACCCATGTAACGAGCACCCAGATCAAGAAATAGAACATTACCAGCATCCCTGAAGCCTCCTCTGCAGGCACACTTTAAGAACCACTGTTCTGGGAAGAGCCCAGCTGGGGCACTGTCCTAAACCACCGACCTGCCTTTCCCTAGCAGGCCAAATCTGCATGCAGTGTCAGCTATTCCCAGTCTGAGAGTCTGGGCATGTAGCCTCACATACACGCTTCATAGTGATGTGACTTCATTTGTAAAAAGGGTCACAAAGGGTGTTTCTATCATTTATATTCCTAGCATACACCCTAAACTGCTTAAAGCAAATGAATTCAGGTCCCAGCCAGAAAGGAGTGGAGATCAGTCATTGCCTGAAAGCATTGGCTGATTACAACACTACAGCATTTTCTCACGGAAGGGTGAATGAGGTGGATTCTAGTGTAATTACCTTTATGTAATTGAAAACTAAATCACTGATGGCTGCAGAGTTTAAATATCCATTTAAATACTTTCAATTTATTGCACTTACTTTTGCAGGACATGCTACTACCAAATAGGCTATTAATTTTTCTAATGGATTAAAATCTGAATAGGTACATTAAAAACTAGCACAGCTCAAATAAATGTCCTCTTTTTCCGAAGATTATTAAAGAGAGTTTTCTTTTTCTTTAACCCAGCTATTCAAATACTCTATTAGACCAGGACCTGTAATAATACAGGCCTTGTCCAAAAGGGATCAGGTTTCTATGTAATATAATTAGGCGAGACTTTAAATAGTAAGACATGCACCTGTGGTGCTTTTGTCTCTAGCTCCACAAATTTCAACATGCATACAAATCAAGAAGGGATGGGGGTGTTATCATGCAGATTCTGCTTCAGTGGGTGTTGGAGCCTGAGATTCTGGCTTTCTAACAAGCGCCCAGGTAAGTGCTGATGTTGCTGGTTTGAGGACCACACACCTTGAGGAGTAGGAAGAGTATTCATACTGGAAGAGTATTCAGTACAGACTGGAATCCTGCATACATATCTGAGCTCGGTGTTCTGTTGTATATATAGACTTTTTAAAAAAATTAGTAGAGATGGGGTCTCGCCATTTGGCCAGGCTGGTCTCAAACTCTGGGGCTCAAGAGATCCTCCTGCCTTGGCCTCCCAAAGTGCTGGGATTACAGGCATGAGCCACTATATCTGGCCTATATAGACTATTTCTAAGGTCCATTCTAACTGTACAATTCCATGATTCAGTCTCTCTTTGGCTATTAACTAATTTTTTTAGGCTTCTGATTCTCATTGTTTATAAGCTGTTATATTAGAGAATGTTTTATACTGGAAGGCCAGATAAAAAGTCTTACTTATGGCAAATAAGTTTTATTTTTCAATCTTCTACAAGTCTGCCTCAACCCATGGGAAATCTTGGCTAATAGTAACATGATACTGGGCTTGGACTATAAACTAAACTTGAGTCAGCAATGTAGGGCTTTGGTTGGATAAGCAAGCATAAACTTGGGAGTATAACCAAAAGAAAGGGACAGCTAATCCTACCAGAATAGGCAGTATTTACATGAATACTTTTTTCAAATATCCACAACAGGGAAAAGCTGCTGAACACATAAAGAAAAGTTAAAAGCATGGCATTATTTAGCTAGTGAAGGGAGAACAAAGAATGTCTTAAGAATAATTTTTGAATGGCAGCAGAAACCAGCATATCCTCTGAAGTAAATGGCTTTTCAGGACATCAACATAGATTTAGGTTGCCTCTGAAGCAGAACTTTCCCATGATAATAATGATCCTAGGTGGTAGTATTGCCAATGGTAATTTTCTTTCCCAAAGATTCTTACAACCAACCATAAACCTACTACATAACCTATCAGTTGTGTTATTAACTGATATATCAGTTGGGGTTCAGTGCAGACACTTCTCTAGGTACTGAATGCTAAGAATTATATGCTGAAAAATTATATGCTCTTACCATTAGAAGGGCTGGAAGAAGGCTTAGGGAGAAGCCTTCTTCCAGCTCTTCTAATAGTAAGAGCATTAAGAGGACTGCTCTTGGGCTTGCAGTTCAGTCCATACAGCTACAATCTAGAGGTCAGGAAGCTACAGAGTTCACTGCTGACATCACAGTCATTTCTCACCGATGAAGTTAGTGGCAATACAGAGGCACAGAAAGTCTGGTCACTAAAAATCACATTTAATGTTGCATGTACATCAACAACTACCAGTGAAAACTAATAGGCAGCCAGACATATTTGTGCATGCCTGAAGTCCCAAACATTTGGGATGCTGAGGTGGGAGGATCTTTGAGCCCAGGAGGTCTCAGCTGCAGTGAGCTGTGATTGTGCCACTGCACTCCAGCCTGGACAGAGCAAGAATCTTTCTCAAAAAAAAAATAAATAAATAGAGAGAGAGAAGCAGGGAGGGGAAGAGGAAGGTAAAAAGAGAAGAAGGAAGGACACTCCAGCCTGGACAGAGCAAGAATCTTTCTCAAAAAATAAATAGAGAGAGAGAAGCAGGGAGGGGAAGAGGAAGGTAAAAAGAGAAAAAGGAAGGAAGGAAGGAAGGAAGGAAGGAAGGAAGGAAGGAAGGAAGGAAGGAAGGAAGGAAAGGAAGGCAGGCTAATAGGCAGAGGAAATAGCCTCTCTCTTCCTCTTACCTTTCAAAATTCGTGTCATCATATCTGATTGGCACAATTTAAATTGTATAACAAATCCTATTAGCAGCTCAGCCTAGAATTATAGTTATTGAGCTTTGTTTTTAACTCACTATAAGTCCATCTTTCTTGAAGTATCGCATACAGACAGAAAAATATACAAATTATAATCAGAAAGCTTGATGAATTTTCATAAAGTAAACACACCTACATATAGCTAGCACCCAGATTGGGAGGGAGAAACTACTACTATACCAGAAGCTCCCTTCATTATCTTTTCTAGGTGTTATCCTCCCTCAAATTGACTGTAATCTTGGCTTCTAATACCCTAGACCAATTTGGCCTATTTTTAAACATTAGACAAAATGGAATGATATAGTGTGTATTATTTTATTACTGGTTTTTCCTACTCAACTATTTGTGAGATTCATTCATATTGTGTGTAGTAATAGTATCTTCATTTTCATTGCTGTGTAGTATTCCATTGTGTGAATACAACTCAATTTATACATTCTACCAAAGATGGACATTTGGGTTGTTTCCAGTTTGAGATTATTGCAACTAGTGCCACTATGAACGCTGGTGAGCACACACACACACATATATTTCAGTTGGATATATAAAAGTCTAATTTCTCTGATGCATGGGGTGCAGCTTGAGTAGATACTGCCCAACAGTTTTTCACATCTTCATGGTCTTCCATCTTTTAAATTTTAGCCATTCTCTTTAAAGACTAATGCAGTGTATTGAATCTCATTGTTGTTTTCATTTTTCTGATATCAAATAAATTAAATATCTTTTTAATTGTTCACTGGTCACTTGGGTATCCTCTTCCGTGAAATGCCTATTCATATATTTTGTATGATTTTCTATGGGCTTGTCTGCCTTTTCTTGTTCTTTATAGTCCTTTATTCTGGACATGAGTCCTTTGTTGGGTGTATGTATTGAGAATATCTTTTGCCACTATATGGCCTCTTTTTTTTTTTTTTTTTTTTTTTGAGACGGAGTCTTGCTCTGTCACCCAGGCTGGAGTGCAGTGGCGTGATCTCGGCTCACTGAAAGGTCCACCTCCTGGGTTCACATCATTCTCCTGCCTCAGTCTCCCGAGTAGCTGGGACTACAGGCGCCGCCACCTCGCCCAGCTAATGTTTTATATTTTCAGTAGTGACAGGGTTTCACTGTGTTAGCCAGGATGGTCTCAATCTCCTGAACTCGTGATCCGCCCGCCTTGGCCTCCCAAAGTGCTGGGATTACAGGCATGAGCCACCGCGCCCAGCCCACTCTGTGGCTTATTTTATTCACTGTTTTAATAATGTATTTTGATGAAGACATTCATAATTTATAATTAGTTCAGTTTATCAGATGTTTTCCTTTATGGCTTATTTATTTTGTGTGTCTTCCAGTTTAAGAAATCTTTGTGGACTCCAAAATCATAAGAGTATTCTTCTGTTTTCTTGTGAAACTGTTATTGTTTCACTTAGATTTACAGTTAATCTAGTATTGACTTTTATGGATGGTTAAAAGTGGGAAATATAGTTTTGAGCCTTCCAGTTTATATAATTCTGTAGAGTAGAGATGGAATATATAGAGAAGGTAGTGAAAATATATTTGAGAAGCCATATCTAACACAGTTAGGTGACTGTTTACACTGTACAACAGTGATATGGTTAGGCTTTGTGTCCGCATTCAAATCTCATCTTGAATTGTTTTTGTTTTGTTTTGTTTTGTTTTTTTTGAGACAAGAGTCTCGCTCTGTCGCCAGGCTAGAGTGCAGTGACACAATCTTGGCTCACTGCAACCTCTGCTTCCAGGATTCAAGCACTTCTCCTGCCTCAGCCTCCCGAGTACCTGGGACTACAAGCACATGCTGCCATACCCGGCTAATTTTTGTTGTTGTTGTTTGTATTTTAGTAGAGACAGGGTTTCACCATGTTGCCCAGGCTGGTCTCAAACTCCTGAACTCAGGCAGTCTGCCTGCCTCGGCCCCCCAAAGTGCTAGGATTACAGGCACACGCCCGGCGTCTCATCTTGAATTGTAATTCCCAGGTGTTGAGGGAGAGACCTGGTAGGAGGTGACTGGATCATGGGGGAGGTTCCCCCATGCTGTTCTTACCATAGTGAGTGAGTTCTCATAGATCTGATGGTTTTATAAGGGGCTCTTCCTGCTTTGCTTCTCTCTCACTCCCTCCTGCTGTCTTGTGAAGAAGGTGCCTGCTTCCCCTTCACCTTCCACCGTGATTGTAAGTTTCCTAAGGCCTCCCCAGACATTTGGAACTGTGAGTCAATTAAATCTCTTTTCTTTATAAATTACCCAGTCTCAGGTAGTATCTTCATAGCAGTATAAAAACAGACTAACCGGCCGGACGCGGTGGCTCAAGCCTGTAATCCCAGCACTTTGGGAGGCCAAGACGGGCAGATCACAAGGTCGGGAGATCAAGACCATCCTGGCTAATACGGTGAAACCCCGTCTCTACTAAAAATACAAAAAATTAGCCAGGTGAGGTGGCCGGCGCCTGTGGTCCCAGCTACTCGGGAGGCTGAGGCAGGAGAATGGCGTGAACCCGGGAGGCGGAGGTTGCATTGAGCTGAGATCTGGCCACTGCACTCCAGCCTGGGCGACAGAGCAAGACTCCGTCTCAAAAAAAAAAAAAAAACAGACTAACACAAACAGGTAGTTCTAAATTGTGAGTTTTTCTTAACTCCTTTTCAAGTATGATCTTCTGTGATAGTGATTTTTCACATTTCATACTTCCCTAATGCCAAAAATCCACCTCCAGCAGCTGTTTTGCCTCTTTCTTATCCTGCCCCTTGGAAGAATGTCATCATCGTTGCTGCCAGAGCACTGTGTTCTTTTTCAGAAGTTACAGCAAGAATTGGTCGGCTTTCTTTCTTTTTTTTTTTTTTTTTATGAGACAGAATCTCGCTCTGTCACCCAGGCTGGAGTGCAGTGGCGTGATCTCGGCTCACTGCAACCTCTGCCTCCCGGGTTCAAGCAATTCTCTCACCTTAGCCTCCCAAGTAGCTGGGATTACAGGCACACGCCACCATGCCTGGCTAATTTTTGTATTTTTAGTAGAGATGGGGTTTTCACCATTTTGGCCAGGCTGGTCTCGATCTCCTGACCTCATGATCCACTTGCCTCAGCCTCCCAAAGTGCTGAGATTACAGGCATCAGCCACCACATCCGGCCAGATCTGCTTTCAAATAAATGAAAAGAAGACGAGGATTAGAATTGGTAGGAAAATGTGAATATTATAATTCTTTTAAAGAAATATAGTTTTACCACATAATCTAAGATGGTGTGATCAAGTACAAGGCATTGTTCTAAAAGGTTGAGGAAAAGTTGTTTCTCCTAAGAGGTTAAACAAGCTCATAACCCTACCTCTCCTCACTTGCAGGCACAACTACTTCCTGCATTTTTTTCATGTGGAACAATTGATGTTTTCTCAGTCTTATATAAGATGTTATACAAGGCCAGGCGTAGTGGTTCACACCTGTAATCCCAGCACTCTGGGAGGCGAGGTGGGCGGATCACCTGAAGTCGGGAGTTTGAGACCAGCCTGGCCAACATGGTGAAACCCTGTCTCTACTAAAATACACACACACACAAAAATTAGCTGGGCATGGTGGCATACACCTGTGATCACAGCTATTCGGGAAGCTGAACCTGGGAAGCGGAGGTTGCAGTGAGCCGAGATCGCACCACTGCACTCCAGTCTGGGTGACAAAGCAAGACTCCATCTCAAAAAAAAAAAAGTTATGCACAAGTGGTTTCAAACAAGTTCCCTACCTTCCTCACAGTCAGATTTTTCCCCATACGCTCCTCTAGAAATTATGGCATGGCTACTGGAACAGTAAAATGTATCTAGAGCAAGATTCTTCTCAACCCCTTTGTGCCTTCTCCGCTCTCTCCTTTGATATTTGGATATATCATTTGGTTCCCTAATAATAATAGCTGAAATAGGTTGTGAAATATGACTTTTTTATTATTCAGCCCACTTTCTATTCCATGGCCACATATCTCTGGGCTGTTAGGAAAAGTCATTTTAGGATATATTTTTAACTCACACCACACAGTAGCAGGATCTTACACAGTGCTAAGCCTTCTGGAATGGGGCAGGTATCTTAGCTGGTCCTTATCTAGTTCACAATGATTCAGCCAAGATTCATATACATTGTAGGGGTCCCATGGCCCCTTTATGTCTAGGACCTTCTATTTTTTCGGAGTTACCCTAGAGGTCTGCTCATCTGCATAAATGCATCTGCATAGTCATTCCTCTGATTCCTACTTGCCAGGCACTCTTCTAATTACTCCATGTGCATTGTCTCATTTAATCCTCATAATAACCCTGTATGACGGTTGTTGCTATTATTATTTACATTTTATAGATAACGACATTGAGGTTAGGTAATATGCCCAAAGCCCTTATATCTCATTAGTGCTGAAGTTTTTGCTGTGGATTGACTCTCTACTTTTAAAAGTGTGAGTGCTCATTAATAATCCATTGGCACACTCACTGTGCTTCTCAAATCTTAGACAAACCTCTTGTCATCACCTTGAAGAATTCATCTTTGCAAAGACCCATTACACCAAGGCGTGCCAGTCATCTTAGTTAATCTTCATATTCAATTCATGAAGCACGTATTTCTAGGGACTGGCTATATGCCCAGCACAAGTTCTGATGACAGAATGGGATAAGGAGCAACAGTAGTACAAGAGTCCCTTTCATCGAAATCTTAAAAGCAAATTTTGTCCAAGTTATCAATCTTATCTAATGGAATTTAACTTAATTAGAAAGAAACCTAAGTCCTTCAGTCACTAACCCATAGATTTAATACTTGGGACTCAGACATATGAACATTGTTGCTTTTGATGGCCATATTTTCTGGGTCATCTCCCAGAAGTACCACATTCTTATGCTAATTTGAGTGCTACTAAACCCAGAAGGTCCCACCTTCACCCACCACTCACTCCCCCTTGGTTCAGTAGTCCTCAAGTCTCAATTTTCCAATTATCTAATAAATTGAATGTTTCCACTGGGAGTAGGATGAGGAGGGAATCTTAAGGAAATTGAAAGTGCCATTTCAGAATCAATACAGTTTTAGAAGATTTTAGGGATGAACCTGGTACCTAACCACTAAATATAAGGCTTTTAAAGGAATCTATGTCCAAGTCCCTAAAAAAACAATTTGAAACCCAGTCTGGTTATATTCCTTAATTAAGAACCATGTTATATTCCTTATTATTGGTACCTTAATCATTAAAAACCTGGCCACTTTACAGTGGAACTTCTAGTATTTTCTCTACTTTTTACTCTTCTAGACGGCAGTAGATGTTTCTGTCCTGATAGCAGCTCTTGACTTGAGCAAAGCCATGCTTCTAGCTACTCAAGGGCAGACAGAGCTCTCTGGAAGGGACCATTGAAGAGTTTATAACAATGTTTTACAAGGTTCAAATTACCCGTGCTTATCTGGAATCTTTTGAAGATTAATCCCTAATTGGCTGAATGTAAGATAACTTACTGTGGGAGCTAGTTTTACTGAAACATTTTGTCCTAGATTTTTGTGACAATGTGTGTCTCCTTCTCCCCTGGAGGATATCTGTTCTATGTCATTCTTACTTCCTGGAGAGGAGAAAAACAGAAATATTTCCTCTACTCTGTCAGGTAGGTCTAGTCAAACAGTCCATCATTCTGATAGCAGACTATCCGGGCTTCATAACAAGAAACATAGATTCCCTAACCCCAGAGAGTAATCAGCTCATCTCATTGCTTCCCCTTTAGACTAAGAGCAATTTTAGTAGAATGAGTTCCCTGGGCACAGCACCTGCAGGATATGTGAAGGGGCTTTATAAATGTCTTTGTTTGTTTGTTTATGAGACAGGGTCTCGCTTTGCAGTGAACACGGTTCACTGCAGCCTTGACCTCCTGGGCTTAAGTCATACTCTCACCTCAGCCTCCCGAATAGCTGGCACCACCACACCTGGCTAATTTTTGTTTTCTTTGTAGAGACAGGGTTTTGCCATGTTGCCCATGCTGGTCTCAAACTCCTGAGCTCAAGTGATCCACCCACCTCGGCTTCCCAAAGTGCTAGGATTACAGGCATGAGCCACAGCACCCGGCCTTGCTTTATAAACTTTAAAGCGGCATATACCACTGCAGGTTGTTGAAAATTTATCTTTATATTTCCTTTGCTTTTTAGCCTAGAAAGTACTCTGACCAGCAAAAATGACCACATTACACATTTTAAAACCATTGCTAGATTTCAGTGGTGGTGGTATGATAGTAGCAATAGCAAAAGAAACAAAAAGAACAGTGTAAGAGTGGGGTATGTGTATGTCCATGCCCATGTACTGGCTTTTCTACATGCTCCAAGAATGTTTCTCAAAGGTATCCAGTGTTCAAATGGGAAGGAGCACAGATCAGATGGGGAATCTGCCCAGGTGTCAGAGAATCCATGTTAATCTTCTGGCCAAAATAACTATCCATTCCAAGTTCATGTTATTATTTTTTGAAAAAATAACAACCATTTTCATTGCTAATACTCTTCAAAGACTTGCAGAGATTTTACCCACTTCTGTAAAACTGTTTAAGATTTCTTAAGTTAGCTCTTAAGAACTTATCTTAAGATAGCTGTGTCTTAAGAGCTGAGATAAATTCTAGTCTGGAAGTAAGAATGACCCAGAGCAGATGCCCTTTCTCAATTCCACATGAATGGAGACTTTAGGCTGGATTCTACCTCCTTAAAATAAAGGCAGGGATGTGTATGGACCCAGTCAAGGGTGGAGAAACAAAGTTGGTAGTGACTCACTTCAGTTTTTGGAAGGAGGCGGATTAAGCTTCCACCCCCACAAGCCTGATGCTGGGAACTCCCACTTTGGAAGATGAGGCAGATCTTGACATGAAAGCGGTCTGAAGTAGCGTCCCACCCTAGAAAAGAAGTTAAATTCATTGGTAGATTTGAGACTGCACAGCTAAAATGTAAGAAACACAAGTGTCCACTATATTCAAAAGCCTTAAAAATGCACATTTTGTTCGGTGACCAGTGTCAAATTTATAACTCTATCTTTAGGAAGTTATTAAGCATGTGTGCAAAGATTAAACTACTAGGCAGATCATCTAAACTGGGTTTATCATAAAAAAATAGAAAGCGAACCTAAGTGTCCAACAATAAGAGTTTAATTAAATACATCCATATAATGTTATATTTTTCATATTTAAAATAATGTTATAGATACATATTTATTAATGGATAAGGTGTCTAAAATATATTAAGGACAAACACAGGTGACCAACACATATGTACTTGATGATTCCATTTCAGTAAAATAAATACATGTGTGAGTATATGCATATGGTTTTAAAAGCTCTTAAGGCCGGGTGCGGTGGCTCACGCCTGTAATCCCAGCACTTTGGGAGGCCGAGGCAGGCAGCTCATGAGGTCAGGAGATCAAGACCGTCCTGGCTAACACAGTGAAACCCCATCTCTACTAAAAATACAAAAAGTTAGCCAGGCATGGTGGCGGACGCCTGTAGTCCCAGCTACTCAGGAGGCTGAGGCAGGAGAATGGTGTGAACCCGGGAGGCAGAGCTTTCAGTGAGCCAAAATCATGCCATTGCACTCCAGCCTGGGTGACACAGCAAGATTCCATCTCAAAAAAATAAAAAAGCTCTTAAAGGGTTTCTGGTTCAAGGTGGTGGATTGACTGCATGCTTTTAACTTCCCCTTGCTCTCTAAATCTCACTAACATGATATAAAAATACACACACAGTCACAAAGAACACAGTTTGTATAAAAGTACAAAAAGAAACTCCCCCTGATTTTACCCCCCATCCCAACTCTAGGTCTTACCTCCATCTCTAGAAATGGGAAGAATGCTGAGGAGTAAGACAAAAGAATGGGAAAAGGAGATTTTGACTTTTTGTTTTTATACTTTCTGTACTATTTGTTGTTTTCATTAGTACTGTGTATTTCTGTAACTTTAAAAGTTATTGAAGGCTAGATTTAAAAGTGGTAATACAGTAGCATCACAGCATTTTGCATTTAGCTTAACTAGGGTTCACCTAAATTTGAGAAGGGTGGAGGGCAAATGAGAAAGAATAAAGGAAAGAAAAAAGGAAGAGAAAGAGGAAGAAGGGGAGTGCAAAAGAGAACATTTTAAATAGTGTTGTGATTTCTGCCTGACCTTTCTTCTTTCTCTCTCTCTCTCTCTTTCTCTTTCTCTCTCTCTCTTTAAGAGACAATATCTCTCTCTGTCACTCAGGCTAAAGTGCAGTGGCATGATCACAGCTCACTACAGCCTCAAATTCCTGGGTTCAAGCCATCCTCCCACCTCAGCCTCCTGAGTAGGTGGGACTACCTACTGTCCCACCACACCTGGCTAATTTGTTTTTATTTTTGCAGACACGGGGGTCTTGCTATGTTGCCCAGGCTGGTCTCGAACTCTTGGTCTCAAGCAGTCCTCCCACCTTGGCCTCCCAAGGCAATAGGATCTGATCTTTTCAATTAACTTGGACCTAACCCAAAATAAATCTGAAAGAGTTAGACATTTCTCAAAAGAAGACATTCATACAGCCAACAGACACATGAAAAAATGCTCATCATCACTCGCCATCAGAGAAATGCAAATCAAAACCACAATGAGATACCATCTCACACCAGTTAGAATGGCAATCATTAAAAAATCAGGAAACAACAGGTGTTGGAGAGGACGTGGAGAAATAGGAACACTTTTACACTGTTGATGGGATTGTAAACTAGTTCAACCATTATGGAAAACAGTATGGCACTTCCTCAAGGATCTAGAACTAGATGTACCATATGACCCAGCCATCCCACTACTGGGTATATACCCAAAGGATTATAAATTATGCTACTACAAAGACACATGCGCCGGGCATGGTGGCTCAAGCCTGTAATCCCAGCACTTTGGGAGGCCGAGACGGGCGGATCACAAGGTCAGGAGATCGAGACCATCCTGGCTAACATGGTGAAACCCCGTCTCTACTCAAAAATACAAAAAACTAGCTGGGCGAGGTGGCGGGCACCTGTAGTCCCAGCTACCCGGAAGGCTGAGGCAGGAGAATGGCGTAAACCCAGGAGGCGAAGCTTGCAGTGAGCTGAGATCCGGCCACTGCACTCCAGCCTGGGTGACAGATCCAGACTCTGTCTCAAAAAAAAAAAAAAAAAAGACACATGCACACGTATGTTTATTGCGGCACTATTCACAATAGCAAAGACTTGGAATCAACCCAAATGTCCATCAGTGACAGACTGGATTGAGAAAATGTGGCACATATACACCATGGAATACTATGCAGCCATAAAAAACGATGAGTTTGCGTCCTTTGTAGGGACATGGATGCAGCTGGAAACCATCATTCTTAGCAAACTATCACAAGAAGAGGAAACCAAACACCACATGTTCTCACTCATAGGTGGGAACTGAACAATGAGCTCACTTGGACTCGGGAAGGGGAACATCACACAATGGGGCCTATCATGGGGAGGGGGGAGAGGGGAGGGATTGCATTGGGGAGTTATACCTGATATAAATGATGAATTGATGGGTGCTGACGAGTTGATGGGTGCAGCACACCAACATGGCACATATATACATATGTAACAAACCTGCACGTTATGCACATGTACCCTAGAACTTAAAGTATAATAAAAAAAAAAAAAAGAGCTGATGTGAATTTGATCTATTTCTGGTGCTGTGTGCTCTTCATAGGTTGAGTATCTTGTCATGCTAAGTGTGATTCTATTGTTAACAGGTCCTTTTATTTTTATTTGTTTATATACATTTAAATAGCATGGCTTATAAATACAACTACTTCATTATTGCTCAACTAACAAAGCTTATGTCATGCACATGTGTTGGGTTTTCTACATGGTCCAAGGTTCTATTCCAAACTGAATGATTTAAGGTATTTTCAGGGGTAATCCCATTCCCCTCTTAATTTAGTGGTTAACTCTCAAGAAGATGGAAAGCCAGTGCAGAAATTAGTAATCAGTGGTGGAATTCAGGTGTTTTTAATTTTCTTCCCGTCTCTCTTTAGTTGTATTTTCAATTTGGACAATAAGTATTCCTTTTGTAGTAAGAAAACTAGGCTGGGCACGGTGGCTCACGCCTGTAATCCCAGCACTTTGGTAAGCTGAGGCGGGCAGATCACGAGGTCAGGCTCAAACGAGACTCAGCCTGGCCAACATGGTAAAACCCAGTCTCTACTAAAAATACAAAAATTAGCCTGGCATGGTGGCATACGCCTGTAATCCCAGCTAGTCAGGAGGCTGAGGCAGAAGAATTGCTTCAAACCGGGAGGCGGAGGTTGCAGTGAGCCGAGATCGCACCATTGCACTCCAGCTCTGGGCGACAGAGCAAGACACCATCTTGGGGGGGGGGGGAGAAAAGAACATTATATCTGTATCTATTTATCTATCTATCTATCT
The DNA here is from genome assembly GCF_002776525.5 of Piliocolobus tephrosceles. Classification (NCBI taxonomy): domain Eukaryota; kingdom Metazoa; phylum Chordata; class Mammalia; order Primates; family Cercopithecidae; genus Piliocolobus; species Piliocolobus tephrosceles. The sequence continues at coordinate 63,281,197 of NC_045444.1, read as the reverse complement.
ATCTATCTATCTATCTATCTATTTATTTATTTATTTAGAGACATGGTCTTACTCTGTCAGCCTGGCTGGAGTGTAGTGGTGTGATCACAGCTCACTGCAGACTGGAACTCCTGGGCTCAAGCAATCTTCCCACCTCAGCCTCCTGAGTAGCTGGGACTGCAGGTGTGCACCACCATGCCTGGCTAATTTTTTATTTTTATTTTTGTAGAGACAAGGTCTCACTATGTTGCCCTGGCTGGTCTTGAACTCCTGGCCCCAAGTGATCCTCCCACCTTGGCCTCCCAAATTGTTGGGATTACAGGTGTTAACCACTGCACTGGGCCAGAAAACTGTATTTTTAAAAACTTTTTGAAATGATAGCTATAGCTCTTACTCCACCTTCACCTGGATGATGGGCATCCAGGGACTCTCCTTTCTTTTCATGACTCAACTCTATTCTCATAGGCATCTCATTTCCTTCTGCTGCCCCAAGTGAAGCACTTTTCAGTGACAAGAAATCATAGCATCACAATTTTGCACCTGCTATCCATCCAGTTAGAAAACTCACTCAGTCCCAATCTGTGTCAAAGAGTATTTATAACTAGCCCCTCAATTGATTTTCTCTTTTTCCTTGTGTAAAGTGCTTCCTGAAATTATAAGAAACTCAAATTTATATTAATCAGTAAGACTTTTTCTTCAGAATTTGAAATATACATAGAAAAATGTTTTTGTAGCAAAAATGTTAAATAGACTACTATTTTATGATATAAATTAAAAGTCAGCCAAGAAACTTCAGATAGTATAGATGAGGAACTCATATACTGATGATTAATCCATGCTCTGGCTGCAAAATTGAACAACTGGGGTTGGGCCATCCCCAAAGAACAAGTTTGAAATCCTGGAAAGACAATCAAACCTTTATCTCAGGCCTATGGTAAATCCTTTGGATCCTTTTGAAGTTAGGGGGTAAGGAGCAGTTGAGGAATTTTTACTCTTTAGGGGGCCAGGTCCTATGGAAATCTGCCCAACCTGGTAGTCTAACCAGGTTGCAGGGTTACAGGTTGCAGGGTTAATGGTCCTGATCAGTAGAAAGTGAGACTCCGAGACTATGTGTTCTCTTGGAAGATAGACACTTGGGTAGATACTTAATTATGAGTTAGGGACCCAGTTTTTCTTTGTTTGGTTGGTTTTGGGTTTTTTTTTTTTTTGAGACGGAGTCTCGCTCTGTCGCCCAGGCTGGAGTGCAGTGACACCATCTCAGCTCACTGCAACCTCCGCCTCCCAGATTCAAGCGACTCTCCTGCCTCGACCTTCTGAGTAGCTGGGATTACAGGTGCCTGCCAACATGCTTGGCTAGGGACCCACTTTTAATACCTTATTATGTGATGCAGAACAATTTCTTTAATCTCATGGACTCTTATTTTTATAGATTTGAAATGGAAATGATATTGTTTATTTTGCAAATTAAATGAGAGGCTCCCTATAGGTATACAGTGCTGAGGTCCTAATGGATAAGAACAAGCTTTAAAACATTTATTAAGATAAAAAGGATAAAATACATCCTGTCTATAGTACTGTTGTTGTGTCTTTTTTAGTGTGGAAAGTGGTAGACAAGCAGTTCCTGATCAGCCCAGTGGGAAGTCTGGAAAGACCTTCGTGTTCTACTTTAGTATTTTGTAACTTGTTTACTTATTAAACTAACGCCTAGACAACAAGAATAGCATTTTTCTTCCGTGGAATCCATCTCTAAGAAAACATACACCTGGAAGCTGTCAACAACAAATAAGCCAGCAAGTCAGAGTAAGCCCATTGACAGAGTTGGCATGGATCAGCTTTGATCCTTCCTCAGGGCAGTGAAGCAAAGGACATAGGAGAGTACTTGTCAGGGGTTCTCACAGGAATTCCACTCTGCCTGGCTATCCAGAGATCACAGCCACCTCCCCTGTCACCTGACATCAGGGCTGCTAAGGTTGCTTTACAGAAAGCTCTGTTGAACCAAACTCAGGAGATCTCAAATAGCACAAGTCCGGATATAAATTCTGAAAATCCTTCTTGAGACGAAAACGTCTCTCCCCAGATCCACCAAGCTGTCTGATAACATGCCAACCTGGCCTCTTTGTTCATTATCTCCAAGATCTCAGGCTGGCTGCTAAGCCACTGCAGCAGCCTCCTTACCTGATGTCCCACTTATACCCCCAAACTCAACACAACTTCTCCAGGATATTCTCTCCATTGCACCATTTTACCCAAAATTCTTAGGTGTACTAAAATTTTGTTCCAGCTTGGATTGTGCACAGTAACTCCAATACTGTCCTCACTACTGTTCCCTTGCCTCACCCCCACTAAGTCTGCTGGGTTGGGCCTATACTGAATCTCCGTATCACCCTCACCCACTCCACCCTACCTCACCATCTTTGTTGGATCACTGCTCACTTGCAGAAAGTGAAGTGTAAACCCTGCTAGTCATTTCCACTCTTTAATCATACATGATAGACCTTTAACGTGTCCCTTAGAATCTACCATATTTGATAATAAAAGAGGTATTGAAGGCATATTTTCTGCTCCTCTGCTTTCAGATTCCTCCTTCTGTCCCTACTTCTGAGATGGAGACTGAGTAGGGAGTGACCAAATTGATCTGGAGAAGATGAACCAGATGTGCTGAGATTATGGAGCCTGGCCTCAGTGGGGAGAACTGGAATCCTAACCCATCAGTCCAACTGTCATATCCAATTTTAAACTCTGGCCGGGAACCATGGTTCACACCTGTAATCCCAGCATTTTGGAAGGCCAGGCAGAATGATTGCTTGAGGTCAGGAGTTCAAGACCAGCCTGGGCAACATAGTAAGACACTGTCTCTACAAAAAAAATTTTTTTAATTAACCAGGCATGGCGGTGCATGCCGATAATCCCAGCTCCTTGGGAGTCTGAGGTGAGAGGATTGCCTGAGCCCAGGAGTTGAAGGTTACAGTGAGCTGATCATGCCACTGCACTCCAATCTGGGTGACAGAGCGAGACCCTGTCTCAAAAAAAGAAAAGAAAAGCCAGTAGTCTCCCACCTCTTTCCTTCTTCCTCCGGGCTCCACCCCCAAAGCGCTAACACTCACTACTGTGCTCCCCTTTCCTCACCCCAGATTTCTTTATACTCTCCCTGCCCCAGTGGAAGCTTCTCAACTAACTGTTTTTTTTGTTTTTTGTTTTTTTTTTTTTTCCGAGACGGAGTCTCACTCTGTCACCCAGGCTGGAGTACAGTGGCCGGATCTCAGCTCACTGCAAGCTCCACCTCCCGGGTTTACGCCATTCTCCTGCCTCAGCCTCCAGAGTAGCTGGGATTACAGGCGCCCGCCACCTCGCCCGGCTAGTTTTTTGTATTTTTAGTAGATACGGTGTTTCACTGTGTTAGCCAGGATGGTCTCAACTAACTGTTGATCTCATTGTCAGATTATAGGAATTCACAATAAGGCATGATGAGGATTAATTCTTCTGAAATATATTTACATTTTAAAAGAGTTTGTTGACATCTGCAGTAGCCAGTGGTGACCACCAGAAAAGACTCCTTCTGCTTGAGGAGTGGAGAGGGAAGAGTGGGAAGGACTTTGTCTTGCGGCATTGGTGCCAGCTCAGTCACAGTAGAATAGAGCACCAAGTAGATTCCTAATGTTCCCAACTCCAAGCCCTGGCTTTCAGATGATATTTCTGGATCTGCCCTGGGTTGGGGACAGGAGGGGAAGGATAGAGCTTGCTGCCCTGAAGGGAAAGATACAAGCCTGTCTGGATTCTGACTGAAGAGCCTTTGGGCCTTGAGTGAACATTGGCAGTAGCTAAATGGTATTTACCAAGGGCCTTCAGCAAGACCCAGTGCTGTGCTAGCTTTTGGTCTGACCAAGCATGGTCACAGTGGTGGTGGCCACAGTGGTACCTGTATCACCCCTTCCCCAGCTTTAGGCAGCTCAGCACAGAGAGACTCCATTTGTTTGGGGGAAAGTAAAGGAAGGGAACAAGAATCTCTGCCTGGTAATCCAGAGAATTCTCTCAGATCTTACCCAAGACCACCAAGGCTATACCTCTATGAGTCTGTAAGAGTCACAGTGGTACCGGGCTTGGGGTGCCCCCTAATGCAGATATGACTGTAGTGACCAAATCATAGATCACAACACTCAATTCCCTTTGAATACCTGGAAAACTTTCCCAAGAAGGACAGATAAAAGTAAGCTCAGACTGCAAAGACTATAATAAATACCTAACTCTTCAATGCTCAGACATCAACAAATATTCACAAGCCTCAGGACCATCTAGGAAAACATCACCTCACCAAACAAGCGAAATAAGGCACCAATGACCAATCCTGGAGTGACAGATATGTGACCTTTCAGACAGAGAATTCAAAATAGCAGTTTTGAGGAAGCTCAATGAAATTCAGGATAACACAGAGGAGGAAATTCAGAATCCTATCAGATAAATTTAACAAAGAGATTGAAATAATTTTTAAAAAGTAAGCAGAAATTTTGGAGCTGAAAAACTCAGTTGATATGCTGAAGACTGCATCACAGTCAACAGAACTGATCAAGCGGAAGAAAGAATGAGTAAGCTTGAAGACAGACCGTTTTGAAAATACAGAGAGGAGACAAAAGAGAAGAGAATGAAGCATGCCTGCAACATCTAGAAAATAGTCTCAAAAGGACAAATCTAAGAGTTATTGGCCTTAAATAGGAAGTTAAGGGTAGAAAGTTTATTCAAAGGGATAATAACAGGGAACTTTCCAAACCTAGAGAAAGATATTCATAGTCAAGTACAGGAAGATTATAAAACACCAAGCAGATAGCCCAAAGAAGACTAACTGAAGGTATTTAATAATCAAACTCCCAAAGGTCAAAGATAAAGAAAGGATCCTAAAAGCAGCAAGAGAAAAGAAATAAATAACATACAATGGAGGTCCAACATGTCTGGCAGCAGACTTCTCAGTGGAAACCTTACAGGCCAGGTGAAAGTGGCATGACATATTTAAAGTGCTGAAGGAAAAAAAAAAACTTTTATCCTAGAATAATATATCCAGGGAAAATATCCTTCAAAGATGAAGGAGAAATAAAGATTCCCAACCAAACAAAAGTTGAGGGATTTCATCAACACTTGACTTCTCCTACAAGAAATGCTAAAGGGAGTTCTGCAATTTGAAAGAAAATGATGTTGAGGAGCAATAAGAAATTTTCTGAAGGGGCCAGGTGCAGTGACTCAACCCTGTAATCCCAGCACTTTGGGAGGCCACGGCGGGCGGATGACCTGAGGTCGGAAGTTCAAGACCAGCCTGGCCAACATGGCGAAATCCTGTCTCTACTGAGAATACAAAAAAAAAAAAAAAAAATAGCCAAGCATGGCGGTGCATGCCTGTAATGCCAGCTACTTGGGAGGCTGAGGCAGGAGAATCACTTGAACCTGGGAGGCAGAGATTGTAGTGGGCCGAGTTGGTACCACCGCCCTCCAGCCCAAGCAACAGAGTGAGACTCTGTCTCCAAAAAAAAAAAAAAGAAAAAGAAATTATCTGAAGGTATAAAACTCTCTGGTAATATTAAGTACACAGACGAGCACAGAATATCATGACACAATAATAGTGGTGTGTAAACTACTCATATCTTGAGCAGAAAGTCTAAAAGGTGAATCTATCAAAAATAATAACTACAACAACTTTTCAAGACATAGAGAGTAGAATAAGACATAACTAGAAACAATAAAATGTTTAAAAGGAGGGGTGGCCTGGCGCGGTGGCTCAAGCCTGTAATCCCAGCACTTTAGGAGGCTGAGACGGGCAGATCACGAGGTCAGGAGATCAAGACCATCCTGGCTAACACGGTGAAACCCTGTCTCTACTAAAAAATACAAAAAATTAGCCGGGCGAGGTGGCGGGCGCCTGTAGTCCCAGCTACTCGGGAGGCTGAGGCAGGAGAATGGCCTAAACCCCGGAGGTGGAGCTTGCAGTGAGCTGGGATCCAGCCACTGCACTCCAGTCTGGAAGACAGAGCAAGACTCCTTCTCAAAAAAAAAAAAAAAAAAAAAAAGTGGGGGCAATGTAGTGTGGAGTTTTTATTAACTTTCTCTACTTTGTTTCTGCAATTAGTGTTAAGTTGTCATCATTTTTAAATAATGGGTTATAAGACGTTATTTGCAAACCTCATGATAACTTCAAATCAAAAAGCCTACAACAGATATGCAAAAAATGAAAAGGAAGAAATTAAAACATACCACCATAGAAGATCACCTTCATAAAAAAGAAGAAGGAATGAAGGAGGGAAAGAGGGAAGGAGAGAGTGGGAGGAAGGGATGGAAGAAGGAAGCGAGGAGAGGGAGGGGAGGACAGACAACAAAACAATCCGAAAACAAATAACAATATGGCAGCAGTAAGTCCTTACTTATAAATAATAACATTGAATGTAAATGGACTAAATTCTCTAATCAAAAGAAATATAGTGGTTAAATGGATTTAAAATACAAAACCCAGCCAGGCATGGTGGCTCGTGCCTGTAATCCCAGCACTTTGGGAGGCCAAGGAAAGAGGATCGCTTGAGCCCAGGAGTTTGAGACCAGCCTGCGCAACACAGTAAGACTCTGTCTCTATAAAGAAAAAAAAACTTTAAAAAAAAGTGAGAAAACAAGACCCAACAATCTGTTGCCTACAAGAAACACTCTTCACCTATAAATACATACATATGCCTAAAATAAAGGGATGGAAAAAGATATTCCACACAAATGGAAACCAAAAAAGAGTAGGAGTTGCTATATTTCTATCAGACAAAATAGATTTCAAGAGAAAAATATAAAAAGAGACAAAGATTATTATATGATGAAGAAGTCAACACAGCAAGAGGATATAACAATTATAATTGTATATGCACCCAACACTGGAGTACCCAGATAAGAAAAGCAAATGTTATTAGAACTAAAGAGAGTTAGACCCCAATACAATAATAACTGGAGACTTCAGCACCACACTTTCAGCATTGGACAGATCATCCAGACAGAAAATCAACAAACATCCAATTTAATCTGCACTCTAAACCAAATATATGTAATTGATATTTACAGAACATTTCATCCAATAGCTGCAGAATACACAATCTTCTCCTCAGCACATGGATCATTCTTGAGGATAGACCATAGGCTAGGCCACAAAACAAGTCTTCAAAAAAAATGTTTTTAATTAAAATCAGGCCAGGCATGGTAGCTCATGCCTGTAATCCTAGTATTTTAGGAGGCTGAAGTGACTGGATCACCTGAGTGAGGAGTTTGAGACCAGTCTGGCCAACATGGTGAAACCCCATCTCTACTAAAAATACAGGAAAAATTAGCTGGGTGCAGTGGCAGGTACCTGTAATCCCAGCTACTCAGGAAACTGAGGCAGGAGAATTGCTTGAACCTGGGAGGCGGAAGTTGCATTGAATCGAGATCACGCCGCTGCACTCCAGCCTGGGTGACAGAGCGGGACTACGTCTCAAAAAAAAAAAAAAAAAAAAAAAAAATTGAAATCATATCAAGTATCTTCTCGGACCACAATGGACTAAAACTAGAAATCAGTAACGTGGAATTTTGGAAACTATGCAAACGCTTGGAAATTAAATGATATGTTCCTGAACAACCAGTAGTTCAATGAAGAAATTAAGAAAGAAAATTTAAACTTTCTTTTTTTTTTTTTTTTTTTTTGAGACGGAGTCTCGCTCTATCGCCGGGGCTGGAGTGCAGTGGCCGGATCTCAGCTCACTGCAAGCTCCCCGTCTCGGGTTCCCACCATTCTCCTGCCTCAGCCTCTCGAGTAGCTGGGACTACAGGCGCCCGCCACCTCGCCCGGCTAGATTTTTGTATTTTTTAGTAGAGACGGGGTTTCACCGTATTAGCCAGGATGGTCTCCATCTCCTGACCTCGTGATCCGCCCGTCTCGGCCTCCCAAAGTGCTGGGATTACAGGCTTGAGCCACCGCGCCCGGCCATTAAACTTTCTTAAAACAAATGAAAATAGAAACACAATATACCAAAACCTAAGGAATACAGTGAAAGCAGTACTAATAGGGAAGTTTATGGCTATCAGTGACCACATCAAAAAAGAAGAAAAACTTCAAATAAACAACCTAATAGTGCATCTTAAATAACTAGAAAAGCAAGAGCAAACCAAACCCAAGTTAGTAGAAAAAAAATAATAAAGATCAGAGCATAAGCAAATGAAATTGAAATGAAGAAAACAATACAAAAGATCAATGAAACAAAATGTTGGCTTTTTGAAAATATAAACAAAATTGGCAAATCTTTAGTCAGACTAAGAATAAAGAAGACCCAAATAAATAAAATCAGGGACAAAAATGGTGACAACTAATACCACAGAAATTCAATGGATCATTAAAGACTACTACAAGCAACTATAGCCAATAAGTTGGAAAACCTAGAAGAATCAGCTACATTATTAGACACATACAACTTACCAAGATTGAACCATGAAGAAATCCAAGAGTTTGTTAATTTAAAGTATTTTATGTTTACAGAAAGATTTGTAGAAACTTAGAGAAACAATTTTTATGCAGTTTATTTTTTTCTGATTTTAAATTAATACATGCTATAATCAGCAGATATATATTCATATTTTCACCTAAATATACATACAAAAATTGTCATAGGTGCCCTATTCAGAATAGCCCTGAACTAGAAACAATCTGAATGTTCATCAACAGAAGAATGGAAAAATTGTGACCTATTCATACAACGGACATTACACAACAAGGACAATGAAGGAACTACAACTTTGTGCAGTCACATGTATGAATCTCACAAACATAATTGTGAGCAAAGTAAGCCAGGCACAAATGAGAACACATTATATGATTCCACTTATATAAAACTGAAAATTAGACAAAATAAATCAGTGATGTTGGAAGTCAGGATGGTGTTTACCTGTTGGGATGGTGGAGATAGTAGTGACCAAGAGTAAGACACAAGAGCAACTTTGGGGTGGTAATATTCTTCTTTGCCTGGATCATACTCACATAAGTTACATAGGTGTTGATTTTGTGAAAATTCATTGAACTGTAAACTTACCTACTTTTCTGTATGCATATTTTTATCCTTATAAAGTTTACTAAATTACTTATACATCCTTATGATAGGAAATCTAGAAAACAGAAACGTGTTAAAAAACAGTTTTCAAAATAAGGAAACATTATGGCTGTCATATAAATATAAAATGAGCACATCAAAGATTTTATTTAACTCATTAATTAATGAGAAAACCAGTAAGGTGTTATAACTGGTTCAAATGGATTTGATTTACAGAGATCTATATTACCTGCCAGACAAAATTTATTTGCATTGACACGAACAGAGATCATTTGCAGTTATAACAGGAAACATTTGTATTAATGCCAATTTTCTACATCTTAACCTCTTTCTCTACAGAGTTGTAAAATAGTCTAATCAAAGACTAGTCAAAGACAATGAAAGCAGAAATGAATGAATGAACTAATCAGGACACCCACTAAATTTCAAAGGCTTTAACATTTTTTCTTACAATACAGTAAAATCAAAACAACCTATAATCCCTCTATTCAGGGGTAATCTATATATGCACAATTTTGTGCCATAGTTTTAAATATTACATAAGAATTGTCTTATATCTAGAGCAAAATTACTTAATTAAAATTTTTTGAAAACAACTTTTCATACTGAGTACAGAGGTTTTTTTCCCCTTTGTTCTAAAAAGCCTCTGTTCACATTTCTGGTTATTTTCTTAACATGTTTTCTTAGAAGGAAAAGTATTGGATCAAAAGATATGACCGTTTTTAAGACTCTTGATACATATTGCCAAGTTGTTGTGGTGGTTGTTGTTGTCGTTGCTGTTTTTGAGACAGAGTCTCGCTCTGTTGCCCAGGCTGGAGTGCAGTGGCGCAATCTCAGCTCACTGTAACCTTTGCCTCTGGTTTCAAGTGATTCTCCTGCCTCAGCCTCCTGAGCAGCTGGGACTACAGGTGTGCACCGCCACACCTGGCTAATTTTTGTATTTTAGTAGAGATGGGGTTTCACTATGTGGGCCATGGTCTCGAACTCCTGACCTCAAGTGATCCACATGCCTCAGTCTTCCAAAGTGCTAGGATTACAAGTATGAGACATTGCCCAGCCTTATATTGCCGAGTATTATAGGAATACTTTGCAGCACATAATTAGGTTGGAGGGTGAGAGGAAGCAAAAATCTTTCTAAGCTACTTTCATACTCCCAGAATTACTCCTGTCTGTAAGACTTGCAGGAGTAAAATATGTTTATAGTTTATAACTACCCACCATCTGCCTTTTTCTCTTCCTTTCCTTTTGGACTTTGAGCAAAAACCCAGTACTTGCCTAAGGAAAAAGTGTGGGTTGGCACAGCAAACCACAAAAATCTCAAGTTCTAACCAAATTTAAGGCTACAAGAGGCTTCCCTGCACTGATGGCTTCATCTGTATTAGGTTATAAATCCCTTGAGGAATTTTCTAGGACCCAATTCAAACCCTGCTTCCCGTGTTTACACATATTTTCTGATCTGTTTTGCCAGTCTTGATTTAAAATATGCTGGCAGCCGGGAGTGGTGGCTCACGCCTGTAATCCCAGCGCTTTGGGAGGCTGAGGCGGGTGGATCATGAGGTCAAGAGATCAAGACCATCTTGGCCAACCTGGTGAAACCCCATCTCTACTAAAACTACAAAAATTAGCCGGGCATGGTGTTGTGTGCCTGTAGTCCCAGCTACTAGGTAGGGTGAGGCAAGAGAATCACTTGAACCCGGGAGGTGGAGGTTGCAGTGAGCTGAGATCCTGCCACTGCACTCTAGCCTGGGCAACAGAATGAAACTCCATCTCAAAAAAAAAAAAAAAATTCTGGCCAGGTGCTGGGGCAGGTGGCCGGTACCTGTAATCACGCCTGTAATCCCAGCACTTTGGGAGGCCGAGGCAGGTTGATCACGAGGTCCAGAGATCGAGACCATCCTGACTAACACAGCGAAACCCTGTCTCTACTGAAAATACCAAAAATTAGCTGGGGGTGGTGGCACACACCTGTAATCTCAGCTACTAGGGAGGCTGAGGCAGGAGAATCGCTTGAACCTGGGAGGTAGAGGTTGCAGTGAGCCAAGATCGTGCCACTGCACTCCAGCCTGGGCAACAGAATGAGACTCTGTCTCTAAAATAAAATAAAATAAAATAAAATATTCTATAAGCCACATATGTCTAACCATGAGACCCAACTTAATTCAACTATTCTATCAATTGCCTACTAAGTGTCAGGAACTGTGGTGTACTAGGCCTAGGGTAAGTGGTGAGCAAAACAGACTTTTTCCTGCTATAGGAGCGGAAAGGTGTAGTACCTTTCTTCATCCATCATAAGCGTCACAGTTGATACTCCTATAACAAAAGACAGATTAACAAGATAAAAGCATAATAAATTTATTTAACCAAAGTTTTACATGACATGGGAGACTTTAGAAATGAATAGCCCCCCCCACCCCCCCCAAAAAGAAGTAAATATCCAAAGATGCAAGGAAAACTGTGTTTTTATGCTGAGGCTTGATGAAGAATGGACAGCCATGTAGAAATGTGATTGGACAAGAGTATGATCTTACTGTAACAGGCTGAGGAAGAAACCCAGCAAGACCTGCCTTTCTGTTTAGGTTCTTCTGGGTCTCTTCATGTAGCATTCCTTCCTCCTGAGTATGCATAGGACCCCTCTGGAATGAGAGTCTTCAGGATAAAACAGAGAGAGTGACCTGGAGGTTTTATGACTTGCTTTGCAGAAGAGGGGTCCTAGTTTCTAGGACCGGCCATAGGGAAGAGGATTTCTCTCCTTGCTTTAGAGGAGAAAAAGGGGCAAGTGACAAGAAAGCAGAAGGTCAGAGAACACTGGCTTCTGAGGTCCTTCCAGTGTCCTTCAGTTTAAAGTACTATGCCAAGGGCCGACCGTGGTGTCTCACACCTGTAACCCCAGTACTTTGGGAGGCTGAGGCAGGCAGATCAATTGAGGTCAGAAGTTTGAAACCAGCCTGACCAACACAGTGAAACCCCGTCTACTAAAACACAAAAATTAGCCAGGCGTGGTGGTGGGTGCCTGTAATCTCAGCTACTTGGGAGGCTGAGGCAGGAGAATTGCTTGAACTCAGGAGGCAGAGGTTGCAGTGAGCTGAGATCGCACTACTGTACTCCAACCTGGGCGACAGAGTGAGACTCCCTCTCAATAAATAAATAAATAAATAAATAAGCAAAATAAGTAAATAAATAAGCAAAGTACTCAGCCAAGTGAGGTACCATACTTTGGGGTAACATGTCCTGAGTCCTGACACTGCGCTGAGGATGTAGAAAGGATGATTACCGTATACTATATAAAATATAGCCATATACATAGAGGGAAGATTATACATTTTAATGTCAGCTATTTATTATTTTGTTTTATTTCTTTATTTTGTAGAGACAAGGTCTTATTATGTTGCACAGGTTGGAGCTCAGTGTCTATGCCTAGGCGCGATCATAGTGCACTGCAGCCTTGAACTCCTGGCCTCAAGGGATCCTCCCGGCCTCATCCTCCCAAGGATATTTATTATTTTGTTATATTGGTAGGTAGGTCTCTTACCAACTGGATAAAATTCTCCTTAAAGGCAGGGGCCATGTCTTTACTTCTCTGGTATACTCCAAAGTGCTGAGCATTTAATAGGCATCCAGTGGAGAGTAACCCAGTTGAAAACATTAGTGCCTCATGTCTGCATGAACCAAGCTTACCTTCTAGCTCTTCACAGAATCTCTGTGGGAATAAGTAACATGATTGGAAAACATGAAATAACTTATTATGTAAGTGATCATTTTATACTTTGTATCATCACCAATAGGTGGCACCATCAATTTTAAAATTATATTTTCTATTGTTTATAGCCCAAAATTGTATTTATGGTGTTTGTTCAATGGATGTTTATTGGACTCCATGTATGTAGAAACTGCTCAGCTCACCACTACTAACAGAGTAAAAATAAAAGTATTACAGACACGCTTTATCATACTTTCTTTTCTAGTAATACCCTAAAACACATGTATTTCCACTTTCATATTTCATCCCCATTTTAAAAAAACAACATCTGAATCTTGGATAACAACACAAAAACAACGGTTTTACAGTTTTGTCCTTTTGTGTCTCTGTGTGTGTGTGTGTGTGTGTGTGTGTATTCCAACCCAGCTTAATATCTGATTGTAAAAGGGGAAAAGGGATGCAAAAATCAATAAAAAGCAAATTTAAAAACCTGGGTTTTAGTGGGGGAAGGGGACCTACCAGCAGAACTTAACCGGAGTTGGCTTTCTAGTTAACACAATTTACCACTCCTCTCTTTCTTTCCTTTTGGAAGATAACAAAAGTTTGATCCAGGCACAGAAGAATTATTTCAACAGCGTCCAAGGCCGCACAATCCCATCTGGATATAATAAAAGGCCCCATTTCTCTGTGTTTATTTCAAGAGGTTCATTCTTTGGAACGACCTGAGGTTGCAAACTATAGAACAGTTGCCAGCTGAGGAGGACTGCAGCTTGAGTGCTACTCAGGAAGTCTCTATGGACCTGGGATAACTCCTCTGAGATTTCCTTAGTGTAGAAAGAGGACCCTGTGCCCTTCCTTCTCTACAAGATGAGGGCAAAAAAGGAACAAACAAGAAAAAGAGGGGAAAGGGAGCAGTGAGGAAATGGAACTGCAGTATTTGCATCAAATACCATATATTAGTCACTAATTTATGAATTTATCCACCTACTGCTGAGAGAAAAGGAAACTCTGCCCAAGTCTGTGCCTTTTTTTGAGACGGAGTCTCTCTCTGTCGCCCAGGCTGGAGTGCAGTGGCGCAATCTCGGCTCATTGCAAGCTTCGTCTCCCAGGTTCATGCCATTCTCCTGCCTCAGCCTCCCGAGTAGCTGGGACTACAGGCACTAGCCACCACGCCCAGCTAATGTTTTGTATTTTTAATAGAGAAGGAGTTTCACTGTGTTAGCCAGGATAGTCTCCATCTCCTGACCTCGTGGTCTGCCCACCTTGGCCTCCCAAAGTGCTAGAATTACAGATGTGAGCCACCACGCCCGGCCGTCTGACAGACGTGAGCCACCACGCCCGGCCGTCTGTGCCTCTTTTTACTGAATGTCTTTAAAGTGCAATGAATGGTATTAGGGAGTTGGGAAGATGCAAAGAGAGAACATACAAGGGAAGGGTTTTTGTCATTCAGGAGCTTCCAAGCTAGTAAACCATAAGAGTGTCTTGTATATTGGTGGTTAGAAGTGTGGACTCTGGAGGCAGGTTGCTTTATTCATTTGAACCTCAACTCCACCACGTATGCACGTTTGTGCTAATTTCAAGCAAAGGGAAATACCGATCCATCTTTACACTACTCTGCAAAAAAGAAAAATTCTCTATCCTCCTCTGATGTTTTTAGAAATTCAAAATAAATTTTAAATGAAGTACAGCAATGAGGCAAATTTTTTGTTTCAAACCATGAGCGCTTCTCTCCCCACTAGTTGAGAATCTCTATGATACTTATTCAATGTGATGAAAGATTGCTCAGGCTCAGAGAGGGGCAAGTTATGATTGGAGACAATGACTTTGCAACATAATCAATTCATCTAATTTTGCTATTACCTTGACAGCCTAGGTCAAGGAGCAAGGAAATTAGATGGTGTATCCTATTCAGAGTTGGGATTGGCAAGACTGGCTCATGGGGCAGGGATGATGAAACCAGCATGCTGGTCAAAGCCTTTGCTAAATGTCTCCCCATGGAGCCCAGGCTCAGAAAGAGCTGTCCAGCCTTTTGCAGCCCTTCCTAGGCTGCCATAAAAATGTACCACTGGGTGGCTTCAAACAACAGAAATGTATACTCTCACAGTTCTGGAAGCTAGAAGTCCAAGATTAAGGGATTGGCATGATTGGTTTCTTCTGCGGTCTCCAAAGGAGAATCTGTTTCATGCCTCTTTGCCAGCTTCTGATGGTGGCAATTTCTGGTATTCCTTGTCTTGTAGATGCATCACTCACATCTCTGTCTCCATCTTCACATGATGTTCTTGCTGTATCTTTGCATCTTCACATGGCCCTCTTCACATGGACATTAGTCTTGTTGGATTAAGGGCCCACTCTACTCTACTATGACCTCATCTTGATTAATTACATCTACAATGACACTATTTCCCCCAATAAGCTCACATTCTAAGGTACTGAGGGCTAGGACTTCAACATATCTCACTGAGGGAACAAAATTCAACCTACAACAGGCCTGATGGCAGGGAAGAGAGCTGAGTGTTGTAGGGGGAGAAGGAGGGACTGAGGGCTGGTCAGAGTGGCAGGGAGTGCAGGGTGGAATTCTCAACACTCAGGAATAGTGGAGGTGGCTTTGGTCTCAAATTGATCTGAGTTTAAGATAACTATATTGGTTCATGCAGATTTAATTGTGCTTCCAGTTTTAGAACTTTTTTTTTTTTTTTTTTTGAGATAGAGTCTCACTTCGTTGTCCAGGCTAGAGTGCAGTGGCGTGATCATAGCTCACTGTAGTGCTAACATCCTGGGCTCAGCCTCCTGATTGGCTGGGACTACAGGCACACTGCACTATGCCCAGCCTTTTTTTGATTTGTGTAGAGATAGGGTCTCACTAGGTTTTCCAGGCTGGTCTCAAACTCCTGGGCTCAAGCAATTCTCTAGCCTTGACCTCCCAAAGTGCTGGGATTATAGGCATGAGCCACTGCACTCAGCCTAGAACACCATTTTTTAACCATCAGAACTTGACTTGGATATGTGAGTTAAGTGCTTTACTAAAGTCCCAGTATAGAAGGATTCAGTCCTCTCCAGAGGCTTGGGGTGCTAATCTGGTTGGAAATGAGAAGCTCGGGGATTTGTCTTAAGCTATGCTTTATGGCAAGCTCATCATGTTTACATTCTCTTATTGCCTGGATCCAAGAGCATCTCCTGGGTTCTTCCTGTTAGAATGCTGAATGTCCATGGAGAGTTTAAGATGAGGAAGACGAGAGCTGTCTCCCAGCTGAAACTGGTGCAGCAGATCATGCAAAGTAAAACCTCAGCAGCTTTGATGAAATAGAGCAGAGGGCCTGGGTGTCTGTCAAGTCCAAGTGGAAGATTTCCCCCAGCTTTCTATGTAACCGTGCTTCCACTAAGCAAGCCAGACATAGACTTGAATGTCATCGCAATTTGTGCCTGTGACATCTTTCCCCAAGAACAGCACAAACTGAACTTTTACATTCTTCATAATATGGAAGGAAAGGTATTGACTGAGCCACTCCTTTATGCCTCAAGACATCTCATATATATTTATATGGATACATACATGAATGTATATATTCTGTCATAATAATATATTCTATTATTAACTTTTTATTATAGCACAATGTTAGGATAGGCTACAGAGGCTGCAATTAACCCCCAAATAGAAGTTTATATTATGCATCATAAGCCAGTGCAGGGGCTCTCCTCGGCAACATCTCTAAGTGGTGACTTGGAGGTTCAGGCTCCTTTCATCTTGAAATGCCATCATCTTCAGCATTTGGCCTCAACAGTTGCCAGAGAAGGAGAAGAGAGTGTGTATAAGACCACACTGCAGGATCTGTGGTAGGTCTGCAAGCACTGCTATCACATCTGCCAAATCCCGTTAGCCAGAACCCAATCATACGGCCCCATCCGAACTGCAAGGGAAGCCCTGGGAAAGGTCTTCTTGTATGCCAGGAAGAGAAAATGAAATTGGCAAGTATGTAGCCAGTCTTTGCTATAAGTTTCTACATGTTGGAATTATTATCTACATTTTTCTTCTGATTATGCTTAGCATTTGATACTATGTAGATTGCCTTGTTGAGTCTCACTGTATTTCCTGACATCCACATGCAGCATCCCATTCCTCACAACGGGACTAGGAGTGGTCACGAGAAGTTTTATCACTCACTTTATGGATGGAAACCCTGAGGCCCAGAGCAGTTACATGGCTTGTCCAAAGTTACATACTACTGTTAACTTGAAAACACACACAATTTATAAATTTAGACAAAGAAAGAGGAGATTTGATTTCTTATAAAGGGTTATAACCTTCAAGGTGGCTATCCCACAGGCTGGGAAGCACAGCTTTCAGCAGAAGCCCAGAGACAAGCACTTTGAAGACAGAGGGGTTGAGATGGAGCTTTATGCTGAACAGGTTGACCAAATATAATATTCAACAAGTTACAGGAGGAGCTGTGAATATTAATGAAGGTGGTCCTGACACACGCGTGTTGAACAAACATGCATGTAACACATGACCCCTGTTCACTTTGGGATGGAGACTTAACATTTCAATGTATTACAGTTAGGCCCTACACATCCAAAGGTCGTTTCAGGACACAAAAGCTCACAAGTACACAATCTCTGTAAACTAGTCAGAATCAGTCCGTGGTTGGTGGTCTTATCAGGAAAAAGTTATTAAAATTAGTCTCTCGTCCAATGAAAGATGTAGTTATGGCTGGTGGAACGGGGGTTCAGTTGGGCAGTCTATGAGCAGGATGATTTGCAATTGTTTAAATATTGCTTATCTTGAGGCCAGTGCTTGTTTAGCTGCTAGAGAAAAAGAAAATCCTTGTGGCAGTTAGAGCACAGTTTCTTCTTAGGTGTAGGAGTACATGACTTACCCTCACCTGGCATAGCCTTAGGTCCTCTTTATAATTTGGTATCTTATTGCCACAAAGAATCTGTTCTGTGAGTCATGTGATCTCTACTGGAACATTAATGCTGCTTAGTTGTTGTGTCTAAACCATAGAAGAGAGGGGGAGTATCATTAGACATGTCTGACCTCCCATCATAGCTGGGAACTAGACTTAAATTTTTTTTTCTGGGGTCCTTTTGGCCACAAGGGGGTTCATTTAGTCAGTGGGGGCCTTGAGATTTATTTTTAGTTTACACTGCTAAGTGATAGAGCTTTTCTTCTTTCACTCTGAGGTTACTGGTCTCTCTTCCTTGCCACATTGTCTTCCCCAGAGGCACAAACTGGATGCCCAGCTCTCAGTGTACAAACTCAAGTATGCAAGAACTATATCTTCATTCTTTATTAATCTACCTAATTTATGTTTTAAGCCTCCACGCTATGTTGGAAGGTGTCAGCAATGAATTTCATCATTTTGGTATTTCTCTACCTTTAAAGATATGTTTACATTTGGGGTGGGATGAAGGCTTGGTGGCGGGGAGGGTGGTTAGGTTGTGCCAAGGTATTGGGAAATCCATTTGTTCCTCATGTCAGCTGTTTGAGGAGGCACCAACCCAGATGTCCACAGTTCCTTCTGGACTTCCTTTACCAATACTGCTGCACCTGTGCCTCCTTCCTGTTTGCATGGCCCATTTGTGCCCAGCATCTCCCTGCTATTTTGGGGCCACTCCAGGGTCTGGGAAGTTCTATAGACCTACAACATACAGTCATTCTTCTCTCCAGCTTGCTGCCTCCCTAAGACACAGAGGTAGAGAAGTAGGAAAAGACCCACCCTACCCAGGCCTTTGCCCTCTCACTTTTCATCTTTTCATCCATCCTTCTTCCCACTGGTGGAGGGATGTGTTTCTAGTCTTCCAGGGAAGCCCCTCTCTCCTCAAACCATTTTCTTCCAAATACTTTGGCTTTATTCCAAATCCTTTCTAGTCCTCTGAGATTTTTTTATAACACAAAACACAACTTACAGAAGTTGTGTTGTTGTTTTGCTGTTTATCTTGTCACATTATTTCCCTACCTTGAGGCAATAGGACAAGGGCTTGCTGTCCAAGGCATGGAGGCAGGGAGGAAGGGGTAGGGGAATACTAAGAAAAAAAAAAAAAATTTCTTGATCACATGTGTATCACATTTAACTTTATCAGATCCTTGTGAGGTGAGTATCTGTATGTCATTGTTCTGAAACTAACAGTGAGGGGACGAAGCATTGATGGGAGTTCTTACAATATATTTGGGAACTCGCAGGTGAGGGCCTCTCCTGACTGATTGGTCTTTAAATGTACCATCCCAACCCACCCACCTCAATCCCCATGTCTTGATCCTGCAGTCTTGGTGATCAAGCTTTCAGTTAAGAACTGGGTGATCATGAGCTAGTTAATCCAATTAAAAAAAAAAAAAAGAATTAGGATCTGGGCTCAGAAGCCCCACAGCTGTGAAAGCCTGGCCATAGATTACTAGTCTTCTAAATATGGAAAAGATTATTCCTTTCTCTGGCTATTTAAGTCTCACCTGTCTCAGTTATCAACACACGCCCTAGAGTAAATCTGTTCGCTGGGGGTGGAAATAGAAGGGGCTTGTCATGGTACACTGATGAAGGGAAAGGAAACATTAAGACGGCTTAAGTGGAAAGGCCACACACGGCTTGTACTAGAGAGACACCATGCTAAAGCAAAACGTCGTTTAAAAAAATTCTTGGCCGGCCGCGGTGGCTCAAGCCTGTAATCCCAGCACTTTGGGAGGCCAAGACGGGGGGATCACGAGGTCAGGAGATCGAGACCATCCTGGCTAACACGGTGAAACCCCGTCTCTACTAAAAAAATACAAAAAATCAGCCCGGCGAGCTGCCGGGCGCCTGTAGTCCCAGCTACTCGGGAGGCTGAGGCAGGAGAATGGCGTAAACCCGGGAGGCGGAGCTTGCAGTGAGCAGAGATCCGGCCACACTGCACTCCAGTCCCGGCGACAGAGCGAGACTCCGCCTCACAAAAAAAAAAAAAAAAAAAAAAATTCTTACTCGTCATGTGCTCAGAAATGCTCAAATGGGTACAACCATCACCAGGGGTGGGACGGGAGGGCAGGGGGAAATAAAATATGAAGCATCAAAAAAAAAAAAAAAAAAATTCTGACTTATATTTGTGAAATTCAATAGAATCCTATTCATTAAATGGATTTTAAAATTATTTCAAAGCACATTCGGCTTTCAAAAGATGTTTGTTTAAAGAATACTGTTGGCTTTTGGTCAAAAAATGAAGTTTCGGTAATGCATAGTAACAACTGTAGTGTAATTACTGGCCACAAAATAGCAGGTGCCAGACCAACCCTTTTCTAACCATTTAAGAGAGCCAAGCCAAGCAAAAATGCCCAGCCTAGCCTTACCCAGAAGTTCAAAAGCTCGGCTTTTGTTACCAGGAAAAAATTAATTCAAAGAGCAAAGCCATTATTAGGCACAACCAGGTATTCTGTTGTAAACATCTTTTGTTAATACATGTTGAAAGCTGAACTTTCTCACATTTGAATGAAAGAGGGTTGCTTAAAGAGAGTTTAAACCAAGCCAGGTTCAAGGTTTTTTTTTTCTTTTCTTTCTTTTTAGATTTCTGACATCATATCTGTGGGATCCACACAGTGGGGAGGTGCTGGCCTTGGAATCCATGGTTCCCCAGCTATCATTTTAATTTAGAATTACAGTGTTCTCTGTTAGCATCAAGGGAATGAACCTGAAGAGAAAAGACCAAACATAGGACTGTTACAGGGAAGAAAAATATGAAAAGACCTAAAGATGCACTTCCTCATTATATGTAAGGAACCTATTTCCTAGAATCCTATAAAAAGCTCAAGTGAATTTGCTTCAGTTAATAAATGTGATTTAATTATAATGATAATACCACAGCATATGTTTTGTTTCCTCTTTTTTAATTGCTTCCTGTTAATTATTGAGAGAAGAAATTCAGTGTAACTTGTTTGTATTCTGATAATGATGAGGCTGTCTCATGTATTCCGTATGTGCTTCACAATGTATGCGTGTGTGTGTGTATATAGTTAAGTTGAAGAAGGTGGCCATGTGTGGTCGCTACAGACAGATGTAAGGCTAAAGAAAGGGCTCCATGGTGTTAGAGCAAAACCCATCATAAAAAGCTCTTTGCTATACTTAGGACCTGATTGTATTGGGAAGAAAAACATTCAGTCTTGGAATGACCTGAAAAACCTATGGTATGAACCTACTCCCCTTTCCTCACCCTGGTATTAGAATGAAGTTCTACTAAAGTGACCGGTTCACTTTGGTTCATCCATGTTCCATGTCTCAGGAAGACAGGAAGAGTCTGGGTTACCCTAGGTTCAGCTGATGGAGTCTAATGGCCCTGTATGCCTCTTCACCAGTAGGATGGTGGTGGCTGACATCACTGACATGGACTGTGGGGCTGGGACTGTTCTGACTACCTTATGTGTCCCTCTCATTTGGTCCTCACAGTGTCCTGAAAAGTTTGGTGGCTATCTGCGTTTCACACATGAGGAAACCAAGGAAAAGGGAGAGTAAGCTATTAGGTTGAACTACGTGGAATTCCTGTTTGTGTAGATCAAAAAGGTTAAATATCAGCAAATGCATATTATTCAACCTACAACTTGCCCAATATCACAGAGTTGGTAGGTGGTGACCCCAGAGTTTGAACTCTTAACTACCCAGGATCATAGCTACATATCTGTATTACAGATGACAGACCCAGGCTCAAAGCAAATGCATTATTTTATTTATATATATATATAAAATATTTATATATATATATATAGTGCTATCAGTAATTAGTAAACTATGTCCTTTCCTCTCCAGTCTGTGGCTTCAACTGCTGATTTTATTCAGGTCATAGTGTGAAAGTTGGCTCAAGTCAGACAAGACTGCCCTGCCTGTGGCCTGTTCCTGCTGCGCAGCTAAAAGCAGCTCATCAAACCAGCTCTTTCAGGCTGGCTGCCTCAAAACCTGCCTGCCTAAAAATATCTTTCTCTCAGATGGCACACAACCATACACTCCATCTCCCCAGCTGAACTTCCCACCATTAGAACGACTCAGCTACCCACATGCCTTCCACCCAAGTCATTGTTAAAATTCAACTGTGAACCCTATAATCCTCTCCTGTTAACACATTAATGATTAGTTTATCAGGTAACATGAACTCGATCTTGGATCAAGTGAAGTTTGTTTGGGCCTTGGGCTACAGACGGGTAAGGTCAGGTGCATGAGAGTGAATCATGGACCATTAGATGTGGCAGTAACATTAGAAGCTGTAATGGTCAGTCCCAGCATTTTACAGACGAGGAAACTGATGTTTAGGTGCCAAAGCCTAGGTGTCTTGACTTCAGGGTGACCAACCATCCCAGTTTGCCTGGGACTGAGGAATTTTCTTTCTGTAGAACTTTCAGTGTTCAAACCTGGAAAGTCCCAGACAAACTGGAACAGACTGACCACCGTGCTTAATTGGGAGTCCAAAACTCTTCTGCTTGTCTGGACAAGTCAGGTTTGAGCGCGCCCTTGCGGTAAGAATCCCCAGGCTGCTTGGTATAGCTCAAAAATGCCAGGTGGGGAAATGACCACTAACCTGGTTTACCAAGGCTGGCTCCCCTTCAGTCTCTAAGCATAGACTTGGATGCCATGCGGGAGCAGTCATATTGCCCCATGACTGACCAAAGTATTAGCCTCTTGGGCCACAGCATTTAGGGAAGCTGGTTTCATAGAGATGGTCTCAGAAAATAAGTCTGTGGTACGATTTATGTACTTCATAGAGATAGGGCCACTGTGTCAGTCACAGCTCTGTGGTTCTCAAAGCCTGTGGGTGGAGTGCTGCTGCTGTTTGTCTCTGCTGCACATGGCTGCACAGAGGTTGGGAATGGAGAAGTATTTGGGCAGGGAGATGGATCAGCAGGGCTCCCCGTGCTATCATCATTTCCTTTTTTAGAAGTTTTGTCATTTAGAGGTTTTGAATCTTGCAATAAGCGGTCATCCTTGATTAACTTTGGACTTTTTCCCTTAAATGTCAGGCACCTAATTTTAAACTTTTTCCTGGTTTTACTTCTCCTCCCAGGCTATTTTGTCCTCAGTCCTTGGTTGCTTGGTAGTTGTTTCCAACATAGCGCCTCCTGCTTTCCGTTCAGCTGGGATCCAGCTCTAGCTCATGCCCTATATCTGGGGCCTATGTGTGTAAACTAAAGAAGGGAAGGAGGCTGGGCGTGGTGGCTCACGCCTGTAATCCCAGCACTTTGGGAGGCCGAGGTGGGTGGATCATGAGGTCAGGAGATCAAGACCATCCTGGCCAACGTGGTGAAACCCTGTCTCTACTAAAAATACAAAAATTAGCTGGGCATGGTGGTGCATGCCTGTAATCCCAGCTACTTGGGAGGCTGAGGCAGGAGAATAACTTGAACCAGGGTGTCGGAGGTTGCAGTGAGCTGAGGTCACGCCACCACACTCCAGCCTGGGCGACAGAGCAAGACTCTGTCTCAAAAAAAAAACAAGGAAGGAAATCAGGAGACAAGGAAGGAATAACACAAGAATCCCAGCCAGGCAAAATTGTTAGTGCAAGTTCTCTTCAATATTCTCTTTCCTGAATGCATTGTTTTAACATACCCCCAAACCCACCTCCACTTCCATCCCTACCTCTACACACATCTACGAGCATCTAAACTTTCCACGGTCCACGCTTGCTCTCAACCATCACTAAAATGGCCTTAGTGCCCAAATAACAAATTTACTGATCTGGTAAACGAATCCCTGATGATGGGGGTTAAAGTTAGAGGTGCAGCCCTCAGAAGTGAATCTTAACTTTGATCTTTATAGTTAATATCCTGCCGAGGCTATCTTAATACTTTAATAAATGTAGTTCTTATGGAGGAACTGTGGCGCTGGGAGGGTGCTTTTACCACCCATAATGTTTTGTTTTCAAATAATAAAGACAGAGGCTATTTTGTTGTCTGCTATTAGTTTCCATATATAGCCTACAGTTATACCCTGTCTACACTTCCAGATCTACTCTCTACCCTTCTCTGTCCTGCTCTATCCTCTGGGAAGCTGACCCCTTATGGACTTCTTTCCCTTCTGGATTCTGATTAGGGCCAGCCAGTGGGAAACAACAATAAGAGATCAGATGGTGGGAAGACAGAAAGATCAGAAGAGTAGCTTTATTCTTGTTGATGTTTATTAAAATGCGCATGGTTTCAACAACCTGGTAAAAAGCACTCAATAAAATAGAAACAGATTCATACTTCTTTAACATGATACAACACATCTAGCTGGCATTTTGCTTGATGGGGAAAGGCTAGAGGTAGCCCCAATAAAGATAGGAATAGACGGGGTGCTCACTATCATAATTACTATGTAAAATTTTACTGAAGGTACTAGCCGTCATGACTTGGCATTATAAAAACTTCAAGTATAAAAATAGGAATGTAAGAAAAGTATTTTCACTATTTGTAGATGATGTGACTCTGATTTTAAACCCAAGAGACTCAACTGAAAAATTATTATAAACAATAAGACAATTTAGTAAAGTATAAAGGTGGAAAATTAATATAAAGAAACCAATCAATCTTATATGTACAAATAATAACCTACTGGAGGATATAAGGATGAAGGACCTTATTTAAAGTAGCAATAGAAAAAATAAAATAGGAACAAATTTAACAAGAAATGGGCATGTCCTATATGTAGAGAACTTTAAAATAAAACCAAGGGACCCAAAGAAACTTGGAATAAATAGAAAGACATACTTGGGTAGGAAAACTAAAAATTGTTAAAATGTCATATCTCCCTAAGTTAATTTAACATTTTAACACAATTCCAATAAAAAATACCATTTTTTCCCCTTTCAAATTTGACAAGAGAGTTCTCAAATGTGTATGTGTGAGGGAGAATGTGGAATGGTTATTTGACAAGAGAGTCCTCGAATGTGTATGTGTGAGGGAGAAAGTGGAATGGTTAGCCCTACCGGATATTAAAACACATTATAAAGCCTCAGTAGTTAACACAATGTGGGACTGGTCCACAAATGGACATCCAGATCAACAGAATAGATGAAAATATTCTGACATAAATCCAGACACATGCAGGAATTTGTATACGATGAAGGTGACATTGCAAGTCACTATGGAAAAGACAGACTGACTATTCAATATATGGTATTGAACTAGTTATAACAAGTTAGCCTGGTTCTAGGCAGGCTGTTACTAGGTAGCCATCTGGAATAAAACCGGATCTCTACTTTACACTATACACTAAATTACAGAGACATCATATATTTAAATGTGAAAAACCAAATTAAAATTACTAGAGGAAAATATGAGAAAATGCCACTATAACCTTGAAAGGTCCTTGTAAATGTGACTTAAAATATATAAGCCATTAAAAATTGATAAATTCAATTATGTAAAAATAAAAAATGTCTGTGTGGCAAAGAAACAAAATCACCATAATCAAAGTTAAAAGACAAATGACAAACTGGGAAAAGTATTTTCAACTCATATCACAAAGTACTAATATCCCTTATATACAAAACACTACTAGAAATAAATAAGATTTAAAAAATCAACAACCCAATAGAAAAATGGGCAGTAATATGAATATGTTTGTCACATTTTCAAAAATCTAAAAGTTTGACAATCTAACTTACAGTACTACATATCGGTACAACTCCATAATTTGGCAAGATCTCTCAGTCTTATAAGTGCACATATCCTTGACCCAAGGGGCACTTTTCAATGACTTTATCCTGTGAATATACTTGACACATAAAATGACCTATTGTTAATAATTAAATTTATTTAATCATTTCATAACGTGTGTGTGTGTGTATATATATATCATAACATCACATTGTACCCCATCAATAAATACAATTATCATTTGTCAATTAAAATAAAATTTTAAAAATCATTTGAAAAATGGCCAGCCACGGTGGCTTACACCTGTAATCCCAGCATTTTGGGAGGCCAATATGGGCGGATCACCTGAGATTAGGAATTCGAGACCAGCCCGGCCAACATGGTGAAACCCCATTTCTACTAATAATACAAAAATTAGCCAGGCGTGGTGGCGCTATAGCGCCTGTAGTCCAAGCTACTCAGAAGGCTGAGGCATGAGAATCACTTGAACCGGGAGGTGGAGATTGTGGTGAGTCGAGATCGCACCACTGCACTCCAGCCTGGGTGACAGAGTGAAACTGTGTCTCAAAAAAAAAAAAAATCATTAAAAAATGACCTAGGTCAAGGTAACTTATTGCAGCATTACTTGTAAAAGCAAGATTAGAAACAATCCAGTATTCATCAATATGAAACTAGTTAAATAAATCATGATGCATCCATGTAATTGAATATTATGCAGCTTTAGAAAGAAATACATAGAGGCACAGCGGCTCATGCCTGTAATCTCAGCACTTTGGGAGGCCGCGGTTGGCGAATCATGAGGTCAGGAGATGGAGACCAGCCTGGCCAACATGATGAAACCCTGTCTCTACTAAAAGTACAAAAAATTAGCTGGGTGTGGTGGTAGGCACAGTAATCCCAGCTACTCAGGAGACTGAGGCAGGAGAATCGCTTGAACCCAGGAGGCAGATGTTGCAGTGAGCAGAGATCGCGCCACTGTAGTCCAGCCCTGGTGACACAGTGAGACTCCGTCTCAAAAAAAAAAAAAAAAAGAAATACATAGAGAATGAAGATGTACCACATAGTATATTGATAAACAGTACAAACCTCCAAGATATTCTTAATGAAAGACACAAGATGTAGAACCATATGCACTGTTTGCTAACTTTTGTTTGAAAAATGAGGAAAATAGAGTATATATTTGCTTATATATATACACATATTTATGGAGTATATATTATAGTATATATAATATGATAGTATTTAGTATAGAGTATATATTTGCTTATATATACATATGAGTATATATAGATAGTATATATTATAGTATATATAATACAATAGTATTTAGTATGTAGAGAGTATATATTTGCTTATACATACGTTTCTGGGGAAAAGTGAGGAGATTTAGTGAATGGAAGATAGAGTAGGGAGATTAACTTTTTACTTTTTATATTTTTTATATATTGAAATCATGAGGATTAAATATTAAATATATAAAAAGTGCTTATTAAAAATCAAACAATACAGAAATATGTAAGGTAAGAAGTAACGTTCCCCTACCCTTAAACCTGCCACTCAGAGAAAACCAACATGAATAGTCTGTTACATACCTTACGGGATTTAGTCATTGAGAAACAGATAGGAGACTTCAAAAAATTATTTATTAGGCAAGGAAAGCATTAGTTTCTGGGTCCTGGCAGTCACGTTGTTCTGGCACTGCCAAATCCACTTAGACCACATATAAGCAGCTGAGATAAATGTTGATCTCTTGTCGCATGCCCACAGTGAGCTGCTCTCAAGAGACTTCACCCAATCCTACGGGAGTTCAGTCATATGTAAAATAAGAAGTTAGAAAATAATTCTGAATTAGGTTGGCATTTTAAAAGTGAATGGTAGAGGCCATTAACTCTACTAAATTAAGTATTATGGTAGATTTTAAATTAAGACATTAGCATTTCAGTAAATGAAAATGCTCGTGTAGTCTGCAAATTCTTGGCAGTAGTACCACAGAATTCAGCCAGTAAGGGCTCCTAAGTTACAAACATAAAGAGTCCCAAAGAACACAAAGAATTATTCTTTATTTTCCACTGCTAATATTAAAAAATTTTTAAAAATATATTCTAAATGGAGCCTGCTAGTTCACTAGTGCAATAAAGCGAGCCTCACATTAATGAGACCTCCTCACAATCCTGTTCCTTTGCCTCAGAAAATTCCTTAATGAGTAGAATATGAATGTTATATTTATTAATGAAAATATATACAAAATGAAATATACAGCCTTCCCATTTCAACATAAATACTGAGGTCTCTTGCCAACCAGCAGTTGATATTTTAATACATGTGCCCTAATGCAACAAAACAGTGTTTATGCAACACACTCTTTCCCGTCGTCTTATAAAAGCAGTCTGTTGATGTTGGAACAAACCTTAGAAAGTTTAGTCATGCACATTGTTCATTCAATTAAGGAACATTTACCGAGTATCTCCACATAGAAGGTCAAGTAAAAAGTAACAGAGATAAGATGAATAGCACCATCTTCGGCTCTTAAATTTAAGTCTAAGCCAAGTCTTTTATTTTTATATCAAAGAACCTCTAGGTTTCTCAAGTTCAGACCAGAACTGTTCATTATGTCAAATATCATGCATTTATAAAAAGAACTAAATATTTTATATTTGTAGGGTGGCAGTCATCTATTCTTCCATCAATGTTGTTCACATGGTCATTTTTTGCTTTCAGATGATTATTTCAGAGGATCTGACTCCTCTTCATTTTCATTAATAACTTTAAATACATTATGCCAGTTAGCCTCACAACAACCCTCATTTTACAGACTAGGAAACTTTTGTCAGTCATGCTGAACTACTTCTCAGGCTCTCACAGCTAGTATCTAAACTCAGGTCTGCCTGTCTCACACTTACATTCTCTACACAATAGTAAACAGCAGGATTTGTAGAAATGTAGGCTAGAGAAATTGTAATTTCTATTAATTACATGATTGTCATTTGTTAAAACCTCAGCTGCTTCACAGATGATTTCTTAGAGAAAAGTATACTATGACAGTAAACACAATGTGTTTCTGAGGTTCATAAGACTATGAAATGATACTGGGTAACTGTTAGTTTCCGTCATTATTGTCATTAAAATGATAAACATATAAGTGAAGTTACTGCTATTTCGATCGTATTTCTTTACCCTTTATCATCAAACCTTCCTACAGCTTTATCTTTTGTTCATTTGAACTGCTTTCCTAGACATCTTTTGACTATCCATGTTGTCTATTATATCTTTAAAGATACCATAATATTTTTATATTATATTATTATGTTTTTAAAAGACACTTGATCTTTCTTCTTCTAGCCACATTGGTGTGACTCTTCTCCTAACACCTTCTTTCTACATAAGCCTTCTGAAAAACAAGGCATTCACTCATAGTGAATGATCAATGCATAGCTCGCTCAGAGCAGGGTACACATTTTTGAAATTATGAAGGTGATCTGTAGTAAAAGAGATAACTTGAGTTGAATATGACAGTCTGATAGAATCTGGTGCTGGTTGTCAGCTTTGAAGACCTCAGACCACAGAATCAGACTACAAAATCTTAGAGTGATATTCTTCCAGTGAGCCACTAGCAATCAGATAGAGGTTTCTAGGAGCCCTCATACTTTCTGTTTTATGTATTTACAGATTTGGATCAAGAGCAGAGGGTTAGTAAGCCTTAATCAAGAAAGCAAAAACAAATACATGGAAATCTTACATTGAATTCCAACATGAAAATTACGGCACAGTTTATACAGCTTTATGATATCCCAGTTGCGTAAAATTATGCTTCACCCTGCAAAAATGTCATACAATTAAATGAGGTCTATGGCAAATACTATCATATAGATCATGATCCCCACAATGTTTAATTATTCACAAAGCATTGGGAGGTATCTTGGGGCCTGGCCCGGTGAAAAGAGCGAAGGTTTTGAAACAGCCAAATCTAGAATTTCACATGAGCTCTTCCACGGAATCTTGGCCAAGTTACTGAATCAGATTGAACTCAGCTTTATCACCTGTAAAATGGTTATTGCTAGTATCAGTAATGACACATATAAAGTGTTTGGAAGGACAGCTTTGTACATAATGCTCAATAAACTCAAGTTTTACCTGAGGCACTTCACATAGTACACAACAGTGTTCTTAAATTAAATTGAATTGATTATAAGGAGAGCAAGTGTTGGTATTATTTAATCTTCCAACCGGAGTGGGCAATTGAAAAGATGTATTTCCTGCTAATATAACACTTACTTTCCCAGGAGGCTAGATTGGGCAAACTTTAGCAAGAAATGTCTCCAGATATAGTGTACAAAAAAATCTCCCTCTAGCTTATGAATCCATATTGTCACAAAACATCTATTCAGTGTTTGGAGCTTTTTAAAAAATCAAAAATAAAAAAATTACAGTGACCTTATTAGGATAGATAATACATATTTTAACCAATTTGATTTAAATTGTTAATGGTGTCATCTAGGAATTTAAGGGAAGAACAGTCAAGAAAAAGAAAGAAACAGGTAATAGTTGTTGCATCTCAATGCAGTTCAGAAAACATGAGTAGGTCCACCAGCGTGTGGTAGCAGAGAAAATTCTGAGGCACCAGTTGAAAGTAAAAGCTTGGTATTTTATAGTTTCCTTTTGTAAGAACTCAAGTTTGTGTTAAGTTGCATATTTATATTTTCTGGAATTTTTGTGTCATTTTATCAATAGTTAATAATATTGTTTCACCATAACTCCTCTTTGATTATGTAATCAGCGAAGTTTCTAACAATAAAGCATATTTTAGGAGTGTATACCTTCCTCTCAGTCAATGTATAGAAAATATTACATTGTGTATTAAAACCATGGTGCCATGACAAGATAGTCAACATTTTTAGTCATCAGGAAAATGCAAATTGTAACTACAATTGTGTATGTGTACTTATCAAATTGTGTACTTAATATATATGTAATTTATTTTGTATCAATTAGACCTCATTAAAGCTATTTTTAAAATATTATGTGGATTTTGCAGAGAATGAAAAGAGAAACCCCTGACCTCAGCTATGAGGTTGGCTACATCAACTGTCTGCCTCTTTTGCATCATCAGCTACTTCCTGGCTCTGGGCAAGTGTGATGTTTTATTACTGGACTATAAGGACCTTCAGGGTAGAATCCATGTTTAACTCAACAGAGTCTTCCCTCAAACTCTCTCACTAAGTATTCAACTGTTGTTTTTAAAATGAAACATAAATTGCTTGGATCATTTTTGGTGAATCATTTCAGAAAACATTTCTACCCAAATTCCCTAATGAACCCTTATGATTTTTTGAACTATGCATGAGAGGCAGCATATCTTCATGCTTAAGAACTTTAAAGTCAGTGACTTGTTCAGCTACTTACTAACCGCTTGACCAAGATAAAATTATCTTGCCTCTCCAGGTCTCAGTTTCCTCATTTCTAAAGTGGGACAGTAAAGGACCTATGTCTTGGGTTTTCTGAGAGGATTAAATGATATAACCCATATAAAGTACATGGGCCATATTTAGCACTCAATAAATACTTGTTGTTTTTGTTGTGGTGTTATTGCTTTCCATATCCCTAATATGTTGTAGAGAAATCAAGAATCTAAAATTTCGGGTTATTATGCATAGTAAGCACACAAGAACTGTTAGCAGGGAAAAAGGCAAGTGAATTCACACATTCACCATTACAAAGTTTTGACAATTTATGAACTCCAAAGACTGAAATATTCCATCTTTCATCAGGAGAAAGAAAACGTGATGAACAAGTTACCTGAATCTTACAGGAGGGATAGCTCTAAACTATCATTAAAGTTATCTGCATGTTAGGCTTTTTAGAATTATACAGTTAGAGGAATTTAATTTATTGGAAGAAGCAAAAGGGTTTTAATACCTTATAGTCTTCTCAGGACATTTTGATTCTTGCTCTTAGACCTTTTCATTAAAAAAGAAAAATTAAAAACCTGCCGGTAGGTAGAGAGGCTAAAGTTGCAAACAGCTCATTTACTTTCTCTGTACACTTCACACTGAAGTTCTTAAATGTAGAAATTCTGTTCTCCTATTTGTTTGCAAGTTTTCCCTCTAGTGAAAAATACTTCATCATTTGGTCCTCGGGGAATTAATTAAATAGAATATGGAAAAATGTAATCTTTAGGGAGTTTTGCTGTGAGTACTCTCTGTAAATACAGCACAAGCCAAGAGACTCTACAGAGACCTGACCTAGAGTAGATGAAATCTGGGCCATTGTCAGATAGTCATTTCCTTGAGCTTTGAGCCAGTCACTTAATTGTTTTGTCACCTCTGATTTGTAATATTGGGCCTAATCACATCTCCCTGATTTGCAGGGAGTGTTTATAAAATATATACAATAATTATTATCATTAAACTGGATTATTAATCCCCTCCAAAAATAATGTGCTAACATGTCAATAAAATTTATGCCTTATCCTTTACGTCAGGCCCAGTACTAGATTTGCCTTTAAAAGTCCAAGTTGGCCGGGCGCCGTGGCTCACGCCTGTAATCCCAACACTTTGGGAGGCCAAGGCAGGTGGGTCACCTGAGGTCAGGAGTTCGAGACCAGCCTGGCCAACATGGTGAAATCCCATCTCTACTAAAAAATACAAAAATTAGCTGGGCATAGTGTCACATGCCTGTAATCCCAGCTACTCGGGGGCTGAGGCAGGAGTGTCGCTTGAACCTAGGAGGCAGAAGTGGCAGTGAGCCAAGGTCATACCACTACACTGCAGCCTGGGCAACAGAGCGAGACTCCATATCAAAAAACAACAAAAAAGCAACCAAAAAAAAGTCAATTTGTTGTATGCGAAGAACATAATACCACGAGTCAGGAATGTTATTCTATTTCTGGTTCTGCCAATAATTACCACTGTGGTCATTAGTAACCACTTCACTCTTCAGTTTCCTCAAATGTAAAAGTAGGAGTTTGGACTATATCAAGGAAGAAACATACCTGATATGCGCCACCACTCTCATAATTCTGCGCTCTTGGCAGACATTGTTAATCAATCATTGAACTTTTTCTACCAAATTGGGAAGCTGTTTCTGAACACTTTTCACCAAAGCATTGTAGGCAGTCACTACCAATGGATCAGAATTGGCAATCAAAGTGAAATTTACTTCCCATCTCCGGGCCAGAAGATTTCTAAGGTTTTTTAAAATTCTCATATTACTCAAAGGGCATGACAGTTCCCGGAATAGAAAGTGTCAGAAGACAATTATGCTGGCAAACCTCATTTCCCTTTTTTATTTTCCAGCCTCCAAGAATGTTATGGATTGTCTGTAAGGTCTGTTTATGAGGATGCTCTGCTCTTCCATTCATTGTAGTCTATTTTTTGTTTCTTCAAAGTGGAAATAGTTTAATTGTTTTTATCCCTTAATTCTAAAAATGCTTTCTGTAAAGATTTGAATAATATAGAAAAATACAAAGATGGAAATGAAAATTATCTGATATTCTACTCCTATTATTAATATTTGAGAACTGGCCTTGAAGACATAGCTCTAGGCATAATGTTTTTCTGTGTTTTATTTTCCCCACAAAGCAATGTTATGTTTGGGCCACTCTGCATATTATTGAGAGGCTGCAGTTCTTAATCTCTATTCATAATATTTTGTCTTTGGTAACTCATGTTCTGCTGAGTTAAACTTTGCAAATATAGCAGTAAACTGAAAGAGAAAGGATCTTTAGAACCTTACAACAACTACACTTAAAGATGTGGTAAAATTCTCCAGGCTCCACTCAAATAAATACAAAATGGAAAGATTTGCAAAGCTTGTGGCTAAAATTCAATTTGGAAATAAATCAGATTCAGTGGCATGGGAGAAAAGCAAGCATTCTTTCCTTACTCCCACACCCTACTCCTGCCTTTTTTCTTCTTCTTATAAAAGTGATGTATTTTGGCCAATCACAGTGACTCACGCCTGTAATCCCAGCATTTGGGGAGGCTGAGGCAGGAGGACTGCTTGAGGCCAGGAGTTTGAGACCAGCCTTGTCAACATAGTGAGACTGCCCCCTCTACAAAAAATTTTACAATTAACTGGGCATGGTGGTGCATGCTTGTCGTCCCAGCTACTCAGGAGGCCGAGGTGGGAAGATTACTTGATCCTAGGAGGTCTAGGCTGCAATGAGCCACGAATGCACCGCTGCATTCCAGCCTGGGTAACAGAGCAAGACCCTGTCTCCAAAAAAAAAAAAAAAAAAAAAAAAAGCAATGCATGTTTATTTCTTTAGAACAATGCAAATATGGAAAAATGAGAAAATAAGTCATCAGTCTCCATCTAGTCAGAATAATTATGGTTAACATTTTGGAGTATATGCATTCTGTCTTTTTTTCCTGTGCATATATATTTATATAGGTATCAACACATAAAATTCAAAGGACTCTTTCAAACTTTTTTCTCTTTACTCACTGAATTGCTGTTGCTGCAAGATACTTTTTCTCCTATGAGCAGGAAACTACATGAGTTAAAACTGGCTTTGGAGATGTACAGTTCATTGTACCAGTAATTTGCACAGTCAGGTGTACACTCCAGGGAACCAAGGATATGGGTATGTTTTGAAACTAATACACCAATTATTTTGAACACTGCTATACTGGAGTTTATTATTTATTTATTTTTGAGATGGAGTTTCACTCTTGTTGCCCAGGTTAGAGTGCAATGGCGCAATCTTGGCTCACCACAACCTCCGCCTCCTGGGTTCAAGCAATTCTCCTGCCTCAGCCTCCCGAGTAGCTAGGATTACAGGCATGCGCCACCGTGTCAAGCTAATTTTGTATTTTTAGTAGAGACGGGGTTTCTCCATGTTGGTCAGGCTGATCTCCAACTCCCGACCTCAGGTAATCTGCCCACCTTGGCCTCCCTGGGATTACAGGTGTGAGCCACCGTGCCTGGCCTATACTGGAGTTTAGTGTATCCACTGGGCAGGTTGCGTCTCAAGTTCAAACTCCCTAAGCAGATATTCAGTGAGTATCTTACATAACTGGTACAAACGAGGTCATATCAAGGTCAGAACCTCTGTATGCGTTTATCCCTCCATCTACTTCATTGATGAAATGTCTGTGTTCATGAAGTGTATTTTGATAAGGACAATATCTGTCCACCATCTACCTAATAAAATGAAACTGATGCATGGTGTGATGAAGTTTTTTACCTTGTATGTAGCAACAAACATATGTTATGGGAAAGACAGCTTCCTCATTCCCAGGGAAGTCAATTTTCTTCTGAGAGTCTGAGTCTTTATTAAATCACCAAGTACCAACTCCCTGTTTGTGCTCCCAATGTTGATTAACAAAAAGCAGCCAGGGGAAACCCTGCCTTTGATAGTCACCATACAGTATGCTGTTTTTGTTATCAATTGCTATGAAACAAACCACCCCCAAATTTAATGGCTGAAAGCAATGTATTATAATTTCTCACAGTTCTTTGTGTTGACTCGGCTTAGCCAGGCAGTCTTCTGATGGTCTTGCTTACAGTCTCTTGTATGTGACTGCAGTCATACAGCAGCTGGGGCTGGAGTTCTCTGGGGGCTTGACTAGGTGGACTCGAAGGTCCAAGATGGTTTCTTCATTCATATGTCTGGTGTGTTGGTTCACATAGTCTCTCTCTCTCCATTTAGAGTTTCATCTTCCATGACTTTTCCCATGGCCTCTCTTTCCATCAAGGTAGTCAGACCTCTAAGCATGATGGCTGACTTCCAAGAATATAAAATTAA
The DNA here is from genome assembly GCF_002776525.5 of Piliocolobus tephrosceles. Lineage (NCBI taxonomy): Eukaryota > Metazoa > Chordata > Mammalia > Primates > Cercopithecidae > Piliocolobus > Piliocolobus tephrosceles. The sequence goes on along the minus strand of NC_045444.1, from coordinate 63,246,116 downwards.
AAGCTGTCAGGCCTTTTTCAAGCTTAGGTTAAAACCTGGCATAATGTCACTTCTGGCCTCTTTCCATAACTTAAAGCAAGTTGCAGGGCCAGCCATGCTTAGTTCAATATGAGGGGACTAGACAAATGCCTCAATATCAGGAGGGGTGGTTTACTGGGTGCCATTTTTAGAAGCTTTCTATACTTTGTGCTGGACAGAGTAGAAGTTCAACTACAATTCTAAAAGATTCTGAATATTTTCTGGCTTAAACATGGAGAATAATTGAGAGGAAGTGACAGAAAGAGGAAGAAGGCTCAAAGTGATGGAGGATTTTGAAACAATCGGTACTTTCTTGTGCCTTGCAACTTCGCAGATTAGAGCACAAAGAAGGTGGAATTAATGGGTTGATGCATCACCATTATCCAGACTTCTTGTGCCTAGAAAACTTACTTCATGATACCTTTTTTTTTTTAGATGGAGTCTCGCTCTGTCACCAGGCTGGAGTGCAGTGGTGTGATCTCGGCTCACTGCAACCTCTGTCTCCTGGGTTCAAGCAATTCTCCTGCTTCAGCCTCTCTTTGAGTAGCTGGGACTACAGGCGTGCTCCACCACACCCAGTTAATTTTTGTATTTTTAGTGGAGACAGGGTTTCACCATGTTGGCCAGGATGGTCTTGATCTCTTGACCTCGTGATCCGCCAGCCTCGGCCTCCCAAAGTGCTGGGATTATAGGCGTGAGCCAGGGCGCCCAGCCGATGATACTAATTTTGTATGAGAAATCCGGAGTAAGGTATCACAATTGACACATCTCAAGCATGTAGGGAGCGCTGTCTTCCCAAACACAGCAAATAATTCAGACATCAATGAAAAGGTACAAGAGTCAACAGAACACAAAACCAATCGAAGGGTATTTTTTCCAAACAGTAGCTAGGAGAGCCTGGCAGCAAAAAAGGATCCCATGGCAGCAAAACAGCAGAGAAAAACCAGCACCTCCTCTTTCTCGCTCTTTCTCGCTCCTCCGGAGCTTCTCAATATGCAGTATCTGTGCCCTCCTAACACAATAGGCAGGTTTGGAGGGCAAAGCAAGGGCTCAGGCTTTCATATGAAGACAATCACATTCCAGAGTCTGCCAAGACTGGGCACCTCCGTGACATGGGTGGTCTTGAGAATGGGGTTCCCTTTATTTGACAAAACCAAATGCCAAACAGCTTTTCGTTACTGTTTGTTTTTCTTAAACATGTTCAAACTCTTATCATATTGCTCTCCTCCCTTTGAAAATATGTACTCTGCAGGTGCCTGAAATAACATACTCTCAGCAAATTGCAGCATTGGAAAAGTGAAGGTTATTTCATTCAGTCTAAATTCAATGGAAATTTTGTGGCTTAACAAGGAAACACCAAATTATAAACCCTTTAGAGCAGTAACTATGTCATATGACTGGTATCTCCTACCTACCTACTAGACTCATTGTCTACCTTCTCTGATGTCGCAATTTTAATAAGTAACTTGAATTGTTAACAATTTACTCTTGTCTTTTTCTTGGACTCAGAAATGTTATTTTATTATTATGTCTCTGCATCTTTCATGTGAGGTCCTTTGCAAACAATTTCTCCTAACTTGTTTTCATTGTGCAGATAATGTTGCAGGGTTTTCATATAACAGCTGAAAGGAATTATTAGGAGTTGAAGAAGCTTGCTTCAATTACAAGTAATTAATGTAGGCTTCACTTATCTCAAGGAATATCTGAATATACAAATTTACACATAAATCCTGGGAGTGTCAAATTATGCAACAGAGAGAAAGTAAGCTCTGCAGTTTTTTGGGCGTTGATCGCTATAGTCAGGGGTGTGTGTGTGTGTGTGTGTGTGTGTGTGTGGTTTTTGAATGAAATAGTAAAACCACTGCCAGTATTATCTACTTCACCTGGTTTTGAATAATTCCAGTAAGCTAGAAACTGAAAACCAGTCTTGTTAAAGAGTTAGAAAGACTGTAAATGCGTAAGAGGAAAGAAAAAAACAAAACAAAACCATTAATCTATCCTCTTTGAACCCGTATAAGAGTTCACAATATTCCTGGTTTCAAATACTTGAAGTTTTCTCTGGGCAATAATTAATGTTTAAATAATTGTTTTTAATGTAAGACATAATACATACGCATTGCAGATTTAAAGCATACTTGGAAGTAGCAAGGAGAAAGATAAAAATCATTGATTCCACAGCATTTAATATATTGGTAACTATCCTTCAATTTTTTTCTAGGCACGTTTTTATAAAATGATCCAATACTATACAAACGTTTTTGTAACTTTTTAAAATTTGTACTATTTTGTGAGTACGTGAAAAAGAAATTTGTAAAGATTAAAAGATCATAGCATGTTGTGGTATTACACACTGTTGAAGGGCGCCATCTGTGGCGTGGTGGCTGTGCTTTAGTGGGAAGAGGTTCTCTTGCGGTTCCCGTTTTTCTCCCAGCTTTGGGTAGGCAATACTGACCACTCTCCGACCTAAAGGGACTTCTCCGTTTGCCCTTGACGGAGACACGTGGGAGTTCAGAGGAGAGCGTTCAGGGTGACTGCGAACACGAGCTCCCGGCGCTGTCCACATCTCCCCTGGGCAGGGCCCACTGGCCCCAGCCCGGTAGGGGAGCAAGGGCGGGAGGGCAGTTGGCAGTGGCAAGGCCTGGGTCCAAACCTTTAGCCCCCTACCCCGACTGGCGCCACTTTCGGGCGGTAAAGTGAGATAAAAGCAGGGCAAGGTTCTGCAACTCCAAATCAGGGAGGCGCAGCTCCTACACCAACGCCTTTCCGGGGCTCCGGGTGTGTTTGTTCCAACTGTTTAAACTGTTCCAAGGCGTCCGAACTCTAGCGACCTTCGCAAATAACTCTTTATCTCGCGGGCGAGAGCGCTGCCCTTATTTGCGGGGGAGGGCAACTGAACTCCTGCACCGGGGCGCTAACTGAGGCCTCCTCTCGATCCCCCGCCTGCTGGGACCCCAGCTGGCAGTCCCTTCCCGCCCCCGGACCGCGAGCTTCTTGCGTCAGCCCAGGCGCGGGTGGGGGATTTTCGGAAGCTCAGCCCGCGCGGCCGGCGGGGGAAGGAAGGGCCCAGGCTCTTGCCCCGCCCTTGTGGGGCGGGAGGCGGAGCGGGGCAGGGGCCCGCCGGCGTGTCGCCGATCAGCGAGTGCCGGGGAGCCCGGAGGAGCCACCGACGCCGCCGCCGCCGCCGCCACCAGAGCCGCCCTGTCCGCGCCGCGCCTTGGCAGCCGGAAAGGGGCCGCCGTCGGGGAGCCCCAACACACGGTCCCCAGCTCAGCATGATGGACTTGGAGGTGCCGCCGCCGGGACTCCCGTCCCAGCAGGTGCTGCCTCGGCCCTCTGGGCCCTGCGGTGGTGCCGGGACGGGGGCGGGGGAGCTAGGGAACCGCGGCCTGGGAGGGATAGCCGCAGCCGGCTTCCTCCACGTCCGGCTAGAGCCAGGACCGCAGCGCTGGCTGGAGCCGCCGCGCTTGCGCTGGGGCAGGGCGGGGAGGGGCAGCAGGGACGCAGCCGGGTGGTCCGACCGACCACGAGCCCGGGCGAACGGGTGGGAAGTTGCGGGAAGGTCTGGGGACTGAGCCTGCGCGCGTGGGGAATGGTGGGCGAATCCAGCCGCGTCCCCGGTCCCCAGAGCTGGGCTTCGGAGCCCCTAAGTTTGAGCGGCCCGGCGGGCGGCCGGGCAAGAGGGGGCGGACGCTGGCCGTCTGAGCCGGCGCGGCCCGGCCCTTCCGGGGCTGCGCGGCTCCCCCGCCTCGGAGCCGGCAAAAATGTGCCTAGTCACGGGGCCACTCTCGGGGGAACTGAGGTCGCCTTCGGGCTGGGACCCAGAGCCCCTTCGCCGCGCTCCAAGACCTCCGGGTGTGCGGACTGCGGCGCGCTCACCCCGCTGGGCTGTCTGTGGGCGCTGCTTTGCGAAGTCATCCATCTGTCGGATCACTCTCTGGCAGCCTTGAGCTTTTTTGAAAGCTCAGCCCTGGGACGAGGGAGGAGCGTCCGACGTGCCCAGCGGGCTCAGAAGCCCCGACGTGTGGCGGCTGAGCCGGGCCCCGCGCACTTTCTCGGCGGGGGAGGGGTTCGGGCCCGGGCACCCGGAGTTGGCCCCTCGCAACGCCGCGGGAAAGTGCGGGCGAGGGCAGAGGACTCTGAGGCCGGAGTCGGCGGCACCCGGGGCGTCTAGTTCGGAAGCGGTGCCCCCTAGTGGCGCGCACCGCGCGCGTGGCTCTGGCCTCCGTGACAGCGGTCTGTTGGCCGTCACAGCAGCCCTCGGTTGGCCCTTTCCTGCTTTATAGCGTGCAAACCTCGCCGCGCCAGGGCCAAGGGACAAGTTGGAGCTGTTGATCTGTTGCGCAATTGTTATTTTCCCCAGAGCGGCTTTGTCTTTGGATTTAGCGTTTCAGAATTGCAATTCCAAAATGTGTAAGACAGGATATTCTCTTCTGTGCTGTCAAGGGTAAGAGTTGCGAGTGTAGATTAGAATTTCTGTTGCTTTTAGTCTGTTGATAATTTTTTGCTTTCAGCTGTTATGTCTCCCTTGAGTACTTTATATATTTTTCCTTTTCAGTTGAGAATTTGCCTCAGTTTCTTAACATGTCGCCCCTCTTCTGCAGGGGCAGAGAGTGGAACGCTTGCGTTTCAAAACACATGCTAATTTTTGTAAATTGTTATAAAAGTGAAAAGAAGTTTCAGCTCATCCTTTGTAGAAACTTTAAAAGTAGATATTTATATTTCTAATTTATTTTGTAAATGAATTTTAGGGAAAAAATTGGAATTCAAGGAAACGTGTACTTGATGTACGGTAAATACGTTTATGCTGTTAAATGTAAAGTCTTAGGTTAATTCCAAAGATCCATTGTAAAGTTTTAAGTTATAGACAATGTATTAATTGTGCCTTTAAAGTTGTCTTGAACTTTTCCCCAATCTTGATTGGGATTATATTCTTCTGGTTCCAACTAGGGAAGAAGTAAATTGTACTTTACGATTTATTTAATAGCTGCTGTTCAAGAGTTATCTATAGGAATGCTTGTTTGACCGAAGGATATATGATAAAAATGAACTTTGGTTTTTCTAATTTCCCGAATTGTCTACAACTCTGTATTAAATTTTTCTTTCTTTGCTGTGTAATATAACATTCCATATGCAAAAATGCATAAAACATATGTACTGCATTGTGTATTTTTCAATTACATTTGATAAAAACAACTGCTTTGCTACCTTTGTGATCAGATATCGATTTGCATATTTGAAAACTGAGAAAAAGAACAAGAAAATTTAGAATTGATTTCGTTTATGATTCATATTAGATTGTTGTCATCCATAAAGATTTGAACAGAGTCAAACATTTTCTTGATCTTTTGTCAAAAAAACTCTCCAGGTGTGAAGTGGTAGTAGGATGTAGTTTTTCACCTTCTGTGCAGAGGATGTGTTGATAAACAGGGCAGTAAGGAGAGCCTTAGATTCAGTATCTCCATTAGCTGGAAGGAACCATCCATTACTCTTTTCAAGGGTGTCTTGGAGAGATAAAGTACTTTCCTGGATGAGGGATGAAGCTGATATTGAAATAGACCGATGAGATTATGTTTAAGTCAAACAAAAGAAAAATAGGACAGGCCTCTCATCTCCTGAGTGAATGTTAAGCAAAGACCAACTTGACTTTTTAGATATGTGAAAAATCTCTTGAGAGGTTGTGGAAGCAGCATGTAGGAGGATAAATGCATAACTCACATCAGTCTTTTCCACATTAAAAATAACCTGGGCCATTTTGAAATCTTTCTTTCTTGCCCTGGGATCTTATGAGCAACGTTGGGGGAAAACCGACTCTGTCTTTAGGATTACCAGGAAAAGTTGAAAGCCAAATGCATCATTTTTCTTAAGATTTGTTTTTATTGAGGATAAATCATGTTTAACAAAGCTGCGTGAAAAAAAGGAACACAACAAGTACATTTTTTTTTTTTTTTCTGGGAATTTCCTCTGTCCTGACTGAAGACATTTAAAGGGGGTTTTGTGTCAATATTTCCTCCTTAACTGTTCCTTGAACCTGCGTTACCTTTTCAGTATGCAGGAAGAATTTGGCACTAAGATAATAATAGACAAGTTACTGGGCACTTCCCTGGGTCCAAACATAATTGCTTCACATGCATAATTTTATAGTAACCTCATGGGAAATACTATTCTCCCTGGTTTCCAGGTTGGGAAAACCAGAGATAATAGTTAGATCAGGCATTAGGTTAGGAAAGAGGCACAGAGAACGGCCAAGACCTGCTAAGGTGACCAAACTTTTGAGTGGCCAAGGTAGCAGTCAAACAGGTTTGACTCCTGGGGGCTCCTAATCACCACTTCCAGACTACCAAAACTCCTTAAACTTTAAATAGGAAGAAAAGCTCACACTTTAAAAGGTGAGTAAGTTGAGATTACTTATTCTGGGGGAAAGAGAGGCTGGAATGTAAAAGATTGATGTTTGTAGCTTTTCCATTTAGCAAGATACTTAATCACTGTAGGACTGGGAGAGGTGGACCTTGTTAAATGCTGGGAGAGTGAATACAACCCATCAATGGGATTACCCGCTGTGGTCCTTTTCAGGAAGACGCAGAGGCCTCGGTGGGTTCAATTTAGAGAGGCAGGAGTGTTTTTTGGTTTTGTTTTGTTTTGTTTTGAGATGGAATCTTGTTCTGTTGCCCAGGCTGGAGTGCACTGGCCTAATCTTGGCTCACTGCAACCTCCACTTCCGGGTTCAAGTGATTCTCCTGCTTCAGCCTCCCGAGTAGCTGGGATTATAGGCACCCACCACCCAGATAATTTTTTGTATTTTTAGTAGAGATAGGGTTTCACCATGTTGGCCAGGCTGGGCTGGTCTCGAACTCCTGACCTCAGGTGATCCACCCGCCACGGCCTCCCAAAGTGTTGGGATTACAGGTGTGAACCACTGCGCCAGCCTGTTTCTTAATATAATAAGTTTTTTAAATTCCTGGGGTCTTGGCAATGTCTAAGATTCTGCCTCACAGTTTTCAGGAACTGTTTCCCTTTTTTCTTAATTAAATCTCTTTGCTACTGGAGTCTTTGCCTTTGTTCGCCTTGCTAGTTGGTACATTTCTTCTGTTCCATTGGTGCTTTTTGTTTTGAAGTAGTGCTCAAAAATAAGTTTGGTAGTAAGAATATGGTGAAGACTGTGACGGACAGGGTTAAACCAGGTTGAAGGAAAGAGCAGAATGGGGAAAATTTGAGTTGAAAACAGCTAGCAGAAACCTGATGGCGCAAATTCAACCCTAATATCATGTTTTGGCACTTTTGAACTATAGCAAGCATAAGGGCTCAAGTCTTATCTAGTTGAAGCTAACTTGGGTCTTTGAGAATAGTACATCTCAAAACTAAACACTTTCTTAGTCCTTATTGTTAAACAAGTTGTTTTTGGAATTATTGTCTTATTTGTCTGAATTAAGTGTGCTGCAGGACTTATAGGATCTGATGGATGATTTGCCTAAAAGTTAGTCCAGGTCAGCCTCACGGCATTTAAGTGCCTGGTCCAGCCACTTTCTGAAAGTTGACTGAAATATGTTGCACACCAGGGTAGAGGAGGACGAGTTTACTAGATGTCATTTTTAACCTGCTTGTCTTCATCTCTGACTGTAGAAATGTTTATTCATTATCAGTTTGCCATACATAGAGAACAGAGTTTATTTTTTGATAATTTAATTTCTAGGAGCTATTGAAATTTCACTGCTACCTGCTTTTAAATAAGCACCAACAAACATTTATTAAAAGGGCTTTAAGGTATAGGCCAAGATTTATTCAATTGCTAATGGTATGTTTTCTGTCAATGAAAGCAAAAATATGTTCCAGTGTATAATATTAAATATTAACATTCAGAAACTGTTGGAGAAATATATATGGCTTTCTTGTACCAGACTATACCCTAGACATGAAAACAAGACTGTTAAACAAAATCCTGTACTGCCTAAAGTTTGAGCCTTCTGTGTGTCAGCTTCTGCCATAATAACTTTGAACTATGACTATTAAGTATATTAAGAACTTTGAGTAGGGGAGGCACTTTCAATCATTCGTTTTTATGGCATATGTACTGTAATACCTGTGTGTTGCAAATCCTGGTGTTTAAAAGTCTTCTTGTGTATTTGAGCATGTAAGTTTATTTGGCCCAAACTGTTGGTACTAGTAAAGACAAGTTCAGGGCATTAAGTAGGACTTACAGCACCAAGTTCGTCTTTCTTTCTTTCTTTTTTTTTTCTTTGAGACAGAGTCTCACTCGGTCACCTAGGCTAGAGTACATTGGTACAATCTCGGCTCACTGCAAGCTCTGCCTCCTGAGTTCAAGCGATTTTCCTGCCTCAGCCTCCCGAGTAGCTGGGATTACAAGTGTGTGCCACCACGCCAGGTTAATTTTTGTATTTTTAGTAGAGATGGAGTTTCACTGTGTTGGCCAGGCTGGTCTCAAACTCCTGACCTCAGATGATCCGCCTGCCTTGGCCTCCGAAAGTGCTAGGATTATAGGCATGAGCCACTGCAGCTGGCCTCCAAGTCCATCTTTCAAAGGCCCTGTTGATAATTGACTCTTGAGAGTCAGTACAGTCCATCAACAGCCTATATTCTGAATATATACATATATTGTAAATTCTAAGTCAATGCTAAATAGCCATTCCAAATAAGGTTAGAAGTGAGACTTTAGGGCCTGTATTATCAGTTGTACACTGACAAGCTCTGAACTCTATTGCTTTTTCAAATCAGAGAAGAAAAATGAGTAAGAAAAGAAAAATAGGCTGGGCGTGGTGGCTCACGCCTGTAATCCCAGCACTTTGGGAGGCTGAGGTGGGCGGATCATGAGGTCAGGAGATCGAGACCATCCTGGCTAACACGGTGAAACCCCATCTCTACTAAAAATGCAAAAAACTAGCCGGGCCTGGTGGCGGGCGCCTGTAGTCACAGCTACTCAGGAGGCTGAGGCAGGAGAATAGCGTGAACCCGGGAGGCGGAGCTTGCAGTGAGCCGAGGTGGTGCCACTGTACTCCAGCCTGGGCAACAGAGCGAGACTCTGTCTCAAAAAAAAGAAAAAAGAAGAAAAATATGTATCACTTTGGCTTTGAGGCCGCCTCTGAGTTTATAGTTTTTACCTTCTGTATTACTTAGGTGATCCTCTCTAATGGCATTTTAAATCTTTCTTGATACTTGTCTTGCATATTTATCTTTTTTTTCTCTAAGTAGATAGCTCCTTGAGAGCTGTGCATAGAATTTATAGATATATATGTATTTTAAAGTAAGATACAATTTACATACCATACAATTCACCCATTTAATCTAATTCAGGGTAATGCAACCCTATGAATTTAGTGGTTTATTCATAGGGTTATGCAACCATCACTGTAATCAATTTTCAACACCCTCAAAAGGAACCCCATATCCATTAGCAGTCACTTCCCATTTCCTCTCAACTCTCCTGGCCCCTGGTAACTGCTCAGTTATTTTCTGTATCTGTGAATTTGCCTATTCCGACATATGTTGTAAATGGAATGGCATGTAAATGTAATCATACAATATTTATCCTTCTGTTGCTGGCTTCTTTTGCAGCAATGTTTTTCAGGTATAAAAATGTTGCAACTTGTATCAATAGTATGTTTTCGAGGTTTAAAAATGTTGCAACTTGTATCAATAGCGTCATTCCTTTTATGGCTGCATACTATTCCATTGTATGACTATACCACATTTTATTTATCCAGTTGATGATCATTTGAGTTGTTTCCACTTTTTATATTTCCGTTTGTTTCTTATGGCAGTGGTTCTCAAACTGTTGTATATTAGACTCACCATCAGTATTTTAAAAACTAATGCCCAGGCCATATCCCTCATGAGATCAAAATCTCTGGGGGTGGGGCCCAGGCATCACTATTTTTTTAAGGTTCTGAGGGGAGTCCAATGAGCAGTCAGGTTTGAGAGCCAGTGCCCTAGGGCAGCAGTCCGCAGCCTTTTTAGCACCAGGGACCGGTTTTGTGGAAGACAGTTTTTCCATAAAAGGAGGTAGAGGACGGTTTCAGGATGAAACTGTTCCACCTCAGATCATCAGGCATTAGATTTTCCTAAGGAGCCAGCAACCTACATCCCTTGCATGCTCAGTTCACAGCAGGGTTAGGGCTTCTCTGATAATCTGCTGCTGCTAATCTGACAGGAGGTGGAGCTCAGGTGGGAATGCTGGCCTACAACTCACCTCCTGCTCTGCGGCCTGGTTCCTAACAGGCCACTGACCCGTCTGTAGCCAGCAGGTGGGGACCCCTGCCCTAGGAGATCCACCTGAATGCTTGGTACCCATTGAAGTATATAGTGATTTAGAAAATCTGGTTAGGATGTCTTATTTAAATCATGAAAGCAAGTGCTTTTGTCTTTGATCACTGCCTTTCGCAGCCTTACATTGAACACCTACATTCAGGAACTGTGTTTCAAGGTGCCTGGCGAGTGTTCGAAACTCACTTAGTATATATAACCTGAGCTCACTAAACCCCTCCAGAAGATCTGGGGAACTTTGTTATGAAAGGGCTTCTCTGAAGTGGGTAGTAGGATTGTTCTGTGTTTTTTCAGGAATGTGGCCTGTGATAACTTGCAATCTAGATTATTTGGAAATAGCACCGAGAGAAGCCAGTGAGGACAGAATGCTCAGAAGCTTGGGATAGGTGTTGGACATCCTGGAGGCCTGGACGGAACACCGTCTTACTCTAGGAATCTGTGTTCTGGGCCTCATTATCTTCCTCCATTAAAAACAAAGACTTAAATCTCTACAGCAACTTTTAGCAACTTCATTTTTTGCTTCTCTGTATCTGCCTGATAAAAGTCCCACTTTGTAGTGACTCCCACTTACGTTTACCTGAATGGCTTTTGGGTTGACGTATTTGGAAACTGGGGCTAACTTCCAAACTGTTGCCAAATTGTGTGTGGGTGTCCATGCCACAGCGCAGCGTTGAGAGACTTGATGGTATGGTGGTTGGGGGCTTCTGAAGCTGGCTTAGCCCTAGCCCTATACACCCACCCCACAGATGGTGGGAACAGGCCCAGAAAAGAATGGGTAACTGTCCACTGTGGCCTCCACAGCCAGGGTTGCCAGGCAGACCTCTCAAGGCCCAATTCCAGTCTTGTCTTTGACCATTGCCCCTTTGGGAGGGGGGAGGTGGATTTGTCACCTTTCTGGAAGCATGCTTTTCTGATTCTCATCATCAGTAGTTCGTTGCTTTAAGATTTAGAAAATGGTATCCTGTTATTTTACTTGTTCTTAGGAGTTTCGTATTGAATGATGTACGTAATGTGATTCATGTACCTCAAAACAGAAGGACTTCAGTTAAGATTCAGGCTGTATGCAGCATACACTTCTTGAATTTTCTCATTCAATGTCCTTTCCTTCTTCATTTATTTATTTTTTTTGCAGGAATGTGGGGGACATTCAGAGTAGATTAGTACCTTCAATGTCTGTGTGAAAGAAATGACCTTAATATGAGGACAGTATTGACTGTGTATGTAGTGGGCCCACTGATAAGGTGTATAGAATTTTGCTTTATTTCAGACCTGACAATCTCTTGTCTGTTCTGCTTCTGCATAAAATTATAATACTGCACATGGATGTAAAACCCAATCTATTCCTTGCCTAAGGGACTAGAATAGAGGGAAGAATGATTATAGTTCTTTGTTGCCTTTTGTGAAGGTAACAGGCACAGAGGTATGATGCATGATAGAATTATATACCTCTTCTTCAGGTGCTTGAGGGCTAAGGACCTGTACTTTTTTTTGTTTGTTTGTTTTGCAGTACTGGGGCCAGGGAGCCTTGCTGTTGCATCTAGAGAGTATTGAAGAACCATGAATATTTCACAAAAAGAAAAAAAAAATTTTAACTATTAAAAGTGCTGGTAGTGACTTCCTCTTGCAAGTAAAAAACTCATTTTTTAAGGAAAACAAGAGTTTTTTACTTGCAATAGGAAAACTTGCCAATTTTTCAAGTTATTTTTATTCTTGATGATTCTCAATGAGACATAGAGAATATACATAGAAAAAACAACCCTAGGCCAGGTGTGGTGGCTCACACCTGTAATCCCAACACTTTGGGAAGTCGAGGTGGGAGGATCATTAGAGATCAGGAGTTTGAGATGAGCCTGGGCAGCATATTGAGACGCTGTCTCCTCAAAAAATTAAAAAATTAGCCGGATCTGGTGGTGCACACCTGCAGTTGTAGCTACTTGGGAGGCTAAGGTGGCTTGAGCCCAGGAGTTTGAACGTGCAGTGAGCCATGATCATGCCACTGTACTCTAGCCTAGGCAACAGAGTAAGATCCTGCCTCAATAAAAAAAAAGAAAAACCAACCCTAATGGCCTGGAACAGGGCTGGTTTACTTTGTGTCAGCTGCAGTGCCCCCACTCACCAACCCACATGTTCTTCTCCTGCTGGTTCCCAAGCAGAGACCAGGACCAAGGATGAGAATCATCCTGTGGTGCAGGTTGTATCTTATCCTCCAGAGACAGCACTTCACCCTCTGTTAGAAACTTCTTTACCACACTGCCTGTTTGGTGAAATCCTTAGGGTAGTGACTTCCAAATTGTGATCCAGGGGCCACCCCTTGGTGGGAGGATCAGGAAGGAGGGGGAATGCATCTTAAGAAAAGTTGGGGGAACTTCATATCTCATTGATCCTGAAAAGTAAAGTCTTTCCTCCTCAGAGAGATGCGGGTAGACATGACTCCCTTAGATAGAAACTCATTCGTCTCTCTCCCTTCTGCCCCTGCAGGACTCTTGGAAGTCTGGGGCCCCGGGAGCATGCAGCTCTTGCTCTGTGCTACAGGTTTCCAAAGTTCACTTGATAACAGTACAATTGTACTGTAAATTGTGCAATAATGGAGACTGAGGAAACAATTAGTCTTTCATCTTGATTCATGTTACCAGCTCACTTCCTATGGTGTGAAAAGAACCAGCCTTTGGAGTTAGAAGTCATCTGAATACAGATAGAACTGGCAATATTATGGGGAAGAAAGGGGAAAAGAAATGAACATTTTCAAAGAGGTTAAGTCATTTGGCCAGGACCACACTGCTTGCAGGTAGCAGAACTGGGATTTTGACTGTCCATAATCCCTATTCTCTGCTTGTTTTACTCCTTCCCTCTCATCTTTCTTTTTGCTTTGTCTGATGACCTACAGACATTCTGTCAGCTGCTAAAGGATGAGGGACTCCTTTTTAAAGATTGACAGGACAGTGCCGCTATTCAAGGAGCTCATTCCATGTGGACCAGTGGGGGCGCTGTTGACGCATGGGTTGGACTTCTCTTTGGAGTGGAGGCCTGTTCCAGGTTACAGGATCGTTGTGACAAGCAGAAAGCACCCCACTTCACCTCCATACAATTCCTAATGCTCCTGGGTGATACACCCGCCCCAGTGGAACCACGGTGGTGCATGGACTTCTAGGGACCATTTGAAGCCAGGACATTGCTGCTTGTTCTTAGGAAATCTCAGAATATTACTTCCTTGTTTTTGGTAGGGAAGCCTGCCATCTCCCCAGGTGGCAGCCTGTTTATACCTTTTATCCTCACCTGAAGCAGGTGATGAGACAGAGGTCATGGAATATAATGAAAGCGCCGCAAAGGTAGATTCTGGGTATATTTTATTTACTCAGGTAGAGTGGCTTGTCCAGATCCCTTCACGCAGAGCAACATTTGATATGGTCATTGTTACTGCTGAAGTTTGCCATTTCTCAGACCTATGACTGCAAGGAATTGGTAACAAAAGGATAAACTAAACATTGTTATTATTTTAATTTTCAAGGAGATAAAGTTAAAATCATATATGTCATATCTCTCTGGGGCTTAACCACCTTTTCTGCTGGGCACTTTTTGAAGAAGTCTGAATACTGAGGTAAGAGAGTAAAGGGGGGAAGTAAGTTTGCCCACTTCTAATCCTTTTTCTGACCATCAGCCTGAGGGAAGTAACTAGAGTCCACTAAGGAAATTCACTTAATCAGCAATTAATCGATTGATTGTTATATTGTCCACATTGCAAAATTCTTTAAAGGATATTTGAAGATATTATCACGTTTGTTCTCTTACAGTCTATTTTATTGTTTATTTGAAGGGGTGTGTGTTAATAGTTCTTAAGATATCACACTTTATTTCCAGTAGCATATCCAAGAAGTAATTTAGAAGTATTGTTAATGGGAATGATGTTAAATAGTTTTTCTATGACTAGTAGTTGGGTCATATATGATATAAAACATGGTATCTTTGTTACTTAAGTAATTTGAACTCTAACCCCACATATCTTAGGTAGACAATGAAAATACTGAATTGTGAGTCTAAATAATATACACTTACTCATTCCACAAATATTTATTAGGTATATATATACCCTAGGAAACTTTCAGGGCATGAAGCTGTTTTAATCTTCCAAGATAATGCAGCACATATCCCCCTTGAGGGACACTTGTTTTTCAAATTGCTCCTCTCTGTCTCCTCTGCTTAGGGTATGAGTTCTTCTAAGTAAAGACTGTATTTTAATCTTTTGTGTAGTTCTAATGTCTAGCGCCATGCCTGGTGCTTACTTAATAGTTGCTCAATCAGTGTGAGGGTAAGTCCATTAACTGCCCTCTAGGAACTTGATATTTTATATAAACTAGTCTGTGATACATGACAAGGCTGTGACAGTGCAGATGAGAAAATGTGACTTCCAACGGGGGTGCTCAGAGAGGATATCCTGGAAGAACTAGCATTTTAACTAGACTTTTCTTTTAAGCCGGTAGATTTTGTTTGGTTCAGGCTTCAGCTGGAAGCTCAAGCAATGGCGCAGGTATGAGCTGGACTGTGACAGAATATTGGGCCAGTGGGGGTGACAAGGCTAACTTGGGGGTTGCCATAGAGGGTCTTCAGTGCTCATGTGCACTGTTTCAAGTTTGTACAGGGCATCGGGAAACCATGGAAGAAGGTTCTGGAAAGCACAAGGCACGTAAACTGGATGTGGATAGGAAGTTATTGTGGCAGGTAAATTGGAAGATGGACAGGTTGGAGGCAGGGAGATGTGAGCAGGCTCCTGCCAAGGTGTAGGTCTGAGCATTGTTGTGACGGCTTAGTTGGTTTAGCATCAGCACACATATTGAGGATCTGTCACTGTAACTCTAAATTGTATCCTTGCTAAACATGTAAAAAGAACTTCTTGGAGCCTCCTTTTTTAAGGAGGGAAGTGGATTGTGCTCAAGCTTGCATGCTCTGCTGTTCCTGTGCTTTAACAGACACTCATCCACCAGTGTGGTCATGGATGAAAGGAGAGGAAAAACTAGCCAGAAGTTGCCATTTTGCTTAAAGAATGGATTCCTTTCTTCCTTAAGGTGGCACAGAGAGTTTCTCTTTTTGCCCTTCTCTAAGATTGATTTACTATTTTCAGTAAATTCTAACAGTCTGATCCTTGACTTCCAATTACAATGATTAGCAGTATTTGCCCAAGAAAAGAAAAAACAATTTCCTCCCTTTTGTCTCCTATGAGCTTTTCCTGTGACCTCCAAGCAGACAGATGTGGACGTCTAGCAATGCTGTTAACAGCTGTGTCTGTTGGACTCTGCAACACTGGGCACAGTACAAAGTGCTCTGACAAACTCTTCTGCCCTTCGCAATCCTTACTACACCCCGTGAGGTGGGGAGCATTCTCCCTGTTTTATAGGTGAAGAACTAAGGCAAAAAGAGGTTATGTCATTAGATTTTACAATAGGGTGTGCTTCCGTTTCATCATCTTTAGATTGATGTTACTGTGACATCATCTTCCTAGAATTAACTAAGTGAACTGGGCACAGGAAATAGCACATGGCATACCTTCAGCAAATGGTGGCTATGATCATTATCATCATTCCATTTCTTGAAAAAAATCCCTCTTTTTTTTTTTTTTTTTTTTTTTTTTTTTGAGACAGAGTCTTGCTCTGTCACCCAGGCTGGAGTGCAGTGGTGTGAGCTTGGCTCACTGCAAGCTCCGCCTCCCAGGTTCACACCATTCTCTTGCCTCAGCATCCCAAGTAGCTGGGACTACAGGCACATGCCACCACGCCCGACTAATTTTTTGTATTTTTAGTGGAGAAGGAGTTTCACCGTGTTAGCCAGGATGGTCTGGAACTCCTGCCCTCATGATCTGCCCACCTCAGCCTCCCCAAGTGCTGGGATTACAGGCTTGAGCCACTGCGCCTGGCAAAAATCCCTCCTTGAATTCCAGCGTAAACACTCATGCCCTTTTTTGCTGTTTGCTGTAATCCTCTCATTCTCCTTGGTCTTCTTGGCCTTGTGTGAGGGCCTGGTTGTTGTGGAGACCGAGGTCTTCTGAAACAGAAAACCAACCCATAGCAAGGCCTGGTGTGTGCCCTAGAACGGCAGAGGCCCCACACGCTGCCCTGGCTTCCCTGGAAGACCCTCCAGCCTGTCTGCTGGATTTCTTGTACTTACGGGGATTATTAAACCATCTCATAGGATTCCTTTCCAGACTCAGCGCTTCACTTGTGGCAGCATTTCTTACTCTGAGGTTCTGGGCCTAGAAACCCAGTGTCCACAGGTCTAGGGACAAAGAGAGTTTATAGAGAGTGGGAGTGCATCAGTGGAAGGCTGAATCTAAACATGAACTGAGCTGGCCTGGGTGGCCTTGTCCTTTTGCCATCCTCGTAACCCTTTAAAGGCTTTAAGATACTTCTTTTGTAATAACTACCCCTAACTAAATTTGGCCAGAGCTGTGAAGGGAAAGAAAATCTAAGACCCTTAAGGGAGATGACAGCTGACTGTTTTACATTTTTACTACCTTTGTTGTTGCCATGCACAGCTGATACATAAACAAGCAATGGCCTCATCATCTATTTTTTTGTATACTGGTTGGACCCAGAACCCTAAAATGTAGGTGCTTCTCATCATGGTCATTTGGCATTTGCAACAGGAGCTGAATTTATTAATAGTACTAAGACCTCATCCTTGGGTTGTCCGATATTTTTAAGGGGCATTTGCATACTTTGTTTTTCATATGGAAAACTTTCCATAAGGGCTGGTATCATCGTGGCCTTCCATTGCAGGAACAGCACAGGGAGGTTCGGTGGCTAGGCCGCAGTTACCCACACAGCTAGGTAGCAGCAGAGACCCCCCCACCTGGCACCCACCTGGCTTCCTAAGCCCATCGCACTGTGCAGCCTCCCTGAGGAAGTCTAGAGCGGATAGGAACTCTCGTTCTTTAAGATAACCCTGAGTTGGATCTCACTGTCACCATTTATCAGATGGGGGGGTGTCGTCAGGCAAAACTACTTAACCTCTCTTGTTTCTGTTTCCTTACTCCAAAATGGCAATGATCATACTATGACTACCCACCTGGGTGGATTGGTGTGCGTATGAAGGAAGTCACGGGGACAAGTGGTTGGAAGAGTGTTGAGCACATAGAAAGTACAAGAAAAATGGTGGCCATTGTGTTACTAGTTAGACTATATCATACTTGTCTTTAGCTGGGCTTAGAATCTTGACACTGTGATCTTTCATTCTCAGATCTTAATATGAAGGCTTACCAGGTAACCACTGCTCCAACATAATTATTTAGTGGGTTCATACATGTGAAAGCAGTTGAAATACAATTTCTGAACTCAAGGTTAATATATATCCTTAGTTGGAACAGGTAGTACTCTCCCAGCACCTAAAGCCCCTCACTTCTATCCATTCTTCAGATGACCTTTGCAATAATCATGGTAATTGAGTAGCATCTGCACCATAACATTGTTGAATAACATCAAAATGATCCGTTTAGCCATCATGAGCCCTCCTAGTAATTCAGACTCACACCAGCTCTTTCAGGTTATTGAGGTAGCTTTTACAAATAATTGATAACAGTACAAATACTGTCTCGGGTATTTTGGAAAAGTTAGTTTTCCCATTGATTTCAGTGTATCTTTAGAAAGTAATTTGCAAAACAGAAGAGTTTGGTTCAGGTGAACCCACCCCTAAGGAGCGTGGAGGTCCACATTGTAGGTTTACTCTGCATTGCCTCTCGCGCTTGAAATTTGGCTCATGCAACCAAGGAACTGAATTTTTAATTTCGTTAAATTTTGACTTAAATTTTAAAACAGAAGTAGTATAAAATATTTTTCTGTTAAATATACCTTGTAGTTTTGGTAAGACTACATTTTGTGTTACCATGTTGGGTAAGATTTATTGTAGTGTGTATTGTGTTTTGTCACCTCGTTAATAATTTTCTTATTTTGGTTGCATGTTAAAATAATTTTGGATATATTGGGTTAAATAAATATATTGTTAAAATTAAATTCACTTGTTTCTTTTTTTGTTGGTGAGGCTAGGATACTAAAAAATTTAAAATTACCTATGTGGATTGCATTATATTTCTATTAGTGCTGCTTTAGCTGAAAGTAGCCTATTTTTTTTTAAAAATCATTATTTTCAGACTTACATTTGGACTTCATAGAATCAGAGGTATTTAGAGGAAGGGATCTTAGGGGTCACCTCACTCAGCTCCAACCTTTTGCAAGTGATAAGACCAAGGCCAGAGGCTACTATAAAATGATTGACCTCCTCCCAGATGGGGACTGGATCCAGTGGCTTTATAGCCTTTGCATTGGATCCTGGTTTCACTTGGAAACATAGCAGACATCAGAGCTGCAGAGAACTTCTACCAGATCCAGAGTGAAGAAAATGCCTTATTTATTCATTTATTTACTTATTTATGGAGCCTGGGTCTTGTTCTGTTGCCTAGGCTGTAATACAGTGGCAGAAACACGGCTCACTGCAGCCTCAACCTACTGGGCTCCAGGATCCTCACGCCTTAATCTCCGGAGTAGCCAGAGCCACAGGTACGCGCCACCACGCCTGGCTAATTTTTTTTTCTCTCTTTTGTAGTGTCTTCCATGTTGGCCAGGCTGATACCAAAACTCCTGGGCTCAAGTGGTCCTCCTACCTTGGTCCCCCAAAGTGCTGGGATAACAGGTGTGAGCCACCATGCCTGTTTTGGCCGTTTTTAGGGGCCCACACTAATTTTGAGACAGGTTTGCACTTGATAATGTAATGCTAGAGGCTGGGCAGGGGAGATGATCTGCCTGAAAGGGCTGAGAACTGGGAGGCTCTTATTCCTTAGTCCTGAGCAAAGGCACAGTCTTAGAGAACCACACAATATTCAGAGCTTGCGGGTTGGAGAAGAAAAGTCCTCTAAAAAATAAAGAGTACAGGGGCTGGGGGCAATGGCTCATGCCTATAATCCCAGCACTTTGGGAGGCTGAGGCAGGCGGATCACCTGAGGTGAAGAGTTCGAGACCAGCCTGACCAACATGGAGAAACCCCGTCTCTACTAAAAATGCAAACGTGGCCAGGCGTGGTGGCGCACGCTTGTAATCCGAGCTACTCAGGAGGCTGAGGCAAGATCATTGCTTGAACCCGGGAGGCAGCGGTTGCAGTGAGCTGAGATCATGCCATTGTACTCCAGCCTGAGCAACAAGAGCGAAACTGTCTCAAAAAAAAAAAAAAGAAGAAAAAGAAAAAAACAGTACAGGTCAGACATTGGGCAATTTTCTCATAGCAGAATTTCATAGGCCATTAATTTGGTTACAGACTTGAATAGCACACAACAGTTCTCTAAGGGTCAGTTTTCAAAGTAATTCCTAATATTTAATGAATTTTTAAGTAATAGAAATTGCAAGAGGAAAGTCTAGCTTGAAATGTAATTTGTGTTAGGTTGACCAGGTGACAACCAACCACCCCTGGATTCTGCTCAGTTAGGTGAGACCTGGGGCCAGTTGCCCATTTAGCATCTCAGGCCTCAGGATCCTCATTTATAAACCTGGAGTTTGAACTGCGGTCTCCATGATCACTGTCAGCTCTCCTTAGTCAGTTGGTTGTTCTAAATGTAGTTTAATTGCCAGTAAACGCCTGTTCCTGAGTGATACATCTTTAGAAAGAAAGCCTTTTCCTGGTCTTTAAGGAGCCAGTAGATGGGTCACCTTGGCCGGACTTGCTTTTTCAAGTCTGCCTTGTCTATTAGAAAGGCCGAGCTTGCTGATTTTGCTGGTTACATTTGAGTGTACCTGAGACTTTGCCAACCTCGGTCTTATCTGCAGGTGTCCCAGCCTCTGCATTCCTTGCCCCTACAAAATGTGTTGCGAGTACCAAAGGCACAAATAAAAATTAGCTTGGCTGGAGCATGGCTAGGCACACACCAGTGGTTAAAGAAATGCCGTTTGCTGGCTGACACTTCTGGAGTGGAAGTTGATTCCTTTTACTTTTTTTTTTTTTTTGTGGGGTGGGGCAGAGTTTCGCTTTTGGTGCCCAGGCTGGAGTGCAATGGCTTGGCGCCATCTTGGCTTGGCGCAATCTCGGGTCACCACAACCTCCGTCTCCTGGATTCAAGCGATTCTCTTGCCTTAAGATTATAGGCTTCCGCCACCATGCCCGGCTAATTTTTTGTATTTTTAGTAGAGACAGGGTTTCACCCTGTTGGCAAGGCTGGTCTTGAACTCCTGAGCTTGTGATCCACCTGCCTCGGCCTCCCAAAGTGCTGGGATTACAGGCTTGAGCCACGGCGCCCAGCCTTTATTCCTTTCTTTGGTCTCAATTTTATTGTTAAAAGATAGTGGGAAGGGCCCGATTTTGAAATCATCCTGGAATTAAAGTAGGAGGCCTTGTATAAGCAGTTCATATGTATTTATTGAGTGGGTACCATGTGCCAATATGATACAAGATGTGAAGGACACATGAGTTGGGAAAGGCATGGGGAAATGCATGCTCACACTGCTGGTGTGAGTGTAAAAGGTACAACCTCTTTGTAGGGCTATTTGGCAGTATATACTCTTTGACCCAGCAACTCCACTTTTAAGTATGTATCTTACAGATTCCCTCACACGTGTATGAAATGATTTATATACAAGGATATTAATTATAGCAATATTTGTAATGGCAAAAAGAAACAAAAGTCAGATGGGAGATTAATTATGTTATTAAGTAATACTGATTTAGTACACCTGTGTAATGAAATGTCCAGTCATTAAACATAGTGAGACAAAGTCTGGGTGCAGTGGCTCACGCCTGTAATCCCAGCACTTTGGGAGGCTGAAGCCAGAGGACTGCTTGAGACCAGCCTGGGCAACACAGTGAGACCCTGTCTCTACAAAAAAAAAAAAAGTAAAATATTAGCCAGGCATAGTGGCACATGCCTCTAATCTCAGCTATTCAGGAGGCTGAGGTGGGAAGATTGCTTGAGCCCAGGAGGTTGAGGCTGCAGCGAGCTGTGATTGTGCCACTGCACTCCAGCCTGGGCAACAGAACAAGACCCTATCTTAGAAAGAAAGGAAAAAAAAAAAAAGGACAACTCACAACTCTATGCCCTGATGTAGAACCATCTCCAAAATATGTTAAATGAGTGTGGGATACTATGCAATTGTGTGTATTTAATGGCTTCCTAAGAAAACAGAAAAAAATTGATACTAGTGATTGCCTTGGAGGAGGGTAACTGGGAGATTACTTTTGCAACTTTTAAATTTTATACCATGTACACCTGGTATCTATTTTTAAAAAGCCATTGTCATGCCCTAGACGAGATTAGTCAGGCCCTAGTAAGAAAACCTTGTAAGACATACCAAGTATGGGGTAATTACTGGCTTTATGGGAAGATTGATTTCAGTGCGAAACTCTCCGTATGCAAGTGAACTGTCCTGATTGCAATGCTAAGCTCTCTTCAGGCAAGTAAGTTGGCCTGATTTGCCTGTTAAGTTGTATGGGGCAGGCAAGTCTGAGTGTCCAGAAGGCAGACCTTCAACTCTTAGTTTCCCGCCTAGGGAGAAGGCATGGGGCTAAAGTGGTTTCCAGAACGTGTCTGTTGTGGCGTGAACACCAAGGAGCTGTGGACGAGCTTCCCAGGCTCAAGGTCAGAAGGTCTGGGTTGGAGTCCTGCCTCTGCTACTTGCCAAATATGTGATTTGTGGCAGGTTGCTTAATCCCCGAAGCCTCAACGTGTTCATCTAGAAATGAACATTACAGGCTGGACGCAGTGGCTCACGCCTGTAATCCCAGCACTTTGGGAGGCCGAGGCGGGCAGATCACCTGAGGTCAGGAGTTCGAGACCAGCTTGGCCAACATGGCAAAACCCCATCTCTACTAAAAATACAAAAATTAGCCAGGTGTGGTGGCAGGCGCCTGTAATCCCAGCTACTTGGGAGGCTGAGGCAGGAGAATCACTTGAACCCAGGAGGTGGAAGTTGCAGTGAGCTGAGATTGTGCCACTGCACTCCAGCCTAGGCAACAGAGCGAGACTCTGTCTCAAAAAAAAAAAAAAGATTACAATACCTGGCCCACCTCCCTCATGCTACTGTAGTGAGGCTCAAATGAGATAACGCCCATGAACACTCCTGTAAACCATGAAGTATGCAAACACCAGGTGTAACAGAAGCTGTTAGGTACCTGTGAGACCAGCAGGCTAGAGCAAGAGATGCTAATTAAAAAAGAATTAAGGTGAAGCAAAGATCTTTTCCCTCTGCCAAATAACTGGGCAAGAGTTGTAAAATTAGAAAAGTAGACCCTTAGTAGTTTGCTAATCCTTTGACCTCTGACCCTGCACAAATGATCTCAGCCTTTAGACCTGTTCTCTTATTTGCAAAATGAGAGGGGCTCTCTGGGTGATTCCTGTGGTCCCTTCCAGTTGTAGCATTCCGTGACAGTGTGGCATTAACAGTAATTCCCATCTTGGCTGAGATGGATGAGTCATACTGACTGAAAAGTCAAAATATGAGGAGGAAGTCTCTTTACGTATGAGAATTTTCCTTGAGCTAGAGACTCAGAGCCTCTGGAGGGGAGATGAGGGAAAACATTGCCACCACCAAGAAGGGAGATGAAGGATGTATAAAGAGAATGGAGATGTATTTACTTTTTTTTTCTTTTTTTGACTCGGTGTCTCACTCTGTCGCTCTGGCTGGAGTGCAGTGGCACAATCTTGGCTCACTGCAAGCTCCGCCTCCCAGGTTCACATCATTCTCCTGCCTCAGCCTCCCGAGTAGCTGGGACACAGATGCCTGCTACCACGCCTGGCTAATTTTTTGTATTTTTAGTAGAGACGGGGTTTCACCGTGTTAGCCAGGATGGTCTCGATCTCCTGACCTCGTGATCCATCCGCCTTGGCCTCCCAAAGTGCTGGGATTACAGGCGTGAGCCACTGCACCCAGCCGGGATGTATTTACTTTTTGTGTGTTCTTGCCACCTCCATAGCCTCCTTTGCTTTCAAATGCCCACTTGGGCTGGGCCTTTGGAAAATAGATTTAACCCTTGTTTATTGGAAGGATATTCACACAGTAGGCCAGTTACACACTTTATGGCAGTTGTTACCTCCTCTGTGAGGTCTTTCTGTGCAGATTTAGTGGCATCTCCTCCATGCTGCCTGGGCTTCTTGCTTCTCATCACTTTGTCTCATAACTCAGATCAGAGACTGTCTCTTACTCATCTTTGTATCCCTAGCACCTGAGGAGTGGTATTAGATGGTTAGATGGATTAGTGATCCATTTAGGGTATTTACACTAATCTTCTTGATCTTGACCACCACCTTTATAACCACCACCATTCGGCCGGGCGCGGTGGCTCAAGCCTGTAATCCCAGCACTTTGGGAGGCCGAGACGGGCGGATCACGAGGTCAGGAGTTCGAGATCATCCTGGCTAACACGGTGAAACCCCGTCTCTACTAAAAAATACAAAAAGCTAGCCGGGCGAGGAGGCTGGCGCCTGTAGTCCCAGCTACTCGGGAGGCTGAGGCAGGAGAATGGCGAGAACCCGGGAGGCGGAGCTTGCAGTGAGCTGAGATCTGGCCACTGCACTCCAGCCTGGGCGACAGAGCAAGACTCCGTCTCAAAAAAAATAAAAATAAAAAAAATAACCACCACCATTCTAGAAGTTTTAACTTTTTCTTTTTTTTTTTTTGAGACAGTTTTGCCCTTGTCACCCAGGCTGGAGTGCAATGGTGTGATCTTGGCTCACTGCAACCTCTGCCTCCCTGGTTCAAGCGATTCTCCTGCCTCAGCCTCCCGAGTAGCTGGGACTACAGGTGTGTGCCACCATGCCTGGCTAATTTTTTTGTGTTTTTAGTAGAGACAGGGTTTCACCGTGTTAGCTAGGATGGTCTTATCTTCTGACTTTGTGATCCACCCGTCTCAGCCTCCCAAAGTGCTGGGATTACAGGCGTGAGCCACCACACCCAGCAAAGATCTATTTTTTTTAAGCTAAGTATACGTATAATAATATTGTTAATAAAATGTATCTAAAATTCATACCACCAGCACACACGGTCTCTGGCTAGCAGCAGTAAATGGCATTTAGTACTTACTTAGGCCCCAAACCTGGATGACTGACTGTACTGACTTATTACTTTTAGCTATTTGTAGGTAGTTACATCTGAAAATTGACCCAGGCACAGTGGTCCATGCCTGTAATCTCAGCACTTTGGGAGACCAAGGCAGGAGGATCAGTTGGGGCCAAGAATTTGAGGCCAGCATGAGCAACATAGCAAGAACCATCTCTACAAAAACTAAAGATTAACCAGGCATGGTGGTGCATGCTACTTGGGAGGCCAAGATGGGAGGATCACTTGAGCCTAGGAGTTAGAAGCTACAGTGAGCTAGGAAGGTGCCACTGCACTCCAGCCTGGGCCACAGAGCAAGACTCTTATCTCTTAAAAAAAAAAAAAAAATCTGAAAAGGACCCCAAGGATTGAACTAATAATTTATCTTTACAAATGCAGGACCAAAAGAGAGGGTCAAGGATCACCTGGGGAGTTTAGAAGTGGCAGAAGTCTCTGTAGAAGCCCTGCGGTGTGAATGTGCTAGAGTATGTGTGCCCATCCTCATGGGGGACTCCCTTGGAGGAGGAGGGTACACCAGCATGGGCAGCAAAGCTGTTTGACCTCAAGGTGGAGATCTGAGCCACCTGGTTAGTCCATGCCCAGTTAATTTCTATGGAGGTTTGGTAAAGTAGGTTAGGGAGTTGGATCCAATGTTCCTGAAGGTTCTGTTGGTAATATGGCAGGGTCAGGTCGGGAGTGGGGAGGGTTGGATCATTCTCAGGGCAATAGAAGACCTAATCCCAAGGGTGAGAAGTTCCTCTCCTGTGGAGGACAGCATTTAGAACTCAGTACATACATGGATGGTTCAAATATAGGGAGGAGATCAGAAAAATTTATCCTAATGTTTGCTTGTTAAACCAAGCCATTCTCTCAGCAAAGTAGTGAAACCCTTACATAAGTCCTTTGAAGCCTAGCAGCGGTATCCTACTCAAACACAAACCACCGGAAAAAAAAAAAAACAAAAAACCTCCTTGGGTTGCCGGGCGCGGTGGCTCAAGCCTGTAATCCCAGCACTTTGGGAGGCCGAGACGGGCGGATCACGAGGTCAGGAGATCGAGATCATCCTGGCTAACACGGTGAAACCCCGTCTCTACTAACAAATACAAAAAACTAGCCGGGCAAGGTGGCGGGCGCCTGTAGTCCCAGCTACTCGGGAGGCTGAGGCAGGAGAATGGCGTGAACCCGGGAGGCAGAGCTTGCAGTGAGCTGAGATCCGGCCACTGCACTCCAG
>NC_045444.1:63197996-63220444 GCF_002776525.5 Piliocolobus tephrosceles | reverse complement strand
AAAAAAAAAAAAAAAAAAAACCTCCTTGGGGACCCAGATGTGAAACCTCTCTCATGGAAAATTCAGCACCATGTGCTCTTTGTAGAAGGTAGGATCACCTGCTGTTTTGGAAATTAACTTTTTTTCTGACATCTTTTTGACCAAACTTTGCATGTGCCTCTTGAGAAAATAATCCAAATTCTTGCTTTCTTCACTTTCCAGTTTTGCTTTATCTTTGCATCATGCTCTGCAGTTTACAGACAAGCATAATGGGTGAGAGTTCCAGTAAATTGGCTGGATCATATTTCTTAGACTGAGTCATGACTGAGGAACTTGTTTGGGAACAGGAAGCAGCCCATGAAAACGTCTGCACATAGTAACCTGCCAGACTGAAGAAACTGGACCACTCTTAGTGGAAAGATAAAAGGGTAGAAAATTGGTTCTATAACTCAGGGAATGGTAATTTTGTGAACTAGGGTTTTAACTTGTTGAATAATTCGTCTTTGTGTGTATTTGGGCTTTTTTATGCTGTTAAAAGTCTCTAGTTTTTCAAGATAAGGGAAAGGAAAACTTGGATTCGTGGTAACTGTTGCTACCTCTTAAGTGTCTCTGCTGATGTATACAACATGTTGCTCAGCCAGTTTTTTTTTTTTTTTTAAGGCACTGTAGTTACATAGAAATAAACCTGGCAACATTTACATTTGGCCTAGACGACTGTAAGGCCCCCTTTGTCTCCAGTATTCTGTGGTTCTGTATTTTAATCACTTACTTCACAATTATTGTAGCAACACAATCAAGATAGCAAATCAGTCTAGTAAAACCAAAAGTACTGGAATGTGGGCAAATAGAAAGAATGACCTAGAATTCTTGCTGAGAAAACAGTTGGCATTGCTATATTCTTCTAATGTAGTGTGAGAGAAGCCACAGAATTAAATAGGCAGGTAAATGTTTACGAAATGTAATAGTCATCAGCAAGATGTATTTTAAAAACACATCTGCTTGGTGTCATTTTGCTTTGTTTAATAAGGATTATGACTGCAAGGTAGAAATTTGTAAATGAAGGAGATCTCTGTTGTTTTGTTTTGTTTGTGCTTTTGTTTTAAGACAGGGCTGGAGGGCAGTACGTGATCATGGCTCACTGCAACCTTCATCTCCTGGGCTCAAGTGATCCTCCCACATCAGTTTCCCAAGTAGCTGGGACCACAGGAGTGTCCCATCATGCCTGGCTAATTTTTTAATTTTTTTGTAGAGTTGAGGTCTCACCATGTTGCCCAGGTTGGTCTCAAACTCGTAGACTCAAGTGATTTTCCCACCTCAGCCTCCCAAAGAACTGGGATTACAGGTGTGAGCCACCGTGACTGGCTGTTATTTTATCAGTTCCTCAAAATTCAAGCATGCCCTCAAATGCTTGAGGGCATATAGCTCTTTTGCAGCCTCATAGAGCTCTTAATTTGGTTTATATTCATCCAGATGGTAGGATATTTTTCATGTTCCACCTGGTTTTGTTAGAAATACTTGGGCAATGTCTATGGAAAAAAAACATTGAACCAGATTTAGCTTTCAGGTAAATAATGTAATCACCTGGGAATAATATGAAGAATGAAATGAAAGAAAGAAAAATATAATCAAGTGTAACTTAGACTCTGAATGCTGGTAACTAAGATTTGGATGAAGGAGGGATCTCAGGGGAATAACGTTAAGATATTTTTTTAATGGAAATACATGATTTTAAGAAGGAATAACTTAAGACATTCCAACTTTATACTACATTAAAGTAAAAAGAGCAAGGATCAGTTTTCTCTTTGGAGCAAGGCTCAGTTTCACTTACTGTTGAGAGTAGTGTGTATAATTAATTTTTTTAACAGTTTATTGATGAAATTTATTTTTAGAAGGAAATCTCCCATCACCGTCCTGTCATTCTCAGGGCAAGGTAGAGGGTAGGAGAGGGAAGGGAGACTCAGGGGAAATGGGAGGTGTAAGCCTTAATTAGACATTTGAGTGTTTAAAAGAAACCGTTTTATTTTTCATTTCAAATACTTTGTCTCAGTTTACTGAATAGCTTTAATTTAGGACAGGGATTGTGTTATCTTTTCTGATATTTTGGATCATCTAAGCATGATAAATGCTGGTTTATTCAAGGCACTAAAATTGACTTGCAAAAGACATATTTAGTATGGAGTCTGCATTCAAGTCCTTTCTTCTTTGTTTATCCTGGTACAAAGATGTTTGTTTTAAAGTGGTATGAGTTAATTGTCCAACTTCAGACTTCCCTAAATGTGTAACAGATTACCCAGTTGGCAAATGATGATATATATTTTTTAAACATGAATATTTCCGTTAGGCCAGATGGTGATTTAACATGAATTGTCCAACATTTGTGTTTCCTATCAAATTGTCTTCTTTTGTCTAAGCCAAGCTAGCAACATAATTTGGAACACACTCAGGAATCGCTAAAGAACA
The DNA here is from genome assembly GCF_002776525.5 of Piliocolobus tephrosceles. Lineage (NCBI taxonomy): Eukaryota > Metazoa > Chordata > Mammalia > Primates > Cercopithecidae > Piliocolobus > Piliocolobus tephrosceles. Next base: position 63,218,005 of record NC_045444.1, on the reverse strand, counting down.
AGAGCCAAAAAAATTCAGACACCAAGTGGCAGACGGCATTTGCTCCATATGCCATGCAAAGGCTCCCGGCCAGTGCTCGCATGGCCCTTGGGAAGCTTTCTCACCTGTTGTAAGGAAGTATCTGTGGAGTGCTGTGTAGCCCATCCACCTGCTTTCCTCTCTCTACTCAAACCCTACTTATCTAACACTTTGTACTGTGGCCTTCCTCCATGGGGGAGTTGCACTTCCTCAAAGCCCTGGATTTCTGTGCAGAAGAGCAGTTTTAGTTCTTCCTTAGGCACTTCCTTTCCTCCTGTCTAGTATCATGTTCTTGTTTGTTATGGGCTCCACCCAGACGATTATTTCCTCTTAGATGATGTGTGAGCCTTGCAGAGAGCTGGGTCATTTGTGGAATAAATCATGTGCCCAGTCACACGCCTCCTTACAGGAAATGGTCGCTGCATATTAGCTTAGCACAAAACACAGTAGTGAACTTGTGGGCCTCCCCAACAGTGAGTCTTCAGTTAACTTCTGCTGTTTTTTTTTTTTTTTTTCTAAACATAAAGCTTTGAATGTTTCGTACAGTATCAAATCTCTGCAGGATTTTGCCCGCTGAAACAGATGTGAAAATCTGAGTAGCACAGAGTATGACATTAAGGCCATAACAATAAGCCCATTGTTGCTGCGTTCTAAATTTGATTAAGATGTCTGTTTTTGGGAATCCAAAATAGTTGCTTCAAATTTAGCTTTTTTCTTTTATGAAGCAGTCTTTTTTGGGATCTCTCATAGCAAGAAAAAACATTACATAAACTTTTTTTTTGAGACAAGGTCTCACTTTGTTACCCAGGCTGGAGTGCAGTGGCATGATCTTGGCTCACTGCAGCCTCGACCTCCTGGGCTCAAGCAGTCCTCCCACCTTCGCGCCCCCAAGTAGCTGGGACTACAGGCACATGCCACTACGCCCGGCTAATTTTTGTATTTTTAGTAGAGACAGGGTTTCACCACGTTGCCCAGGCTGGTCTCGAACTCCTGAGCTCAAACTCCAGATCTGCCAGTCTTGGCCTCCCAAAGTGCTAAGATTACAGGTGTGAGCCACCGTGCCTGGCCACATAAATATAAACTTAAAAATACACAGGAAAACCTTTCAGAACACTTTGAAACCTATTTTGGTCCTATTACAATTGCACTGAATGCCCCACAGCCTAATGAAGAGCAATTAGATGTTGTCATTTGGTGACATTCTTGGTGGAGACAGTAAGCTAGGGCCACAGGAGCTGCTTAGTCTCCCAGGGTCCAGCATTGTTTTAGATAACGTGAACAGGATGCTCAAGAGCTAGTCTAAATAATGCTTCATAGCTTATTTTTCCTGTTTGTTGATAAGGATTCATAAAGGTGTCCTTTTCTGGTCATGTCAGGAGAAATTCAAATAAAAAACATTGAATTGGTTTGGAGTGGTCCATTGAAGGGTACTCACAGCAGGAATTGAGTGGCAATTGAGCGTGTGTGTGTATGTATGTAAACATTTATGTTAGAGTGTATGCTAATGTATATGGGGTGCCCACTGCCGTCACCACCCCCCCACCAATAGTAACAAAACCATCAATAGCAATATCCACCAAAACTTCTAATTTGCTTATTAATTTGCTTTATTATTTGTAAATAATTCAGAATCTCTCTGAGATCAAAATCCTTTTTTATTACAACATGTTAATAGTAGTCTAATTCAGACCTGCCCTGAGGAAGAACCAAGCAATGAAGCTGTCCATGATTTTAGAAGTTAATTGACTCATTCTTTCTGACCATCTAGATAGTCCCAACATTATTTTAGGCTCCTCCTAGTTAGGTCCACTACCTCATTATTATCCATTGGCCTGGACTTTGGTCTCGCTTATACAGCAAGTAGTAGAGCCTATCACTGTCGACATGTAAACATTTGCATATTTTACATTTATAGAGATACTTTTCACATGTCTCATTTGATCCACTAACATCTGTATGCTTGGAGGATGGAATAATTAAACAATGTATAGCTAAAACCATCCAGACCTCTCAAATATTATCATCTGATGGGAAGGAAAAGGGGGAAAGAGGAAATTAAATATAGTTATTTTAATTCTTGGCATGATTGACACTGACAATTAAAGAGTAAATTCCATTCAATATTTTCTTCCAACTCATGAGGGTTGGTTGTAAGGATACTTTGCAAGTCAGATTTGTGAGCAGATGTTTGCAACCTAAATTGCTTTAGTTGCGTGAAAAAGTCACAACCTTTCACTGATTTTTATCCTGGGATCTCTTTAACAAGGAAAAACCTCAGGCCCAGGAAGTCTGGGGTAAGTGAGGCAGGGATGTGTCAAAGTGCACTTTTCCCCAGGTGCAGGGACAAGTATTTGAGTTTCTTTTATTGACCTTGCAAAGAGCTTTGCACACTTTGCACATCAGTTCTTGAGATGGGTGGGAACATGGACTGCCTGTTTTATGGAGTTCAATTAAGATTGCAGGATCATGCATTCCTTTCATTTTTGGTGCTAGTACCTAGAAGATGGGAATATATTGAACACTTAATACCTTGCTTGGGCAGATAGCTCCAGTTTGCAGAAAGTCTAGATAGGATACTCTGCTATATATCTAGTTTTACTGAGAAGAAAGGGCCCAAGCTAATCAGAATTTTAAAGTAGGTTTCTCAGCCTGGCGTGGTGACTCACACCTGTGATCCCAGCACTTTGGGAGGCCAAGGGAGGCAGATCACTTGAGGTCAGGAGTTTGTGACCAGCCTGGCCAACATGGCGAAACCCTGTCTCTACTAAAAATACAAAAATCAGCCAGGCATGGTGGCACTCACCTGTAATCTCAGCTACTGGGGAGGCTGAGGTGAGAGAACTGCTTGAACCCGGGAGGCAGAAGTTGTAGTGAGCTGAGCTTGCGCCACTGCACTCCAGCCTGGGCAACAGAGCGAGACTCTGTCTCAAAAAAATAAATCAATAAAATAAAGTAGGTTTCTCTATACCTTGGAATTTTCTATCTCCCACGATAACCTTTGGGTAAACATGTCCATCAAAATGGAAACAAATCAATTTTTAAAATGGAAATTATTCTCATGTCTATTTTAGTGGGAATCCCCCTGAGAAGATAGCCACCACGTATGACTGAATGCTCTGTGGTTGCTATTTTGTTGCTCTTGGCCAGGAAACTGATCGAAGTGACATACTTAATCTGACCTGCAGACTGGCCACTTCATACTACCAAGATTCCAAAGCAAAGTGTATATACAGTCGGCCCCATGTAGCCTCTGGTTCCATGATGCAACCAATGGCAGATTGGTTGAAAAATATTTGGAAAAAGGACAAGTGCAGTGGAGTGGTTCATGCCTGTAATCCTAGCACTTTGGGAAGCTGAGGCAGGAAAATCACTGGAGCCCAGGAATTCAAGACCAGCCTGGGCAAAATGGCAAGACCTCATCTCTACAAAAAGTAATTAGCTGGGCTTGGTGGTGTGTGCCTGTAGTCCCAGCTACTTGGGAGGCTGAGGTGGGAGGATCATTTGAGCCCAAGTGAAGGCTGCAGTGAGCCATGATTGCATCACCACACTCCAGCCTGGGTGACAGAGTGAGATCCTATCTCAAAATGAGTAACTAAATAATAAAATTTTTTTAAAAAATGGAAAAACATGAAAAAATAACAATACACAAATAAAATACAGTATAACAACTATTTACACAGCATTTACACTTTATTAGGTATTGTAAGTAATCCAGGGATGATTTAAAGTATATAAGGGGATGTGCACAGGTTATGTGCAAATGCCATGCCATTTTATATTAGTGTAGACTCATGGCTAATAAAGCATGAACCCGACAGAAGCTGCCTGGGTATGTGTCCTTGTTCAGCCACTTTCTGGTAGTATCTCCTTTTTCTTAACCTCAGTATTCTTATAACAGGGATGTTTTCTCTGTATAAGGCTGTTTTGAGGAATAGTTTCTATATGTAAAGTACTTAGAACAGTGCATAGCATATTGGCCGGGTGCAGTGGCTCACACCTGTAATCCCAAGCACTTTGGGAGGCCGAGGTGGGTGGATCACGAGGTCAGGAGATCGAGACCATCCTGGCTAACACGGTGAAACCCCGCCTCCACTAAAAATACAAAAAATTAGCTGGGAGTGGTGGTGGGCGCCTGTAGTCCCAGCTACTCGGGAGGCTGAGGCAGGAGAATGGCATAAACCCGGGAGGCGGAGCCTGCAGTGAGCCGAGATGGCGCCACTGCACTCCAGCCTGGGCGACAGAGCGGGACTCCGTCTCAGAAAACAAACAAAAAAAAAAACCATGCGTGGCATCTAGGAAGCCCTTAATAGATACTGGCTTAAAAATAATTAGTTATTTCCTAGTGAGGTATACCTAACTACAAGTGCTGTTTTAACTATGCCTACTCTGTGTGCTTTACACTAGATATTGTTCAAGGCTAGAATAATGAGCCCCATGAGCAGGGTTTCATAGCATTTAAGATTCCAACACCAGCCTTCAGTCATGGGTACAGGTGGCCTGTGCCATCCAGCTAGCTGTGCTGCCTCCAGACTGGGTGGCCTGCTCCTCCTCCGTTGGATAAAAATAGCCTGACTCCTCACTGAAACAACCACCGTGTTATTTGTGTCCTTGGGAAGCTGAAAGTAATAGAGCTCTAAGTCTGGCATTGCCAGCTGTCAGCAGAACTGAAATGCAAAGTGCGACATGTGTCTACACTGTACCCACTGGCCTCCAAGTCGCAACTTCCATTCCCCCATCTTGATTTTTTTCCATTCTCAAATTCATTATTTCCCCTATAGGTGATTGTGGAATGGAAACAGATTTAGATTTCCTACCTATTTAGATTTTTTCCATACTAAAATTACAAAGCAGAAAAACTGCTATTGACACATTTTTGGTTAGGAAAATCTGGATGTGGTTCCTATGCCTAGCCTAGTCATATAAATTCTCTCCTCATGTATTTTTGTGTGTGTGTGAAACAGGGTCTTGTCACCCAGGCTGGAGTGCAGTGGTGCAATCACAGCTCACCATGGTCTTGACTTCCTGGGTTCAAGCGATCCTCTCACTTCAGCCTCCCTAATAGTGGGGACTACAGGCTCACATCACCACGTGCAACTAATTTGTTTTGATTTTTGGTAGAGACAGGTGTCACTATGGTGCCCAGGCTAGTAACTCCTGGACTCCAGCAATCCTCCTGCCTTGGCCTCCCAAACTCCTGGGATTACAGGCATGAGTCACTATGCCCAGCCTTTCCTCATCAAAACCGTTCCCTCTTTGTAAGATTCTTCCTATGTCTTAAAACTTAATACTTTTAATCCTTCCCTGGAGCCATAGTTTTATTTATTTATTTATTTATTTGGCACGGTCTCACTTTGTTGCCCAGGCTGGAGTGCAGTGGCACAATCATAGGCTCACTGCAGCCTTGACCTCCTGGACTCAAGTGATCCTCCCTCCTCAGCCTCCTGAGTAGCTGGGACTACAGGTGTGCGCCACCACACCAGTTTTGTTGTTGTTGTTTGTTTTTGTTTTGGTAGAAACAGGGTCTCTTCATGTTGCCCAGGCTGGTTGCGAACTCCTGGGCTCAAGCAATCCACCCGCCTCAGCCTCCCAAAGTGCTGGGCTTGTAGGCGTGAGCCACCGCACCTGTCCCTGTCTGCTCTTTTTTTTTTTTTTTTTTTTTGAGATGGAGTCTTGTTCTGTTGCCCAGGCTGGAGTGCAGTGGTGTGATCTCGGCACACTGCAACCTCCGCCTCTCAGGTTCAAGCCAGTTCTCCTGCCTCAGCCTCCCAAGTAGCTGGGATTACAGGCATGTACCACCACACCCGGCTGACTTTTGTATTTTTAGTAGAGACGGGGTTTCACCATGTTGCCCAGGCTGGTCTCAAACTCCAGACCTCAGGTGATCCACCCACTTCAGCCTCCCAAAATGCTGGATTACAGGCATATAGGTGAGCCACAGAGATAAGAGTAGCAAGCAGTGATGGGGAGAAGATAATCAATCTAGTGTAGGAAAGATGGAAAGAATGGTGATATTTCACAACTGCTAGATTGACACTTTAACTTGGGAGTTATTCCTCTATAAACTGGATATTTGCTGAGCAAAGTTTAAAGAAAGCTCCACGTATTCAGTAATGTTTTCCAAACCCCACTTCTCATAAGCCAGTGGCTTAGAGTGCTTGCTCTAATTTCTATATTGCATTAAACAAGGGTGGGATTTCTTTTCATTCAAACCATTTGTGACTTTGCCCTTTAGTGACCTCTACCATCACCCTATCATTAATGATCCAAGTGATTAGAATGGATGGCTATGTGTTTGTAGGTTGTTTGTTGTCTTTAATGAATAGATTCATTGAATGGAATTAACTGTGCTCTTCTAGAACATTGGATCTGTGTTCTCATTTAGATTGTATTTGTAATCTCCCCACTTCCCACCATCAACAGTGGCATAATGTGAATTAATATATGTGGTATCTGCCATTTAAAAACCATGATCTCTCTCCTTCCTTTTTTTGTCTTAAACATAGGACATGGATTTGATTGACATACTTTGGAGGCAAGATATAGATCTTGGAGTAAGTCGAGAAGTATTTGACTTCAGTCAGCGACGGAAAGAGTATGAGCTGGAAAAACAGAAAAAACTTGAAAAGGAAAGACAAGAACAACTCCAAAAGGAGCAAGAGAAAGCCTTTTTCGCTCAGTTACAACTAGATGAAGAGACAGGTGAATTTCTCCCAATTCAGCCAGCCCAGCACATCCAGTCAGAAACCAGTGGATCTGCCAACTACTCCCAGGTAGAGTACTCCATTCTTGGGAAAGTTATGGCAGGGTTTAGGGAAACACTGACCAAGGAATTAAAATATCTGGATTTGAGTTCCAGCTTTGCCTTTTTACTTAACTTTGTCAAATCTACCTTCCAACCTCAGCCTCCTGATGAGTCCAGTACCCAACCTACTAATCTTAACAGAGTTATTGTGAGGATTGGGAAGACATAAGTTACACAAAAGAGTTTTGCAAAGTATAGAAACATCCTGTAAGGATCAAGTAGCAGCAATAGAAGTAGTGGCAGGAGAACCAAGTAGTAGAGATTACTGGCGTTACTGTGTGTGGCAAGCACTGTTTTAAGAACTTAACATATACTGACTGATTTAATCAACACAACTATATTAATTAGGTACCATTATCCCTATTTTATCTGCAATGAGCAACTGAAGCTGAAAAAGGTTAAATAATTTGCCCAGATCACTCAGAAAATTGGAGGAACTAAGATTTGAACCCACGTGGTCTGGTTCAAATTGTGTGCCAAAGTGATCTCTGAAATAAGATAAATATTTATCTAACTTGATTATATTTTATGAACATCAATTATTGAATATTTTACTTGGCAATGGAATATGTAACCATTTTTGTCTTCCTTTGTGTCATTCCCTTTTATCAGGTTGCCCACATTCCCAAATCAGATGCTTTGTACTTTGATGACTGCATGCAGCTTTTGGCGCAGACATTCCCGTTCGTAGATGACAATGAGGTGAGATATAAAATAACCTGGTTAGTAGCAAAACTCCCTAACTATAAAATAACAATCATATTCTATGTAAGTCCCGTCAATGAGTCTCCATTTAAAAGAATAAAAACAGTTTTAGGAGGAAATTTTTTTTTTTTTTTTGAGACGGAGTCTCGCTCTGTCGCCCAGGCTGGAGTGCAGTGGCCAGATCTCAGCTCACTGCAAGTTCTGCCTCCTGGGTTTATGCCATTCTCCTGCCTCAGCCTCCCGAGTAGCTGGGACTACAGGCGCCCGCCACCTCGCCCGGCTAGTTTTTTTTTTTTTGTATTTTTTAGTAGAGACGGGGTTTCACCGTGTTAGCCAGGATGGTCTCGATCTCCTGACCTCGTGATCCGCCCGTCTCGGCCTCCCAAAGTGCTGGGATTACAGGTTTGAGCCACCGCGCCCAGCCTAGGAGGAAATGTTTTAACCAAGGACATACTCTATCAAGGAAACCTTAGCCTATAGATAACTTTACAATTAAGAAAAAAAATAAAACCTTCACACAATACAAAACCAAAACCATTTACTATTGCATAGCCAGAAACATGGACAGCATAACCATGGAAACAAAGAACTCATTTGCTGCAAGTATCTAAGAGGTTTTGGTGAGTAAAAAGCCAGCTGGGCAATAAACGAAGACTTCTTCAGTTAACAGTTTTAATAAATCGGTTTTATCGGTACCACTATGCTAGATATTATATAAACTAAATCCTAAAGATTGTACTTACTCATTTGAAAGTTTACTTTCAAATGCATAGGCTGAAACAATTAGGCCAGCAAATAGTAAATTTGAGTCAGTGTGGTAGGAAAAAAAAATTTGTTTCATTATTTACAAACAGGGGTCATGACTGGTTAGTAAGTAGAGAGACACGGAACTGCAGCTGATTCCATTTTGTATTGTGGTGGTGCCTTAGAGCTTACTTATCCCCTGTTGGTGGAAGACTCATCAATCAATGCCTTATCAATTTTAGGTTTCTTCGGCTACGTTTCAGTCACTTGTTCCTGATATTCCCGGCCACATCGAGAGCCCAGTCTTCATTGCTACTAATCAGGCTCAGTCGCCTGAAACTTCTGTTGCTCAGGTAGCTCCTGTTGATTTAGACGGTATGCAACAGGACATTGAGCAAGTTTGGGAGGAGCTATTATCCATTCCTGAGTTACAGGTAACTAAAATAGAATGTAATACTGAAGATAGTATTTTATATTCAGTGCCTTTAGTCATTCTGATTATTTATATGCCACCTATTTTAGGAAGGATTGGAGGGTGCTATTAAATTAGTCGTGAGTACTGCCCATGCTAGTTAAATGGGTTGGATATCTTGAAGATAGAATGTTATAAACCTAACGTCTGATCTGGGAACTCTGAAAATAATACATATGCTTAGGCATAAATACGTATTGGAAATGAGAATTATCTCTAAATGATAGAGATAATAAATTATAGAGATAAGCGTGAAGATAATGTGGGTAGGGAGTTTATCTAAATTTATCACGTATTATCATGGATTAACTTTGATTTATATAGTATAAACTTCTTTCCCATGCAGTGTCTTAATATTGAAAATGACAAGCTGGTTGAGACTACCATGGTTCCAAGTCCAGAAGCCAAACTGACAGAAGTTGACAATTATCATTTTTACTCATCTATACCCTCAATGGAAAAAGAAGTAGGTAACTGTAGTCCACATTTTCTTAATGCTTTTGAGGATTCCTTCAGCAGCATCCTCTCCACAGAAGACCCCAACCAGCTGACAGTGAACTCATTAAATTCAGATGCCACAGTCAACACAGATTTTGGTGATGAATTTTATTCTGCTTTCATAGCTGAGCCCAGTATCAGCAACAGCATGCCCTCACCTGCTACTTTAAGCCATTCACTCTCTGAACTTCTAAATGGGCCCATTGATGTTTCTGATCTATCACTTTGCAAAGCTTTCAACCAAAACCACCCTGAAAGCACAGCAGAATTCAATGATTCTGACTCTGGCATTTCACTGAACACAAGTCCCAGTGTGGCATCACCAGAACACTCAGTGGAATCTTCCAGCTGTGGAGACACACTACTTGGCCTCAGTGATTCTGAAGTGGAAGAGCTAGATAGTGCCCCTGGAAGTGTCAAACAGAATGGTCCTAAAACACAACCAGTACATTCTTCTGGGGATACGGTACAACCCTTGTCACCATCTCAGGGGCAGAGCACTCCCGTGCATGATGCCCAGTGTGAGAACACACCAGAGAAAGAATTGCCTGTAAGTCCTGGTCATCGAAAAACCCCATTCACAAAAGACAAACATTCAAGCCGCTTGGAGGCTCATCTCACAAGAGATGAACTTAGGGCAAAAGCTCTCCAGATCCCATTCCCCGTAGAAAAAATCATTAACCTCCCTGTTGTTGATTTCAACGAAATGATGTCCAAAGAGCAGTTCAATGAAGCTCAACTAGCATTAATTCGAGATATACGTAGGAGGGGTAAGAATAAAGTGGCTGCTCAGAATTGCAGAAAAAGAAAACTGGAAAATATAGTAGAACTAGAGCAAGATTTAGATCATTTGAAAGATGAAAAAGAAAAATTGCTCAAAGAAAAAGGAGAAAATGACAAAAGCCTTCACCTACTGAAAAAACAACTCAGCACCTTATATCTCGAAGTTTTCAGCATGCTACGTGATGAAGATGGAAAACCTTATTCTCCTAGTGAATACTCCCTGCAGCAAACAAGAGATGGCAATGTTTTCCTTGTTCCCAAAAGTAAGAAGCCAGATGTTAAGAAAAACTAGATTTAGGAGGATTTGACCTTTTCTGAGCTAGTTTTTTTTGTACTATTATACTAAAAGCTCCTACTGTGATGTGAAATGCTCATACTTTATAAGTAATTCTATGCAAAATTATAGCCAAAACTAGTATAGAAAATAATATGAAACTTTAAAAAGCATTGGAGTGTCAGTATGTTGAATCAGTAGTTTCACTTTAACTATAAACAATTTCGTAGGACACCATTTGGGCTAGTTTCTGTGTAAGTGTAAATACTACAAAAACTTATTTATACTGTTCTTATGTCATTTGTTATATTCATAGATTTATATGATGATATGACATCTGGCTAAAAGCAAATTATTGCAAAACTAACCACTATGTACTTTTTTATAAATACTGTATGGACAAAAAATGGCATTTTTTATATTAAATTGTTTAGCTCTGGCAAAACAATTTTAAGAGCTGGTACTAATAAAGGATTATTATGACTGTTAAATTATTTGTTTGGGATTCCTTTGAGTTTATTCACAAGTAGTATTTTCCATAAGATAATCATCCTTTTAATTTAGATGTTTTGCATTTTCACAAGGTTTTATTTGAAAATATAAAAATCATTTTATACTAAATTTCTAGTACCAGGGTTACAAAAAAATAAAGTATATCAAGAGGATACTTTGCCTCTTCAATAGCAGGTACATCTAAACCCAAGAAAATGTTATACACTGACATGAAAGCATTGATTCATTTATTTCCATCAGTAGATACACACCCACTATACACTAGGCACAGTTTGAAGTAGAAAGGACAAAACCAATATCCCTGCCCTGGAACTTGCATTCTAGTGAAGGGGAGGTAACAAGCATACTCCACTATGTTAGAAGGAATTGGATGGGGAAAACCAGTAAAAAGCCTCACAGCTTAAGGCTGTAAATGGGAAGAGCCTTACTGAAGTGGCAACATTTGAAGGTGGGGGGGAGAAGCTGTTCTCATAGCCAAGAGCACTGTAGACAAGACACAGCGGGTCCAAAGGCTGAACCACATTTGAGAAAAAACAAGGACAATGTGGCTGAAGAAAGGGATGGCGGTGGAATATGACAGAGCCTCGTAAGTCTACATAAGTGAGGTGGGGAGCTAATGGTGCTGTTCAGGAGTAATATTCAACTATGTTTTTAAAAGTTCCCTCTGGGGTTTGTGACTGCTGGCAGTGGCTGCCTAGCTTTCTGGTAAAGGAGTGCAGTTAGTGGCAGGTGGCTGTACCAATCCGGATGGAGGAGTAAGAAGCTGGGTTGGTCAGTACAGTGGTGGCAGCTGGACTGGCCATTTCTGCTGCAGGTTTTGCAAGCCAGGAAGCACATATAGCCTGAAGTAAAACAGGATTTTCAAAGTCTACCAAAATCTGCCCTCAGCGGTGGCTATTAGAGAGGTGGATTTGAACCCAAAATGACAAAATGGGAAGCAGCAATACTACCTGTAAGCCTTACTGCCAGGAAGGGAAAATAAAAGAGATGCTCAGTACCAAATACCATCTTAAATCGCCCAAAGAAGGATCTCCTTATATAGCAACCCAAATCAATGAAGCTAAGGATTTACTAGGTCAAGCCCAAAAAAGAAATAAATGTATGATGACTTTTAGCTTCCTAGTACTTTTTATGTATGTAAATAATCAACTTTTTTTTTTTTTTTTTTGACGGAGTCTTGCCCTGTCGCCCAGGCTGAAGGGCAGTAGTGCAATCTCAGCTCACTGCAACCTCCACCTCCCGGGTTCAAGCGATTCTCCTGCCCCAGCCTCCTGAGTAGCTGGGATTACAGGCGCGCGCCTCCACACCCAGCTAATTTTTGCATTTTTAGTAGAGACGAGGTTTCACCATGTTGGTCAGGCTGGTCTCGAACTTCTGACCTTGTGATCCGTCCGCTTCGGCCTCCCAAAGTGCTGGGATTACAGGCGTGAGCCACCATGCCCGGGTTGAGTATCAACGTTCTATAAAATGCCTCAGAGCTACAACTTTTAAAGTTTCCTCTGGCTTGTATGTTGAGAACAGTATAGAGGGTAAGGATGGGAGTAGGGAAACCGATTGAGAGGTTCATGCATTATGATGGTGGCTTGGTCCAGAGTGATAGAAAGGGGTAGTCAGGGACATCGGATTCTGCCATGTCTCAGAGAACTAAAAGGATTTTCTGGTAGAATGGATTTGAGTCAGGAAGTTTAACATCTTTAAGAATTGAGTTGTCCGAGGATGGAGAAGACAGGATTGAGGGAGACCCAGGTGGGAAAATCAGTTCCTTTTCGGACATACTGAGAGATCTATTAGACGTTTAAACTAGAGAGTACAAAAACAAGTTCCCTCAAAACCCTGTGAAAATCTGCATGCTAATGAATCATTCAGTTATCGATTATTTCCTCACCTAAGCACGTTTCACTTGTTCATATTGTTTTGCCTTTTTAAAGTGAGGAAATGGAGATTCATTTGTTTAAAATAAGCACTGCATGTGTTAACTATTCAGTGAAGACTCCTAGCAACCCATTAGGAGTGATGTAGTGTTAGAAATACTGTCCCTGGAACCAGACTGCATGGGCTTGCTGCTGCTAATTCCTAGAATCACCTTTAGCAACTCACTTTTTTTTTTTTTTTTTTTTGAGATGGAGTCTGGCTCTGTCACCCAGGCTGGAGTGCAGTGGCGCTATCTCGGCTCACTGCAAGCTCTGCCTCCTGGGCTCACGCCATTCTTCTGCCTCCTCTTAAGCGTATTTTCTCATTTATAAAGCAGAGTGGTACTCACTGGGTCACCCCCACAAAAAGCACTGCGCCTAGCTCATAGTAAACATTGCATAAACGATGGGTGTTTTGTCAGTTTCCTTTAGTCTTGTGTTATGCTTTTTGGCTACAAGTGAATCCAGTTAAATTAGCTTACAAGAGAATTTCACTGTCTGGTATTGAAAATGACTTCAAGGACTAATGGATCTAAGGGTTCAAATGTGAAGATTTTGTGTTGTTGTTCTTCTTGAGCTGGAGTCCCACCGTTGCCCACAACGGAGTGCAGTGGCACAATCTCGGCTCACTGCAACCTCCACCTCTCGGGTTCAAGTGATTCTCCTGCCTCAGCCTCCCAATTAGCTGAGATTACAGGTATCCGCCACCCGCCGGTTTTTTTTTTTTTTTTTTTTTTTTTTGCATTTTTAGTGGAGACAGGTTTTCACCATGATGACCAGGATGGTATGGAACTCCTGACCTCAAGTGAGCCTTCTTGGCCTCCCAAAGTGCTAGGATTACACGCGAGCCACCACGCCAAGCCAAATGTGAAGATTTTGGGTCCTGAATATTTTTCACGTGCTATCAAGGAACTTCCTTCCTCTGATGGTGTGGTGATGGGGAATCTCGGGAGAAGACATCACTTTTCCAAACTCAGATAATCCCAGGTCTCCAACAAACTATTTTTAGACCAAATTGTGAGTGGGGAGATGGTGGCAAGAATCTCAGCAGCAGCCCTACCTGGAGCACCTAACATTGACTGGTATTTCAAGGGGGAAGAGCATTGCTGGGCAGACAAAAACAGACATTCTTTGGAAGTAAACTTCAAAGTATTCTGACCAATTATACAAGGTAACTGGCCATAGAAACTTACGATACCTAAAAATACTACAGTGAAGTATAAAACATTGTGAGAAATTATAAATTTCAAATAACAAATCCCGACTATGCCATGACTAATAAAACCAATTGTTCATTTCTCTTGATCTGCATTTGCGTTGAGAGTTTTATACCTGTGCTCAAATTTGACTATCAAACTATAATTGCACACCGCTTTATATAAAAACCTATCTTCTTGCCAAGATTTCCCAAGTTCCTGTTTTTGAGGGGGGCACTGCTCAAATGTTTGCCATATCCGTATTTGTGACTAAGCTTCAGAATACATCCATTTAAACATAGCTACCAGGGTGCTTTGTCTTCAGTTGATGCTGTTTAACACCTGAGAACTGGAAAAATTAAAGAGTAGAAAACTTCAATCCTATATTGGGGTGGAGGGGGGAAGACACTGGCATAACTTTTATCACCCATTAGAATTTTAGGTATGCTTCAGGATATCCTTGTAAGACAGTATCCAGCATTACCAAGATGCTATCATTAGGGTCCACAAGACAGGTGCTAGGTTAAGTTCTTTAAGCTATTGAATTTAACCTTCTGATTGAGGGATTATAAATCCATTTTACCACAAAAAAAAAAAAAAAAAAGTGTGTGTGTCTGGGGGGGAATCAGGTTAAAAACAGTTCTTAACCTGTAGTTTTTAGGTCTGAGAATTTTGATGGGAAGAAACTTTCTTCTTCATTTTTACTTCATTTCCTTCAGTATTCCAGACAATGAACCACTGGTATTTCACTGTACTTGGCTTAAACTACAATTTAAACCACATTATCACTTATGCATCAGAACTTCAATGTTAGAAATCAGACCCACCATTAGGCCTAATTTAGTGTTTCAAATACTTAATATTTTGGTAATTATTTTCATGTAACATTTGAGTAATCTCACCTGTATCTCATGCCATGTAAAAATCAACATTCTAAGGGGCCTGCTGGAATACCAAACTGCCAGAGAGCACGGCATTAAAAGGAACCAAGTAACCTGCCCAAGCTCACAAAACTGCTTTTACATTCTGTATTTAACATTTCTTACTGATAAAATCTGACCCAAGAATCAGAGTAACAAAAACCTACGAATTACGTTTTCTTTCAGTACCTATTGAGAAAAATAAGACCACTGACTTCAAATAGACAATCCATCAGAATTCTTTTGATAAAAAGGATGTAAGTTTACTCAGCATTTACTGAACAGCATAGTTAATACAATTAAAAAATTAAGTTACCTGGAGCCTCCAGATACAGCTAAACATTTTACACAATTCCTTTACGATGACAAGTCCTTTAAGTAATTAGTGGCTATATATATGGATGTAGTGAATGTAACTCTTTCATACATTTTAAGGTATTTTTAAGCTGTCAACATTCTTGTGTATACCCTTCACCCAGTTACTATTTCTTTACCAATAAAAGTTGAACAGTATGGGTTAATTCCCATTTCCTAGCAAGCTTTCAGAACTGTGCACAATGTACACTTCAAAGCGCCCTTGTCATTACCTGGTGTTAGGGTCTCTGAAAATGTATTAAGCTTAAAATGGCTTTTACCTATTACCACCTTACATCCCCCTAAACCTTGGCATTGTAGTATATTCAATCCAAAGTTAAAAATCAACCCAATGTATCCAATTTTTGCAAAAGAAAACAATCTACAACATTTACTACGTTTGTGACGCACACATGCAAACTCGAATTTTATCTCATTTCCTATTTTGCAGTTTACATAACAATGTCCTTTTACTGGGAGAAAACAAGGGTAAATACACTTTTGTTGGAGTGTAAGTCCACACTCGTCCTTTATTATTCCAGGACCTAAGTATTAAACTGAAATTAGACACGCCATTCTTGAGACGGAATCTCGCTGTCACCCAAGTTGGAGTGCAGTGGTGCGATCTCCACTCGCTGCACGTTCCGACTTCTGGGTTCACGCCCTTCTACTGCCTCAGCCTCCTGGGTGGATAGCTGAGACTACGGGTGCCCACCACCACGCCCAGCTAATTTTTTATATTTTTTAGTAGAGATGGGGTTTCATCATGTTAGCTAGGATGGTCTCAATCTCCCGACCTTGTGATCTGCCTTGGTGTCCCAAAATGCTGGGATTACAGGTGTGAGCCACCATGCCCAGCCTAGACATGCCATTCTTTACGATTACTTAACTGCACAGAATATGAAACCAGTGTTTGAATACAAGCAAAATGAGTTTGCATTAAGTCTAACAGCTAGCCAAGAACCCTCATCTGGCTTCAACTTATGAAGTATTTCACTTGAAAAAAACTATATTGGGGGCCGGGCGCGGTGGCTCAAGCCTGTAATCCCAGCACTTTGGGAGGCCGAGATGGGAGGCGGATCACGAGGTCAGGAGATGGAGATCATCCTGGCTAACACGGTGAAACCCTGTCTCTACTAAAAAATATAAAAAAACTAGCCGGGCGAGGTGGTGGGCACCTGTAGTCCCAGCTACTCGGAGGCTGAGGCAGGAGAATGGCATAAACCCGGGAGGCGGAGCTTGCAGTGAGCTGAGAACCGGCCACTTTACTCCAGCCCGGGCGACAGAGCGAGACTCCGTCTCAAAAAAAAAAAAAACTACATTGGGAAAATGCTTAATAGCTATTAAGGCTAGAAATCCAAATACACGTTGTAATTTCAAATAAATTATCAAAGACCTACCCCCATAAATGAATCCAGCAAAACAGATAATCATTACCCACATCATCCTTACCCTTTTCCTCTTGGGTTAAATCAGTGTAGTTTAAGACTACTAAATTTTGGCCGGGCGCGGTGGCTCAAGCCTGTAATCCCAGCACTTTGGGAGGCCGAGACGGGCGGATCACGAGGTCAGGAGATCGAGACCCTCCTGGCTAACACGGTGAAACCCCGTCTCTACTAAAAATACAAAAAATTAGCCGGGCGAGGTGGTGGGCGCCTGTGGTCCCAGCCACTCGGGAGGCTGAGGCAGGAGAATGGCGTGAACCCAGGAGGCAGAAGTTGCGGTGAGCTGAGATCCGGCCACTGCACTCTAGCCTGGGCGACAGAGCAAGACTCCGTCTCAAAAAAAAAAAAAAAAAAAAGACTACTAAATTTCCTGAAAGGTTTTCCCCTACTTTCTTTCACCATATAGTGCTGAACCACTCCACTGCCTCAGTCTCTCAAGATCAAGAAACTAGGGAATTCCAACATCTGAAACGCCCTTTCCCTCCTAGCAACCACCTTTTTCTCCTAGTTTGTTTCTATTCACTCACTCGTTTATCCTTTTTTCCCCTCAAAGGTTCAGATGCCTCACATGTATCACCCAAATACCTAATATATTGTCAAGACCTAAACTATTTTAGGCAACAAGTGCTGATAACTTTAAAAAGTATTTTTTCTTCCATGCCTATTTCCCATGGCTTATTTCCCATATAATAGAATTCACGTATTTTAAAAATAACGGATAAAGGCTCACTCCAAGTTTCCTGTTGTTTTATTACTTACTGGTAAAATAAGTCAAAATATTCACCTATAGTGTTTAAGTCACATGAACATTGTGAAGTGACAAAACAACACACACATTTCTAAAAATATTTTAATGAAAAAGTTATCTTTCTGTAAACATTTCATTATACTACAAATGAAACACCTGAATCCATTACAGAACACTTCTGAGTTCTTAAAAATCAGAAAACATACTGAAGTTTTAAAGTAATTTTGAATAGATAGGCTAACAATCCTTACATTACCCTTGCACACTGGCATGCTTATTCACTAATTTGTGACATTACTGGAACTCCAAGATACTGTCAATTAGGTTTCAACTTTTGACTATTATGTATCGGAACTCTTAAAACCAAGCCTATTTCAATTAGTTACTTAACAAATGTACTTCATTACCACATACTCTCCTTTAGGACATGAGTATAAATTCAGCTTTTTAGAAGTGTAATATTAGAAGCAGTAACCTACAAATTGGTTTAACAAAATCAGTTAAATCTGCCCCAACCACTTATATAACAATTTTTTTTTAACTGCTGCTACAACTTATGAGAATATTGTTATTTTTCAGAAACGACAATGGAACTATGTTTAAACAAAATAATTTTATTTCATAAAAAGAAATGAACTAGAAAGAACAATGCCCTTAAAAAATAAAAATGTTTGCTTCACTAAAACCATGTTGTGAGGGAAATTCATCAAAGGCTGTTACCTTATTCAACACGTGTAGAAATTGAGTTCTGATTTAGATACAGAGCCAACCATTTTCTGAGACTAAACACTGGCAAACTGTGTCTTCATGTAGGGAACTGATAATTTAGAAACTAGTTTGCATATTCACTATCTGTCTCCAAAGGATTTTTATTTTTTTAAGTAAACTAACCACCTAAATGGTTAAGCCCTTTTGGGGGCAGCAAAAACAGCCCTTATTACCCAACAACCAGTTTGAACAGTAATTCAGTATTCTTCAGGAAAACGTCTTTTTACAAAGGAGCACTAATTAGGCCCTCACTGCCTAACAGATGAACCAAAACAAAAAAGGAAGCAAAATGTAACCTATTGGTCCAATGAATTCCCTGAATTTATATGCAAGAGAACGTACGAGGCCACTTGAAGACCAACCTTTATCCATGACATCTGGTAAACTTTTCTTGAGATGGGGTCTGTAACCCAGGCTGGAATACAGTGGGGCAGTCAGCTCACTGCAGCCTTAACTGCCTGGGATCAAGGCTTCCTCCCACCTCAGCCTCCCAAGTAGCTGGGACTACAGATGTGTACCACCAGGCCCAGCTAATTTTTGTTATTTTTTGTTGACAGGGTCTCGCTATGTTGCTCAGGCTAGTGTCAAACTCCTGGACTCGGGATCCATCTGCCTTGGCCTCCCGAAGTGCTGGGATTACAGGCGTGAGCCATTGTGCCTGGCCCTGTAACTTTTAATGTTCCTCTGAAGGTGTTTTCCTAGTATGAGGATTGGCAGCTTAGTGTGTTGTGTGTCATGCTTATTACAAAAATGGTTTTCACAAAAGCTGAAGCTACTTTCTCTTACCAAAAATTGAGTTTACCCTGAAGACACTAATAATGAATTGCATACACGAGGGGTCACAACTGACTTGATATTAATACTTATGGCTATTTTGCAGGAGAATTTTTAAAACTAAGGTTTAAAATGTGTTGGACATGGTACCCAGGTAGTTTTCAGTCGAAGAATTTTACCAATGTGCCTACTAGACAGGGACCAAGTTGTGAAATAGGTAATGTAGACTTGCAGGGAAACAAATGGTGTCATCAGGTTTTACTGTCAACTACAAACCTTACCCAGCCAGAAACCTTCGTATTTTAGATGGTAGGAAAGACATTCCTCATTTAGGCAAGTAGGGTTCTCATTCAACCTGCAAATCAAAAAGATTACTCTTACCTTGCTTTACAAAAAATTACTCTTTAATTAGTGAAAAAATTCAAATTCAAGCCTTACCTAATGCTTATTGCCCTTCCTTGCAGGTCTAAATGCTAGACCTAGTGACTGTGGCAACTATCTCTCATTGATGTTCCAAAAGGCGAAGAGCTCCTTCCTGCTAGACTTTCTTCGATATTTCAGTTGTAATAAGCAGATTTAACTAGCTTTTGGAAAGTTGCTCACTATCATCATAGTATCTTATGCCTTCACTTCTCTGTAGTTGAAGCTCTTGCTGCTGCCTTGTCATTCTTTATTTATGCTGACTTGTCCAAACACAAAAGGCTGCTGAAGTCCTGTCTTAGTGAGTTTCCTTTGATCCACACTGTGCTTAAAAAGCACATCTTAGGTCCTTTAAAGCTGGTTAAATCGCTCTCCTCATGGCTTACTTTTCCACACTGTTCACAAGATCTAAGCTAATACAACTTATAAACAGGTCACATACACAGATTTCACCTGCTTATAGGTTGTAAACATCAACTTACTGTAAATGTTTTCACTATAATACTAGTTCCAGAACATAGAAAGTTGGTTAACAGTACAATTAACCTCATGCCATTAAAGGATACTGTCAAGGTTGTGTCAAACAATTTCACAAACATAAAACAGGAAATGTTAATCTCCCCCATTCCTTTAAACTTTATTTATATGAATAAAAGAACTTGAGA
>NC_045444.1:63108536-63182996 GCF_002776525.5 Piliocolobus tephrosceles | reverse complement strand
TTGCACAGGCTGGAGTGCAGTGGCCGGATCTCAGCTCACTGCAAGCTTCGCCTCCCGGTTTTACGCCATTCTCCTGCCCCAGCCTCCCAAGTAGCTGGGACTACAGGTGCCCGCCACCTCGCCCGGCTAGTTTTTTGTATTTTTTAGTAGAGACGGGGTTTCACCGTGTTAGCCAGGATGGTCTCGATCTCCTGACCTCGTGATCCGCCCGTCTCGGCCTCCCAAAGTGCTGGGATTACAGGCTTCAGCCACCGTGCCCGGCACTCACATTATTGAATACTACTGTATACCTTGTAATGGACCAAGTACTTTATGTTCCTGATCTCATTCCCCTAACAAACTTAGGAGGGTAAATTCTCCCTAATCTGGGATGTAGGGAAGTTGAATACATTGACTAAAATTATATAGGCTCTACAACTAAAGTGCTGAATGAGAATATCATATAATCACTGTATTTACATTTTAATATTCTTGAAGGTAACTGTCTTGTTTTTCTAAGACCAGCCCAGCGGGCGCAAAAGAACCAGCGGGTAGGCAAGTGTAACAGCAAAACTACACATTTATTTTGGTAACCTAAGGTGTGCGGGAGAAGTCTGTCGGCCTCCGGCGAAGGAGGCCGGCAGAGTCCCCCCGTGGGGCTCTCGGACGGACTTCCCACAGTCCCGACATCCCGACAGGACTGGGGCTGTGAGAGGGCCGCCGGGCTGTGAGAAGGCCGCCGGGGCTGTGAGAAGGCCGCCAGGGCTGTGAGAAGGCCGCAGGGCTGTGAGAAGGCCGCGTGGCTCAATGGCGGAGAGCGGCTTTTCTAGGAGTGGGAGGGCAATAGGTGGGGCATGGGCGTGTCAGGGGCGTTCCGCAGGTGCGACCAGGTAAATCTTGGTCTCTTCAGATTGACGTCACCTGGCGCATGCCCAGTTGGTCTGTACCTTCCCGGGCGCCGGCTGCATTTTCGCGCCCGCGGGAAGAGTTGGTGGTGAAGAAGAACCCGGAAGTGCACCATCTTGCCTCCGTTCGTCCAAACAGTAACAACCTTTTCTTTAAAAATGTATCATACATTTGTGTTGTTCACTGTGTTTCTTATGTTTCCAGAGACCACTACAGTGATTGGCTCTGTAGTCGGCAATTCACTTATTTGTGGAACAAACATTCAACATTAGATGAATGAATGATGGATGACATATTTTGGGTCCCCTTCAATGCTCTGTTGGACCTTGATATGGTTTGGCTGTGTGTTCCCATCCAAATCTCACCTTGAATTGTAATCCCCGTAATCCCTACATGTCAAGGATGGGACCAGGTTGAGGTAATTGAATCATGGGGGGTAGTTTCCCCTATGCTGTTCTCATGATAATTTGTGAGTCTCAGGAGACCTGATGGTTTTATAAGCATCTGGCATTTCCCCTGCTTGCACTCATTCTCTCTCCTTCCACCCTATGAAGAGGTGCCTTCTGCCTTGATTGTAAGTTTCCTGAGGACTCCCCTGCCTTGTGGAACTGTGAGCTAATTAAACCTTTTTCTTTGTAAATTGCCCAGTCTTGGGTATTCATAGCAGCATGAGAACGGACTAATACAGACCTACTGCATAATTTGTGGAGACTTGTGCAAAATGAAAATGCAGGGTGCCATGTTCAAAACTTATTAAGAATTTCAAGACATGACATCAAAGTATTAAGCCAAGCCAGGACCCTTATAAGCGCTGGACTCTGTGCAACTGCAAAGGTCATATGCCCATGAAGTCTGCACAGTGCCCTGTCTAGAGCAGGTACCTGGTCTCTTTCCAAAAATTTATTCACTTGCCATCTTGTATTTACTTCCGCTTTCTCATCAGCCACTCATTTCTTAAGTGTTCCTAATCTAGTTTCTGCCTCAGGCTGCCACTCATTTCTTAAGTGCTCCTAGTTTCTGCCACAGGCTATAGAAATTGTTTTTCCAAGGTCACAAGCGATTATCTAACTGTCAGATTAATTTCCCTGTTCTTAAATGTTAATCCTGCCTGACCTAGGGATTAACAGTACTGCCTGTTCCTCCTTTTTTTTTTTTTTTTCTTTTTTTGAGATGGAATCTCGCTCTGTTGCCCAGGCTGAAGTGCAGCAGCATGATCTTGGCTCACTGCAACCTCTACCTACTGGATTTAAGTGATTCTCCTGCGTCGGCATCCCAAGTAGCTGGGATTACAGGCATGTACCAGCATACCTGGCTAATTTTTATATATTTTTATTTTTCATTTTTTGAGTTGGAGTTTTGCTCTCGTTGCTCAGGCTGGATTGCAGTGGTGCGATTTTGGCTCACTACAACCTCCACCTCCCAGGTTCAAGTGATTCTCCTGCCTCAGCCTCCTGAGTAGCTGGGATTACAGGCGCGTGCCACCATGCCCAGCTAAATTTTTGTATTTTTAGTAGAGACAGGGTTTCATCATGTTGGCCAGGTTAGTCTCAAACTCCTGACCTCAGGTGATCCACCTGCCTTGGCCTCCCAAATGCAGGGATTACAGGTGTGAGCCACCCCACCCGGCCCTGTTCCTTCTTTTTGATGTTTTCATTTTTTGTCTTTATTAAGGACAATGATTCTTCCCTTTAGTTCATCATTGCTTCCTTCTGGATCCTTCCCTTTTTCATTTTCTCTCTCCTCTTGTTTCCATAAGGTTTTGTCACACTGAAGTATGGAACTTCCTGAGAAACTTTGTGAAATGCACCCATTGTTCTCCTAGGAGTGACCACTTTCCCTGGGAAAAGTATGAGGTGGTGTAAGTGCGTGAGAACTCTCAGGGAATTTGTACATGCCTAGTGGGAAGCTAAATAAGAGGTTAGGCTTGATTAGTGTGTTTGTTAAGATGACAAGATATATCACTTCCTTCTCCCAACACACACTCCCCCCCCCCCCATACACACCCTCCACAGTTGAGTGATTTAGAGACTGAGGAGGTAATTTGATACAAGAAGTATCGAGGAGTCATTCACAGGGACTATGTTCTCTTTCAGACAAATCCCAATTTGGAAGTCTGAAAAGGCTGAAATCTTTTTGGTAGGTGCTTTACGAATGACTTTCACATAAAACTTTAATTAAATAAATTAGTTACACTTTTACTAACTTGTCTTCTGTTATCAAAGTGTTGGCCATGACCTTTACAATGGGTAAGGAAAGGTGTCACACCTCCACTTTTTCCCCCATAAAATTGACCTTTTGAAGAGATCAGGACAAATTAATTTGTAGGATGCTTTACATTTTGGATTTATTTGATTGTTTTCTCCAGGTGCGATTTAACTTGATTCTCTATCTCCTTCATTTCCTATAAATTGGAAGGTTAAATCCAAACTCTTATTAACTTCAAATTAATCAGGTTGAGCAAAAATATATCAGAGTTGATGATGTGTACTTTAGATTGTTGTGTCACATCCGGCGGCACACAATATCAGATTGTCCCACTCTTTGTGATGTTAAATGTCATCAAAGTGGTAAAGCCCTCCTTTGTAATTAGAAGGTCATCTGTGAGGTGGTACTTTGGTCCCATGCAAATATCGGACCCCAAAACAACCTTTCCCATTATGTGTTAGCATTCTTGATCACCCTTGACTGAATTACTATTTCATTAGGGATGACAGAATGATGACTTTTCTAATTATATCATTTCCTCTACATTTATTAGCTAGCATTTATAAATACACACACACACACACACACACACAACGTTTCTTCAGCTGGGAATGAACTACAATTCCTCCTTAAAAGACAGGGTAGGTGCTTTAATTACCAATTTTCAGAATAAGAAGTTAGTATAACAGTCACCTTCAAAGGTGGCAAATTATCTTTTTTCTCTCTGAGTATCACTGTAGATTCATGGGTTTTTATTTATTCACTGTTTTATAATCAATTGCAGTCATTATTTCTTTTGATATTTAAATTACCCCAAATTTGGCCTCTGTGTCCTTTTGAATTCTCTCTCAGGTGCATTTGAATTTTATTAACCAAAACAAACTCTATATGGTGGAATTTAGGTAACATTTGGAAGAGATTTGGGGACGAGGAAAGGGAGAGAGTGGCTTCTAAATAGGTAGGGTATCACTGCCAGCAAGATTGTCCTTGGAATCAGCCAGCGTAAGCACATCTTGACCTGGGAGTCTTTTCTTCCTTCACATTGAAGCCCCAGATTTACAAAAAAGCTGCATTGTTTTCCATAATTAATTGGCAGTGGGGGACCAAAATTGCTGTATGAATGTTTGGCTCATTTGTAAATTAAGAACTGCCTGCTTACCTATGTAGGAATGGTGAAGATAACTATAACCCAAATGTAATTCATTAAAGGGAAATACTCATCAGTAGCAATATCGGATATTAAATGAGGAAACTATGTTAGTATGTAGTGACATGAGACTTCTGACTGAGATGTGTGAGAGAAAACAGATCCACGGGACCTTCCACACACACAAACTTAGCTGTCCTGTGCCTTGTTCCTTTGTGTCCTGCTGAGTTCACATTAACAAATGAATCCCAGGCCAGGCGCAGTGGCTCACGCCTGTAATTCCAGCACTTTGGGAGGTCGAGGCGGGCAGATCACAAGATGAGGAGATCGAGACCATCCTGGCTAACACGGTAAAACCCCGTCTGTACTAAAAACTACAAAAAATTAGCCGGGCGCGGTGGCGGGTGCCTGTAGTCCTAGCTACTCGGGAGGCTGAGGCAGGAGAATGGCGTGAACCGGGGAGGTGGAGCTTGCAGTGAGCCCAGATCACACTACTGCACTCCAGCCTGTGCGACAGAGCGAGACTCTGTCTCAAAAAAACACACACACACAAAAACAAATGAATCCCAGAGCTTTGGGTTATCTTAGCTCTCCCTGAGAGAGCTATGTCTTAAGAAAATTTCTTGTGACAATAATACCTTAACCCAAAGCAAACATTTTCAAATGGTGGGAATAAGAGTCAGTGAAGCAAGTCAGTGAAAGAATTTGATTTTAGACAGAAACTCTTTAAACAAGTCACACCATAATAGCTCCTTCCAATTCTGCTGTACCGAGCTCTGGCCCAGGCTACGATCTTAACAGCTATATGGCTGTAAACAAGGTAGAACATGGAGATTAAATTACCTGAATGAGCCAGGCGCGGTAGCTCAAGCCTGTAATCCCAGCACTTTGGGAGGCCGAGACGGGCGGATCACGAGGTCAGGAAATCAAGACCATCCTGGCTGGCATGGTGAAGCCCCGTCTCTACTAAAAAATACAAAAAACTAGCCGGGCGACGTGGCGGGGGCCTGTAGTCCCAGCTACTCAGGAGGCTGAGGCAGGAGAATGGCGTAAACCCGGGAGGCGGAGCTTGCAGTGAGCTGAGATCCGGCCACTGCACTCCAGCCTGGGCGACCAGCGAGACTCTGTCTCAACAACAACAAAAAAAATTACCTGAATGACAGGAAATCTTCTTTCTTGTGGAAGCAAGGACAAATGCTTTCATGTTGCTGTGAGTATAGTAATGCTGAAGAGATATTTAATGTGCGAAATTTAAATAACACTCTGGGCTGGGCGCAGTGGCTCATGCCTGTAATCGCAGCATTTTGGGAGGCCGAGGTGAGAGGATCACCTGAGGTCAGGAGTTTGAGCCCAGCCTGGCCAACAGAGTGAAACCCCGTCTCTACTAAAAACACAAAAATTAGCCAGGTGTGATGGCATGCATCTGTAGTCCCAGCTACTTGGGAGGCTGAGGCAGGAGAATCGCTTGAACCCGGAAGGTGGAGGTTACAGTGAGCCGAGATTGTGCCACCGCACTCCAGCCTGGCGACACGGTGAGACTCCATCTCATAATAATAATAATAATAATAAAATAACACTCTGTAAAGGCTTAAAGAATGCAAGACATTTAAGGTTGCCTGTGTTTTCAGTAACCTCTCAACCCCGTTTCATTCTGTTTACTTAAATTCCCATTTAGATTTTAGAATACTTTTGCTTTATTTGCTGATTTTAATTTCTTTGTATTTTCCTTTCTTCTGGTTCATCTGATCCTCTTGCTATTACTGACTTAATTAATTTCTTGGGCTCTGGCATCATTTTTCTTCCCACCAACAACTTTTTAAATGTATACTTCAGTTTTTGTAATCAATAAACTTTTGGTTTTCTTTACTAAGTAAATATGAAGGGGACACTGCTAAGCCTGTATCTTATACAAAATTATACACAATCTTAGATGGCAAATAATTTGAAAATTAATCAAGGATCTAGATTTGCCAAGCTTAAGTGTGATTCAGGTATTCCTCCTCCCCTGGATTAATCTAAGCAGAGTCCTTCCCTAGCTGAGATTCTTTTTGTTACTGTTGTTTACCTTAGAGCTCTGCTCAAGTAAACGGTCTCTCTCTGTAAAAGGAATCTGGGTATGAGCTGCTAAGGAGTTACTTCTGCCCCCACATCATTAAATGGAAAAAAAAGTGTATCAAGTAAAGTGCTATTTTATTTATTTTTTATTATTTATTTATTTGAGACAGAGTTTCACTCTTGTCTCTCAGGCTGGAGTGCAGTGGTACCATCTCGGCTCACTGCAACCTCCGCCTCCTGGGTTCAAGTGATTCTCCTGCCTCAGCCTCCCGAGTAGCTACAATTAACAGGCGCCTGTCACCACGCCCAGCTAATTTTTTGTATTTTTAGTACAGATGGGGTTTCACCATGTTAGCCAGGATGGTCTCAAACTCCTGACCTCAGGTTATCGGCCTGCCTCAACCTCCCAAAGTGCTGGGATTACAGGTGTGAGTCACTGCGCCCGACTATTTTTTATTTTTTTGAGGCGCGGTCTCACTCTGTCACCCAGGCTGCAGTGTAGTGGCATGATCTTGGCTTACTGCAAACTCTGCCTCCCAGGTTCAAGTGCTTCTCGTGCCTCAGCCTCCCAAGTAACTGGGATTACAGGCGCCCACAACTACACCCAGCTAATGTTTGCCTTTTTAGTAGAGAACTGGAGAGAACTGGGTTTCACCATGTTGGCCAGGGTGGTCCCAACCTCCTGGCTTCAAGTGATCCTCCTGCTTTGGCCTACCAAAGTGCTTAGATTACAGGAGTGAGCCACTGCCCCCGGTCTCCAAGTGAAGTGCTTTTATTTGTGATTATTCAGCTAAGCAAACAAATATGCTGGTTACATATTAGACACATTCTGCAGCCTCCAAAAGCTTTCATAAAAATTAGAATAAGAAGTCGTTATAGAAATAGAGATGATTAAAAGGTTTTGGGGTAGGCATCTTTTCCTGTATTCTTTTAAGATACTTTTTTTCTAGCTTTTATTTATTTTGTGGTAAAAATATGTAATATTAAGTGTGCCATTTTCAGTATTTTAGAATTACAATTAAGTGTCATTAATTGTAGTCACAATATTGTGTGACCATCACTACTCTCTATTTCCAAAACCTTTCCATCACTACAAACAGAAACTCTGTACCCACTAAGTAATAATGTCCATTCTTTTTCTCCCAGTCCTGGTAACCTCTATTCTGCTTTCTGTTTCTATAAATTTGTCAGCCATTTTAAAAAGATGAGCTTTGGCAGCTGTGTGGATGGGACATGGCCTAAGGCAGGGTCCCCAACCGCTATGCCACGAACCAGTATTGGTCCATGGCGTGTTAGGAACCAAGCTGCACAGCAGGAGGTTCATCTGTATTTGACTGAATTATTATTTCTTAGAGCGAGAGTGGAGCTTCATCTATATTTACAGCTGCTCCCCATTGCTTGCATTACCGCTGGAGCTCCGCCTCCTGTCAGATCAGCAGCAGCAGCAGTGGCGGCAGATTCTCATAGGAGCCTGAACCTTACTGTGAACTGCACATGCAAGGGACCTAGGTTGCATGCTCCTTATGAGAATCTAATGCCTGATGATCTGTCACTGTCTCCCATCACTCCCATGTGATATGATCTAGTTATAGGAAAACAAGCTCAGGGCTCCCACTGATTCTACATGAAGGTGATTTATGTAATTATTTCATTATATATTACAATATAATAATAGAAATAAGGTGCACAATAAATGTAGTGTGCTTGAATCATCCTGATAACCATCTCCCCACCCACTGTCCCAGTCCACGGAAAGATTGTCTTATGATGAAACCCATCCCTGGTGCCAAAATGATTGGGGACTGTTGGCCTAAGGAATGCAAAGGAATGAAACTTAGCTCTTTTCCTTCAGGTAATTGTAACAACATAATGTTTTGAAAACTATTCTTGTTAGTTTCTGTTTTGCTTTTCTCAGAACCCAATCTTTGCTGTAGTTGGCAGAGATGTTGATCAGGCTGGCAGAACTGGGATATGGAAAGGGTACAAAAAGAAAACGCTACATGGTATTCAACTTTTGAAAACAAAATAGTATTATGCATGTCAGTAGCCTTGCAAGCAAGCTGAGTTTTCCTTTTTTTCTTTTTCTTTTTCTTTTTTTTTGAGGTCTCACCATGTTGCCCAGGCTGCAGCCCAGTGGCCCAATCATAGCTCACTGCAGCCTTGACCTCCAGGGGTCAAGCTATTCTCCCACCTCAGCCTCCTAAGTAACTGAAACTACAGATGTGCACCACCACACCCAGCTAATTTTTAAAAATTATTATTTGCAGAGATGAGGTCTCACTATATTGCCCAGGCTGATCTTGGATTCCTGGACTCAAGCAATCCTCCCTCCTCAGCCTCCCAAAGTGCTGGAATTACAGGCATGAGCCACCTCACCTGGCCACAAGCTGAGTTTTTATCTTAAGAGATGGTTTTTCTAAATTCCTTTTCCCCCTTTAATATATCACTTGCTGAATCAGGAGGGACCAACTCAAAGTTTCGTGTTATTGAAAGGATATTCTTCTGTTTATGTTAGCAAAGCCACAGGTCTTGCTAATCAATGGTAGAAAGAGGCCTGATGTGGTGGCTCACACCTGGAATCTAAGCATAATAATTTATGTAATTATTTCATTATATATTAGGGAGGCTGAGGCAGGAGGATCACTTGAGCCCAGGAAT
This sequence comes from Piliocolobus tephrosceles, assembly GCF_002776525.5. Taxonomy (NCBI): domain Eukaryota; kingdom Metazoa; phylum Chordata; class Mammalia; order Primates; family Cercopithecidae; genus Piliocolobus; species Piliocolobus tephrosceles. The sequence continues at coordinate 63,174,046 of NC_045444.1, read as the reverse complement.
TCGAGACCAGCCTGGGCAACATGATGAAATTCAATCTCTACAAAAACTACAATCACAGCTCACTGCAGCCTTGACCTCCTGGGGTCAAGAGATTCTCCCACCTCAGCCTCCGGAGTAGCTGGAACTACAGATGTGGGTGGTGCACGCCTGTAGTCCCAGCTACTCCAGAGGCTGAGGTGGGAGGATCCCTTGAGCCCAGGAGGTCGAGGTTGCAGCAAGCCGTTATGGCACCACTGCACCCCAGCCTGGGTGACAAAGCGAGACCCTGTCACACACGCACACACACACTAGAGGGCAAATAGGTTAAGTTTGCCTGCAAGTAACAAAAATACTGCAGATAATAGTGGCCTCAAGGTGAGAGTTTGTTTCTTTGCCATATTCCGGAATTCATTAAAATAACTGAAGTTGGCTGGGCACGTTAAATTTGCCTGCCAGTAACAAAAATACTACAGGATAATAGTAACCTCAAGGTACAAGTTTGTTTCTTTGCCATATTACAGGATTCATTAAAATAACTGAAGTCGGCTGGGCACATTATATTTGCCTGCAAGTAAAAATACTACAGGATAATAGTAGCCTCAAGGTACAAGTTTGTTTCTCTGCCATATTCCAGAATTCATTAAAATAACTGAAGTTGGCCGGGTGCAATGGCTCACGCCTGTAATCCTAGCACTTTGGGATGCCGAGGCGGGTGGATCACCTGAGGTCAGGAGTTTGAGACTAGCCTGGCCAACATGGTGAAACCCTGTCTCTGCTAAAAATACAAAAATTAGCCAGGTGTGGCACATGCGTGTAATCCCAGCTACCAGAGAGGCTGAGGCAGGAGAATTGCTGGAACTCGGGAGGCAGTGGCTGCAATGAGCCGAGATCGTGCCACTGCACTCCAGCCTGGGCGATACAGCGAGACTCCATTTCAAAAATAATAATAATAATAATAAAAATAAAATAACTGAAGTCTACCAGGTTGTCAGACCAAGTCTGTTACAGCATTCCATCGTGTTAGGGACTTAGGTTCCTTCTATCTTGCTATCTGCTGTGCTTCACAGAAGAGATAAAATCTACATTCCAGCCAGCAGGAAGACACACGGAGAAAGAAGAGCATATCACCTTTCTTTAAGCATACTTCCAGTAAATATACAATGTGTGGTAGAGAAGAAGAGATTTCTTTTTTTTTTTTTTTTGAGACAGGGTCTGGCTGTATCACCCAGGCTGGAGTGCAGTCATGCAACCTTGGCTCACTGCAACCTCCATCTTCTGGGTTCAAGCAATTCTCCTGCCTCAACCTCCCGATTAGCTGGTACTACAGGGAGGCACACCATGCCAGGCCACTTTTTTTGTATTTTTAGTAGAGACGGGGTTTCACCATGTTGGCCAGGCTGATCTTGAACTCCTGACCTTAAGTGATCCTCCTGCCTTGGCTTCCCAAAGTGCTGGAATTACAACTGTGAGCCACCATGCCTGACTGGGGAGAAGAGATTTCTTTCCTAACTTATTGCTAGGTTCATGGCTGAGGCTTCTATAATAAAAAATAAAAACATACAAATTTATTCAGTAAGACTTTTATGTGACATAGGAGCCTTCCTAAAGAAATGAAGACCAAAGAAACAGGTAAGCTTGTGTTTTTTTTTTTTTTGTGCTTAGGTTTGATGAAGAAGTGGACAATTTTAGAGAAGTATGATTGAACAGAGAGGGTAGGATATAATGATGATGACCTTATGGAAATTTGAAAGGCCTGTTTGTTCAGATTCAGTATGTTCCCTTTCCTTCAGGTATAGGAGGAGTACCTCTCAAATGGGGGTCTTATAACCTGCTTCAGGGGAGACAGGTCAGGGAAAATGAGAGTGACTTCCTGCTTCCGCTGTTTTCTCAAATGCCAGGGTGCCATATTTCAGGGTAGCATATCCTGAACGCCATCAGTATGTTTACATCCCATTGTGTAAAACTTAGTTATATGGCCATAACTAACTGCAAGGAAGCGAGACAGTAGGTGCTCTATCATTATGGAAGAAGGGGCATACAGATATTAAAGAATAACTAGCACTTTTTTCCACAGGAGGGGAGGTAGTTTAAAGAATGAGACTGCAAGATAGAGGGCACTACGGAGTGGAGGGCTATAATGGAGGCTTCTGAACAGGTTAAAGGCAATCTTTGTGAGGGCAGTGAGTATCAAGAGTAGGTTAGGGGTCGGGCACAGTGGCTCATGCCTATAATCCTAGCACTTTGGGAGGCCGAGGCAGGGGGATCATCTGAGGTCAGGAGTTTGAGACCAGCCTGGCCAACATGGTGAAACCCTGTGTCTACTAAAAATACAAAAATTAGCCAGGAGTGGTGCATGCCTGTAATCCCAGCTACCCGGGAGGCTGAGGCAGGATAATCGCTGGAACCCGAGAGGCCGAGGCTGCAGTGAGCCGAGATTGTGCCACTGCACTCTAACCTGGGTAACAGAGTGAGACTCTATCACACACACACACACACACACACACACACAAAAAGCAGGTTAGGCTCTGAGTACATCAAGAGGCTGGGAAATGGGTTTTGCTGGCTAAGAAAGTAACAAAGAAAATTTCTCTTTTCTATAACTGTGGCTAAGACTGGTCCTGTCCTGTCTTTGCCGTAAACTATGTGGGAAATGACTTTCCTTCAGAAAATGAGTCCCTAAAGAGAAGGGAGCCTGATGACCATCTCTCTCCTGTTGCCTTGAAGAGCCAGGAGGTAGGAATAAGGGGAGTCAAGCAAGGCCTTAAGCAGACTCTAATACTCAAGCTGGCCCTGTTGCCTTTGGAAGAACGTGGCTCTGGCGAGTAGCAGCAGGTAGAGGTGTATAATCTGGGATATGTGCGGCTCTGATGCCTTCCGTTTTAGAAAGGACTCTGCTTCCCTCTGGCCTTTAATTTATGCCACATAGGCACAGGGGCTACATAACATAGTGGTTTACAGCAAGGATTTGGGAACCAGACTGGTCAGATTTGAACTCCAGCACTATTCCTTGATACCTCTGAAACCTGGGACAAGTAACTTAGTCACTATGCATGAAAAGAGATAATAATACTAGTACTTTCCTCATACTACAAGACTACAAGATGTAATCAAGACCAGAAATATATAAGCACTGTAAAAACAATGTAAAACCAAATGAAAATTTTTCACTTGTATATTCCAAAAATAAAAAAAAAAAGCTATTTGGGATTCTTATCTACTTTGTCCCTATAGTCTTATATATTGTTTCTCTTATGTCAGATTTCTAAGTGGTGGTTCTATTTTGTTTTTTTTACAAAGTTTTAATAAGGTTTTTTTTTTTGGCAGAGCTAGCTGAGGTTTTATTTTGGACCCCCCAAAAAAAGCAATTGAATTGTTCTGTAGCTGGAGGCATGGGGTAAACGGGGTGTCCAGGCAGTAAACTCCACCCGTGGGTGGGCTGAGAGTTAGGGCTGAGCCTCGGGTGGGTCACCTGTTCCCTGTGCTCCCCTGCGCAGTGGCCTCCCTCCTGGGCTCTGGGGCAGCTGCAGGCGGAGCAGGCTGGGAGGGGCTGCCGCAACTGTTCAATGGGCAGGACTTCAGAGGACTCGGGCACCAGCTTCCCATTGCGGTTCTCTATCTTCTTCACAACCATGGCCCTGGTGGAGCTGGTGCGGCTGAAGGAGCTGGAGCCCACACCAGAACCAAAGCTGGAGCCCAGGCCATAGCTGAGGCCGGGGCTTGTGAGGCCCCCATAGGCCAAGCTCAGACCACCTGCATAGCTGCTGATGGTCTTCGTATGGTTACTTATGTTCTGCATCCCAGACTCCAGCCAGCTCTCCTCGCCCTCCAGCAGCTTCCTGTAGGTGGCGATCTCCATGTCTAGGGCCAGCTTGACGTTCATCAGCTCCTGGTACTCATGCAGCTGCTGCACATGTCCTGCTTGGCCCACTGCAGGGCAGCCTACAGCTCAGACAGCTTGGCGTTGGCATCCTTAATGGTCAGCTCCCCACACTACTCGGCATCTGCAATGGCGGCCTCCAGGAAAGCCCTCTGGCCTTTGAGACCCTCAGTCTCAGCCTGGAGCTGGCTGATGTTTGGGTTCATCTCAGAAATCTCAGTCTTTGTATGCCGCAGGTCATCCCCGTGCTTCCCAGCCAGCATCTGCAGCTCCTCATACTTGATCTGGTACATGCTCTCGGCCTCAGCCCGGCTGTGGTTGGCAATCTCCTTGTACTGTGCCTTGACCTCAGCGATGATGCTGTCCATGTCCAGGGAGTGGCTGTTGTCCATGGACAGCACCACAGACGTGTCTGAGATCTGGGACTGCAGCTCCTGATCTCTTTATACAGCTGCCTGAGGAAGTTGATTTCGTCAGTCAGCCCTTCCAGGCGAGACTCCAGCTCTACCTTGTTCATGTAAGCTTTATCCACACTCTTCTTGATGAGAACAAATTCATTCTCCATCTCTGTGTGCTTATTGATCTCATCCTTATACTTGTTTTTAAAGTCCTCCACCAGGTCTTGCATGTTGCCAAGCTCTGCCTCCAGCTTCAGCTTCTTCTGACCCAGAGTGTCTATGCCGCCTAAGGTTGTTGGTGTAACTCTCAAACATGTTGTCCATGTTGCTCCGAGCCATCTTCTCTTGCTGCAGGAGGCTCCACTTGGTCTCCAGCATCTTGTTCTGCTGCTCCAGGAACCGCACCTTGTCTGTGAAGGAGGCGAACTTGTTGAGAGTCTTGATCTGCTCCTTCTCTTGGGTGCACAAGGCCTGGATGTTGGGGTCCACCTCCAGGTTAAGGGGGCTCAGCAGGCTCTGGTTGACTGTGATGGTGGTGATGCCTCCCATGCTGCTGGCCCCACCATAGCCTCCACCCAGGCCACCCCAGAAGCTGCTGTTGCCCACTCAGGAGAAGCTGAGGAGCTGATGCGGGCACCGGACCCACTAGCATAGGAATGGCTGCTGAAGGCCCGGGGGCCAGAGGTAGACACCTTGTAGGACTTCTGGGTCACCCTGATTGGACATGGTGGAGGCAGGAGTAGAATTAGGCAGACAACCAGACGGAGATTCCAGAAGAAGTGGAGAAGCTGCTGCTTATTAATAAGGTTCTCATAAGTATTGAATTAATTACAACACAATACATAGTAAAAAATCAAAGTTAGCTATTATATATTAATATTATTATATTAGGGCCCATAGAACAAAATAGAGAAAATGGCTGAAAAAATGAAACTATAAGGAGTCTACTTAGGCTCAGAAAATAGATAGATGGTGATGACCTATAATCCTTTTAGAAGTTAATAGATGAATAAATACGGGTGGTTCTCAGTTGTGTTATCAGTTCATGCAATGGAAATAACCTTGAATCTATAGGAAATGACAGACACAAATGGGGTAAAGACTGAGTTACTGAATTATTTTTACAGTTGAGCAATATTAAATCCAAAAATGTTACCTGTTGCTTATATAACAGATCTATGCTTTTGGTTAGTCCCTTGCAGCAATTATGAAAATCACAAAACTGCAAGTAAAAAGCAAAGTTCAATTCAGATTTTCTTGGGAGTAAATATATGTGACCAAAACAGTACCATTATATCAAAGAGAAACAATATAAAGGGTTGTAGGGACAGAACAGATAAAACTCTTAAGTGTCTTTTTGTTTTCCTTTTTTTTTTTTTTTGAGATGGAGTCTCCCTCTGTAGCCCAGGCTGGAGTGCAGTGGTGCAATTTCAACTCACTACAACCTCCACCTCCTGGATTCAAGTGATTCTCTTGCCTCAGCCTCCCAAGTAGCAGAGATTACAGGCACCTGCCACCACACCAGATATATTTTGTTTTGTTTTGTTTTGTTTTGTTTTGTTTGAGGCGGAGTCTTGCTTTGCTGCACAGGCTGGAGTGTAGTGCCGTAATCTCAGCTCACTGCACCCTCCACCTCCTAGGTTCAAGCGATTCTCCTGTCTCAGCCTCCTGAGTAGCTGGGATTACAGGCACACACCACTATGCCCAGCTAATTTTTATATTTTTAGTAGAGATGGGGTTTTACCATGTTGGCCAGGCTGGTCTCAAACTCCTGACCTCAGGTGTTCTGCCCACCTCGGCCTCCTGAAGTGCTGGGATTACAGGTGTAAGCCACTGTGCCCAGCCTTTTTTTTGTATTTTTAGTGGAGATGGGGTTTCACCATGTTGGCCAGGCTGGTCTCGAACTCCTGACCTCCAGTGACCTGCCTGCCCCAGCCTGCCAAAGTGCTGGGATTACAGGTGTGAGCCACCATGCCCAGTTTGTTTTCCTTTTTGAAAAATACAGGCAGACAATCTTCATTTGGTAGGATTAACCATGCTGAATTTACAATAACACATTTCTGGCCTTGTTTACATCCTGTAGCTTATTCGTAGAGCATACTACCTAGCATATGTTGTGTGTTTACTTCAAGCTTATAATATCAGCTGTAAATTTTGTTCAGTTCAAGACTATCATAGTCTTTTAAAGATATAAAGATATATTATTTTAAACATTATCGGGTATACAAGTGAAGCCAGAGTAATTCTTTTCAGTAAATATTCCAAATTTCTTCAATTTTTTTTAGATGGAGTCTCACTCTATGTCCCAGGCTAGCGTGCAGCGGCATGATCTCAGCTCACTGAAATCTCTGCTTCCCGGTTCAAGCAATTCTCATGCCTCAACCTCCCAAGTAGCTGGGACTACAGACACCCACCACCACACCTGGCTAATTCTTTTTTCCTTTTTTTTTTTCTTTTTTGAGACGGAGTCTTGCACTGTCGCCCAGGTTAGAGTGCAATGGCTCAATCTCGGCTCACTGCAACCTCTGCCTCCCAAGTTAACACTGTTCTCCTGCCTAAGCCTCTCGAGTAGCTGGGATTATAGGTGCACACCACCACACCCGACTAATTTTTTGTATTTTTAGTAGAGATGGGCTTTCACTATGTTGGCCAGGCTGGTCTCAGACTCCTGACCTCCTGATCCGCCCACCTCGGCCTCCTAAAGTGTTGAGATTACAGACGTGAGCCACCATGTCCGGCTTTTTTTGTGTTTTAGTAGTCTCGAGCTCCTGAGCTCAGGCAATCCTCCTGCCTTGGCCTCTCAAAGTGCTGGGATTAATTTTTATTATTTTAATTATCTACATGTTGTAACTATATTTCTCCTATATTTTTTCCAGCAGATTATTTCTTGGTGAAATGTCCCTTAAATCAGATATGAACCATGTGAAAATAATCATTATAAATATTCTAATATGCAGTTATTTATTTGTTAAAAATGTGGGTACGTAGTAGGTGTGCTGATTTAGATTTAAAGCAATTTTAGTTCCAGAAATATGTATTACTTTATTCATATTATTTTAAATTTGAACTTAAGCGTTAACTATTGTTAGGTACAGGACAATTGTGAATGCTGAAAATATTATTATTAAATAATAAAGCAATAAAAATGTTTTTTGTTGGGGGGAGAGGAGAAGGAAGGTTCAAATACACCTAGTCAGGGACCCAAGCATCCTAATAAAAAATCATTTGGCATTGAGTCTCTCAGAGTGTGCTTACATGTTCAGAACATTCAAAACACTTGATTTCATGTATCTGAGGGAGAGTTATCACACATTTTGATCCTCCAAATTGAAATAATTTTTTGGTTTTTTTTGAGACAGAATCTCACTCTGTTGCCCAGGCTGGAGTGCAGTGGTGCGATCTTGGCTCACTGCAACCTCCACCTCCCAGGTTCAAGCAATTCTGCTGCCTTAGCCTCCTGAGGAGCTGGGACTACAGGTGCATGCCACCATACCTGGCTAATTTTTATATTTTTAGCAGAGACAGGATTTCACCATATTGGCCAGGCTGTTCTCGGATGCCTGACCTCAAGTGATCTACCCACCTCGGCCTCCCAAAGTGCTAGGATTACAGGCGTCAGCCACTGTGCCAGCCTCAAATGGAAACTTTGAGTTTTTTCTCCTTTTGGCTGAAAAATGACTTTTTCAGTTTTGAAATTACACATTCCTTAATCTAGAGCTAATAAGTAACAAACTGACCACATGGTATAACTGTTGAAATTAGGACTGTATCATATAACAGATACCATATTATTAGTTAATCTGAGTTAAGTTTCTAAAATTTAGAAAACTGACTCTCTCTCCATGAGTACTACTATTTACTGAAGGGTAAAATAGGAGTTACATGGTGTAGTTGATGGTGTGGGTTAGCACACCTCCTGCAGGTGGGTGCCTACTGCTGCACTGAATCAGAGCCTCCAATGCCCCTGTGTTTCCCATTTGCCTCTCATGAAGCATTTTAGGTTGATTAATTCCGAGATAGGCACTAATACCATTGTTCCCAGTAATCTAGCAACATAGAGCCTTGTAAACCAAGACCTTAGACATTTCCATGAAGTCTTTTCAAGTGCTGCTTTCTACTTGCTGGCTGTCATAGATCATTGCAGCTCTACAGGAAATCTTTGGAGTGTATTTCCAGCCATTTTAGTCTCAGCTCCTTTTTTTATTTTTATTTTTTTGTTTTTTTAAAGACTAGTCAAATGTAATAGTGAGATGAGGGGAAAGAGTAGAACAAGGAGGTTGATCTGTAACTGTGACCCATCAGTTGAGATAAATCACTTCTTCGGACCAGCCTCAGCTCTTTTTGTGAATAAGGAACAGAAATCTACCCACATTAGTTCAAATAAAGGAGATGGGGATATGCAATAATTTTGGCAATTAAAATCAAATATTGTCAGCCTTCATGAGAAATAAGGCTGTACACTGAAGTTGTCAGGGACCAAGAAATCTGTATTCTCCCTTTTTTTGTCTTCCTGGGGCCAACTGGTGCCTCCTTTTCCTTTCTCTTAGCACATTTACTCCATTTTCCTTTTTCATTTAGTTGGCAGATTGATGCACTGTTTTTAAAATGGCAAACAGACTGCAAGTCTATGTGACCCTTTAGCATAATTACCTTTAGGCTTTAGGCATGTGTTTAAAATCTTGAGAAATAGGGAGAGTAAGAGATGGAGACTGGGAGAGTGGAGGAAGAGGGAGAGAATATGATTTCATGTGGGAAAGCCAGTGATGGACTTCCTTTTACTTCAAGTATCTATGATTCAGTCAACCTTGGTTGTAGAGCTGTTAAATGTTAAAGATCAATCTTGTTCATCAACAACAAAGAAATGAAAGATAAAAAACAATCATTACATTTTTATGCTCCTTGACATTTTCTCTTAGAAGGTTAGCTGGATTTTATGATATTCAATTGGCAAGAGCTTAAAATAAACAATTTGGTGGAGCAATATTGCAGTGTGGATAGAGTTTAGAAATAGACTATCACTTTCTCATACCATGTACCTGTTTCTACGTGTATCTTTTTCTTTATTTTCACGAAATCAAATATAAGCACTGAATTTCTAATTATAATCCTAGATCTGCTAGAGAGGCATTTGATAAACCAAAACTTTTGAAAATATTTAGAACTTTCAAAAGGATCAAAACCTCATTAGTGGTGATGAGAGTATTTTAAAGCTCATATGGACTCTGTAGCTTCATTTAGTTCAATTTCATAATTTTACAAACAAACAAATGGAAGAGCAGGCAAGGGAAGTAAGTGATGCAAGGCCACACAGCTCACTGGAGATGGAGCTGGACTCCACTTTCTGTCATGTTTCTAAATTCACTGTCATTATGCTTCTAATTAAAAAATACTACTTAGCAAACAATTCACATAAAAAGAAGGGATGATTAAAATCTAATAAGGTTATTAAAAGTTTTTCTCTCTTGATATGGGATCATTTTAACAAATTAGTACTAGATTGATGTGTAACCTTGAGTGTTTTGCTTATTCTCTAGGGATCTCCAGTTCTTTTGATTTACCATAATTCCCTTTACAATAATGAAGTTCCATGCCCGATTGGATTACCAGAAAGGCTTCTACCCCTCAGGTGTTTCAATTAGTTCGTTGTTACTGTGATTATATTTTTCTCCTCTCTCTATATTATTTATGAAATTTTACTATAATAGGATTTAAAATATTAGACCTGGAGGAAATCTTAGGAATTACATAGTCCAAAACTCCCTCATTAACTTATACCATATTTTATTTTATTCTTCTAATTATTAATAAACTACTGAGGTGGCAAAAAGGAATAAGAATCTGAGACTATGAATATGAAGCACTTTCTGGATGACTACTTTTGACCTCTGTAGAGAAAATGAACGCAAATGAGGCCTCATCTTTGTCAATGAAACTTTATTTACTTACACCATAATTATTTCTTGACTATTTGTACAGAATAGATTTTTGTTTTAACTTGCATTAACCAAATCATAATATTCACAGATATAAAATAAGAAAGTGGCCATGTTTATGATTTTTATTGCAGGAAATAAAACCAAGTTCTAGGTCATTCTCTTATATTGATAATTAGTAGAGCATAAAATATACATAGACATTAAATATGTCATTAATGTTAAGCTTTTTCTACAAGAGAAAATCTCTTGTAGAAAATCTCAGAAAAATCTTAAGTTTTATGATACATTTTGAACATTCTCTATAATATATTCATTAAATATTTACAGTGCTCTCATGAACAAAGCACCACCTCAGATATAAGGAATAGGTGTTCTGAAGTCCTCAAGCCTAAAGTTCTCTGTCAAACATTTCGGTTTTGTTTATATTTTAGTGACAACACACTTTAAGAACTGAAAGGAGCTTTACAGCATAATGATGAAAAGGACAGAAACTAGGCTATTTTTACTTGCCAAGAACATCACATTCTAGCCAATACATTTTTTTATTTTTATTTTTATTTTTATTTTTATTTTTTATTTTTTTTTTTTGAGACGGAGTCTTGCTCTGTCGCCCAGGCTAGAGTGCAGTGGCTGGATCTCAGCTCACCGCAACCTCTGCCTCCTGGGTTCACGCCATTCTCCTGCCTCAGCCTCCCGAGTGGCTGGGACCACAGGCGCCCACCACCTCGCCCGGCTAATTTTTTGTATTTTTAGTAGAGACGGGGTTTCACCGTGTTAGCCAGGAGGGTCTCGATCTCCTGACCTCGTGATCCGCCCGTCTCGGCCTCCCAAAGTGCTGGGATTACAGGCTTGAGCCACCGCGCCCGGCCACATTTTTTTAAATGATAGTGTGAGCCAAGTCCCAGGTGTCATTAAAGTATCCCTTAATGTGTGGAGCAAAGATTGTTTCTAAAAATTGTTCAAATAGCCAAATTCCTAAATAGTAAAAAATTTTAAAAGTAGGTATCTAAAATTTAAAAAATTCTTTCTCATTCCTTTAAAAACCTATTTCTATTTTTCAGGTAAGAACAGCACAGCCTTCTTCCCATTCCTGACTCTCTGTCAATTCCAGTATTAGATTCTGTGCTATTTCCTGTACTGTGAGTTTGAATTTCTAAGCAGCAAAGATGAACAAGGTAGGAATAGTATGTCTTCCCATTTTCATCTATATTTAAAAGGTAGGAGGTGAGGCCGGGCGCAGTGGCTCATGCCTGTAATCCCAGCCCTTTGGGAGGCTGAGGTAGGTGGATCACCTGAGGTCAGGAGTTTGAGACCAGCCTGGACAACATGGCAAAACCCCATCTCTTCTAAAAACACAAAAAATTAGCCGGCCGTGGTGGCAGGCGCCTGTGATCCCAGCTACTCAGAAGGCTGAAGCAGGAGAATCGCTTGAACCCGGGAGGCGGAGGTTGCAGTGAGCCGAGATAGTGCCATTGCACTCCAGACTGGGTGACAAGAGTGAAACGCTGTCTCAAAATAAATAAATAAATAAAGTAATCCCAGCACTTTGGGAGGCCGAGGCAGGTGGATCACGAGGTCAGGAGTTAAAGCGTAGCCTGGCCAACATAGTGAAACCTTGTCTCTACTGAAAACACAAAAATTAGGCCTGGCGCGGTGGCTCACGCCTGTAATCCCAACACTTTGGGAGGCTGAGGTGGGTGGATCATGAGGTCAGGAGATCGAGACCATCCTGGCTAACAAGGTGAAACCTATCTCTACTGAAAAATAGAAAAAATTAGCCGGGTGTGGTGGCAGATGCCTGTAGTCCCAGCTACTCAGGAGGCTGAGGCAGGAGAATAGTGTGAACCCGGGAGGCAGAGCTTGCAGTGAGCCAAGGTGATGCTACTGCACTGCAGCCTGGGCTACAGAGCAAGACTCTGTCTCGGAAAAAAAAAAAAAAGAGAAGGTAAGAGGTAGTGTGGAAACTGAGATAGATTAAGAGCTCACTAGCTGCCAGAAGTGTTTATATACATTGTTTCAATTCATTACTTTATAGACCATAGGTAGGCTTATTATCTCCACTAAGAGACCAGGACACGCTGGTTAAGAGAAGTTAAGTAATTTGCCTAAGATCATATGGCTGATAAAAGACTGGCAGAGAATGCTAGGTCTGGCCAGAGATAGAGATTGTGGGAGACAGATATCTCACTCTGTAAGCAACTAACCTGTGGTATTTTTTATTTATTTATTACTGATACATATTAATTATTCATATTTATGAGGTATAATGTGATGTTTTGATCGATGTATATCTTGTATAATGATCAAATCCTGTACTTAAGGTATCTTTCACCTTAAACATTTACCATTTTTTTTGTGATGAGTACATTCAAAAACCTCTCTTCTAGCTATTCTCAAGCATACATTATTGTTAATGCTAGCCTCCCTACTATGTATCAGGATACCAGAACTTATTCCTCGTATCTAACTGCAACTTTGTACCTGTTGACCAATCTCTTCCCCTTCTGGCCTTGTCCATCATCTTCTTTTTTTTTATAGAGATATGGGGTCTTACTATGTTGCCCAGGCTGGAGTACAGTGATGTGAGCACAGCTCGCTGCAGCCTTGAACTCCTGGACTCACGGATCCTCCTACCTCAGCCTCAGCTGGGACTATAGGTGCCGGCCACCACACCTGGCCTTCTTTTATTTTCTATTTAATTGTTAGTAAAATTCTTCAAATGGAGTTGCCACTGCTTAAGATGGCAATACTGGGTGCCTGTACAAGAGCTGCTTTCTCTTCTGGTGACCTTGAATAAGTCTTATAGGTTTATTATTGTGCCCTTTTCCTGTTTGGTTCTTTCAATTAATGGACAATTCTTTTAAGACTCAGAACTGAAAGCCAGGCACCATGGCTCATGCCTGTAATCACACCACTTTGGGAGGCTGAGGTGGGCGGATTGCATAAGCTCAGGAGTTTGAGACCAGCCTGGGCAACATAGTGAAATCCTGTCTCTACTAAAAATACAAAAAATTAGCTGGGCATGGTGGTGAGCGCCTGTAATCCCAGCTACTCAGGAGACTGAGGCATGAGAATTGCTTGAACCAGGGAAGCAGAGGTTACAGTGAGCTGAGATCATGCCACTGCACTCCAGCCTGGGCAACAGGGCAAGACACTGTCTCAAAAAAAAAAAAAAAAAAAAAAGACTTTAAGCAAAGATTTGTTTCTTTCCAAATTGGTGTAAAATAGGCTGGGCGCAGTGGTTCACACCTGTAATCCCAGTACTTTGGGAGGCCGAGGTGGGCAGATCACTTGAGGTCAGGAGTTCGAGACCAGCCTGACCAACAGGGAGAAACCCCATCTCTACTAAAAATACAAAATTAACCAAGCATGTTGGCGCATGCCTGTAATCCCAGCTACTCGGGAGGCTGAGGCAGGAGAATCGTGTGAATCCAGGAGATGGAGGTTGTGGTGAGCCAAGATCACTCCAGGAGGTGGAGGTTGTGGTGAGCCAAGATCAAACCATTGCACTGTAGCCTGGGCAAGAAGAGTGAAACTCTGTCACACACAAAAAAAATTGTTGTGAAATTTAGATGTTAATTGTGTTTTGCTCATCTAATTAGTTGTGTGAGTTGAGTATAAAATAAGCCACTAGCTACTTTCTTATAAGATACAATAAATCTATCAGATTGAAGAGCAAAATAGCATCAGTTGTAATCAAAATAATATATATTATGTCACGATGCCAGAAGAATATATTACATTATTTCCAACGGCTCTCCTGAGAAATTAGATTGAGAGATTGGCTAAATCCTCAGATCCTACCTGTCCCTCCACAAGAAAAGCTAAGCAGGTATCTTATAATACACAATTTAAGGTGAAGCCATAATGATTAATGATGATTAACTAGTAATCTCTCACTGTATAATTCGTAACATCTTTTTTTTTTTTTTCCCAAGATGGAGTCCCACTATGTCACCCAGGCTGGAGTGCAGTGGTGCAATCTCAGCTCACTGCAACCTCCACCTCCCGAGTTCAAGCAGTTCTCTGCCTCAGTGCCCCCACCCCAAGTAGCTGGGATTACAGGCACCTACTACCACTCCTGGCTAATTTTTATATTTTTATTAGAGACAGGGTTTCACCATCTTGGCCAGGCTAGTCTCGAACTCCAGACCTCATGATCCACCTGCCTCAGCCTCCCAAAGTGCGGGGGATTACAGGCATGAGCCACTGTGCCTGGCCAATTTCTAACATCTTTACACCATTCGATTTTATCGTATCTCTGCTCAAAATAAGCACTGCAGTATAAGCTGTTGAATGTCAATAAATTCCTTCGCAAGACTACATGATAAAATAACAAAACAAAAATTGCTCTACAACAAACAAAGCCTTTGATCTCTCATAAGAAATATATGCAGCCACTCACTTCCAAACGTCAGTATGTCATCAGCAAACAACAAGCAATACTGACAATGTCCCTAGAAACTCATGGAAAGGCCTCCAGGCCTGAACGGAGTATAGTCAGTCCATTGCCCTCAACTACCTACAGCAAGATATGCAATTCTGTGATTTTTATTAGGATAATCCCCTTGTAGACATTGTTGTGGCTTTTTGGGACTCCCGAATTCTTTGCCCAAACAACATGGTGCATCAGAATCTTCAGTATCCCTTCTCAATATCTGTCCTCCCTAAGGTGCACCACTCCCATTGTGTGCGCCCCCTAGATGGATGTGCTGGAGTGTCCTCACAAATACTTGAGAGGCCCCTTCTGGTGTGTGGGTGAGCTGGAGGTTAAAAGAGAAGGTGGAGCCAGCCTGTAGGCAGTGGCTTCCTTTTGTATGCATGCCCCAGGTCCTGTAAATGTTACCTGTTTCCCTGGATGGAAGTGGAGTAGGCTTACTCCATCCCACAAGGGGCTAGGCCTAGAATAGAAAGTTGTCACTGCATAGAGAATCTGAAATGTGTTGTTTTTTAGGGTTCATGTAAGGATCAGTTTGCCACTAGCCTACTTCCTTGTGGAAACGGCATATTTGAATCTTCTGGTAAATTTATACAATTGCCATAGAATAAATTTTTATTTAAACCATAGGTTATTTATATATTGTGTCTTACATAGAATTTAGAAAAGCTATTTCCAGCTGTTACCCCTATAGATATAGATGGACAGACTGAATGGCTCTCTATCTCAGACATACTATAATGTAATTCCATTTTAGTGAGCAAAGATTCTTGTTATACACGCACAGAACGAAAGCTGGGGTTTTCCATTTGATTACTATAATTAACATATCACACTGCGTTTGAGAATTCAAGGAAAGCACTCTCCTCAGAGAAAATGGGAGATGGCCTTTCTGTCCTCTGAACTTTATGACAGGCATATATTTATCAGAGACATCATCTACATTTCCTGAGATTCCCTCTGGCCTCACAGGACTAGCTGCTGTCTCAGCCATGTGCTCAGCTCTCTGACTACTTTGGGACCTGTATGGTTTTGCTGTGAGGGGCTGACCAGTTGCTTATCCAGGATATTGGCTCTTCTTGGCTGCTGCTGAGCCAGTCAGGCATTTCGAGTGTCTGGCTCCTTTCATCACTTGAAACTTGGAGGAAACTCCACACTAAAGAGCATGGTATCTGGCTTCCCAAATGACTGCTGAGGGATCCGGATGATGCAATGCAGAAAGCTGGGTGTTAACCACACTTGGGATGAACTTTGGCCTATAGAAATAGGAGATGCTGGGAGTATAACAGATCAATCACCCCACTTCCTCCTTGTTGACTGACTGCCTTCTCATTAACAGTTTTTCCATGTAGCCTACCCCTGCATTGCTTCCCATCCTTTTCTGCCACGTCTCCCTTTTTCTTACTCTCACATTCCTGGGCTTACCCCTAAACAAATAAAGCAGTAGCACCCAATCTCCCTCAGAATTTGTTTTCTAGTAAACTGGGCAAAAAGGCTTACTACATGAATTAAGAAAGATAAAATTCTGAGAGTGTGTAAAGTACAAACTCAAGTAGCCTTAGGAATAACTGATGAAGACCTATTTTTGAATCAGTATCTTCAAGTGGCATGTATAATAATAATTGTTTCAATATTATTTTGGAGGCACTATAGTGCTTGGATATAAATTTCATTTCTTTTCCCTTTGACTCCTAAGACTCTCCCCTGTATCATAATTAATCAAGAATCTACTGAGAATTTAGTATAGGTGCAGCACTATGCAAAGCCTTGAAAACACTAAAAGGGGTTATGACGTTTTCTGTGTCCCCTGTCCTCCTAATATAGTTATTATAGAGAGACCACATACAAGTAATGACTTGCATGGTCTACATTAAAGTGCTGAGATGCAGAGAAATGGGGAAATAAATGAAGGTCTCAAGTATATAGGAAGACTTCATGATGGAGATGAAACTTTCAAAGAGAATTTTAAAGGATGAATAAGACCTGAATTGGTAGAGGGGAAACAGAAAGGTGCGCTCCTGGTGAGTTTCAAGTCCATGTGAAGATGTGAAGATGAAATTGCATATGGTACTTGCGACGGACTCACTATTTCTGGGTTCTTCGTAACAGCATCCCAGGGGCTGCAGATCCCCTAAATCTCATCTGTAGAATCTAGGTGAATCTATATGATATAAAGAAGATTCATAATCTGATCATTTCCTTCTTCTTTCTTTTTTTTTTCAGACAGAGTCTTACTCTGTCACCCAGGCTGTAGTGTCGTGGCACAATCTCGGCCCATTGCAACCTCAGCCTTTTGGTTTCCAGTGATTCTCCTGCCTCAGCCTCCCAAGTAGCTGAGATTACAGGCACATGCCACCAGGCCTGGCTAATTTTTTGTATTTTTAGTAGAGACAGGGTTTCACCATGTTGGTCAGGCTGATCTCAAATGCCTGATCTCAGGTGATCCGCTGGCCTCGGCTTCCCAAAGTGCTGGGATTACAGGCATGAGCCACGGCTCCCAGCCACAATCTGATAATTTTCTTAAAACAGCAACAATGTTCCAGTATATGACCTATGAAGTTTTGTTGGTCTGTGATATGGTTTGGCTGTGTCCCCACCCAAATCTCATCTTGATTTCCCATATGTTATGGGACGGACCCTGTGGGAGGTAATTGAATCACGGGGGCAGGTTTTTCCCATGCTGTTCTCGTGATAGTGAATAAGTCTCATGAGATCTGATGGTTTTAAAAAGGGAAGCTTCCCTGCACAAACTCTCTTATCTGCTGCCATGTGAGACATGCTTTTCACCTCCTGCCATAATTGTGAGGCCTCCCCAGCCACCTGGAACTGTAAGTCCATTAAACCTCTTTCTTTTGTAAATTGCCCAGTCTCGGGTATGTCCTTAGTAGCAGTGTGAAAAGAGACTAATACAGTTTGGGAGTAAAATTAGAGAAATTAATTTTGGCCAGGCATGATGGCTCAAACCTGTAATCTCAGCACTTTGGGAGTTAGAGGTGGGCAGATCGCTTGACTTTAGGAGTTTGAGACAAGCCTGGGCAACATGGCAAAGCCCTGTTTCCACAAAAAAATACAAAAATTAGCTGGCTGTGGTCCTGCATGCCTGTAGTCCCAGTCACTCAGGATGCTGAGGTGGGAAGATCACTTGAGGCAGGGAGGTTGAGGCTGCAGTGAGCTGAGATTGTATAACTGCACTCCAGCCTGGATGACAACGTGAGACCCCATCTCAAAAATTTTTTAAAAAATTTTATTTGAGGACAGCTTATTTGAGAACTCCCAATTCAGCATAAAAAGTTTTACTTGGCCAGGTGCGGTGACTCACGCCTGTAATCCTAGCGCTTTGGGAGCCCGAGGCGGGCAGATCACGAGGTCAGGAGATCGACACCATCCTGGCTAACACGGTGAAACTCCAGCTCTACTAAAAATAAAAAAGTTGACTGGGCTTGATGGCGGGCGCCTCTAGTCTCAGCTACTCAGGAGGCTGAGGCAGGAGAATGGCGTGAACCCGGGAGGCGGAGCTTGCAGTGAGCCGAGATCGCACCACTGCACTCTAGCCTGGGCAGCAGAGCATGACTCCGTGTCAAAAAAAAAAAAAAGTTTTACTTGAATTTAAATCATTGATTTCAGTACAGTTGTGAAACTTAAAAGAGCAATTAATGAGGGGAAGGAAAGTAGAACATCTAAAAAAATTCCTAAAGATTCCATGAAAAACTTATTGTTAAGGGGGTAGATTGTGTTCCCAGACTATCAGCTACAAATTTCTCCTCTCTTTTCCTGAATGCAACGAAAATTTCAAAAATTCAGTGTATGAGGTATGTACTGGATGGAAGAATTTGCCTCAATATACTCCGAGAAAAAAGGCTGGGAAGGGAGCGGTCAGGAGAAGGAATATAAGGGATAGGTCATAGGGGTTCATTAGTCTCTTTCTTTTGTACATACTTGAATTTTTTATAATATAAAATTCTTTGTTTTTGTTTTTTTTTTTTTTTTTTTTTTGAGGTGGAGTCTCGCTCTGTCGCCTGGACTGGAGTGCAGTGGCCGGATCTCAGCTCACTGCAAGCTCTGCTTCCCGGGTTTACGCCATTCTCCTGCTTCAGCCTCCGGAGTAGCTGGGACTACAGGCACCCGCCACCTCGCCCGGCTAGTTTTTGTATTTTTAGTAGAGACGGGGTTTCACCGTGTTAGCCAGGATGGTCTCGATCTCCTGACCTCGTGATCCACCCGTCTCGGCCTCCCAAAGTGCTGGGATTACAGGCTTGAGCCACCGCGCCCGGCCAAAATTCTTATAAAATCCTACATTGTTTCTGTAGATGATAACTGATAAATCAGGTCTAAAGTTTCTGGTTTTGGCTGGGTGCAGTGGCACATGACTGTAATCCTAGTACTTTGGGAAGTCGAGGAAGGCAGATGGCTTGAGTCCAGGAATTCAGTATCATTCTGGGCAATATGGCAAGACCCCATCTCTACAAAAAATACAAGAAATTAGCCCTACGTGGTGGCAAGTGCCTGTAGTCCCAGACACTTCACAGGCTGAGTTGAGAGGATCACTTGCGTCCAGGAGGTCAAGGCCACAGTTTGCTGACACTGTGCCACTGCACTCCAACCTGGACAAGACAGAGAGACCCTGTCTCAAAAAAATAATAAATAAATAAATAAATAAATAAATCTGTTTTCATCAAGAAGTTTATCAATATACATTAATCATTTCATTTTGGCTATTCATGCCCCATTATTGGGGGTGGGGAGTGGGATAGTGATAGATTTGGTAGGAGGACTGATGGGGGCAGAGTCCTTAGATGTAGGGAAAAATCAGAAACAGAAGCTTCCAGAGAGAGAGTTTACAGGAGTCAACCACTGATTGCATAAAGAGAGGTAAGAGTTGAAGTTTCTGCAACTGAGTGGATAATGGCGCCATTGACAGATGAGAATGTAGGAATAAGAAGATGTTCTTCCTTTAAATGGGTTTGTGTGCACAGTCTTTCCATGGACCGCCTCAGAAAGACTCAGGGAACCCTGGCTAACATCATGTTGCTGAGGAAACGTTAACTTTTTAGGATTAAGAAACATTTCATTTACATATAATCACAAAAACAAAAATTAAAACTACTAAGCCTTGATCACATTGGTATCTGGCAACAAGGTGCTTTACAACCGTTTATTATCATTTCCTCCCAACTCAGTCATAATTACTGTCCTTATTGTGGATTGAGTAATTTGACCAAATGCTAGCTGCTAAATACAGGCAAAATCCGAGTTAAAACTCTGCATGTTTATTCCTTATCCCATTTGCTTTATCTTTCAAAAAATCTCCACTGCTGTTGCAAAATAATAAACTATCAATGAAAGCAGCAATATTCTTGCACATAGTGTTTCTCAGCTAAGTTCCAAGTGACAGAGCTTAGCCGTCCCTACCCCTCCCATGTACCTTCATGGAATTTTTCCAGTAACAGAATGTCCATCTCTGCTTATTTCCCTTCAGTTCACTAGTCCATCATCTTGCAGGTTAAATGAAGGAATTTCAGTAGATTATTTTTATTTATCTATATATGTATGGTGGCTTCCTCTCCATTCTCAGGACAAATTGCCAGCACTAACCAGGTACCTTTTCTGCCTTCCTTACAGAGAAAGATTTTTGTGAATATTTGCTTTGTTATTACTAGGTAGAATAGAAAATTTTACTTTCAAGTTGATTTGGCTTTTTTTAGTTTTTACTGGATTTTCCACAAGTTACTTCACTGCGGCCCTAAAGAGATCACTGCTAAAATAAAGATAGTTCTTTTGTTTTCCCCATTTTGGCAGTTGTTTAGCCTTAGGTCCTTCTGACACCACTGGTTAAGGGTTCAATTAAAGCTAAGGAAGTTTAGATTTTTTGAGGTTGTGGACAATTCTGGCTTTGAGACCTTATCTAATTGGCCACATGAAAGGAGATAATGAGAGAGAGATACCTGGGAAGCTGAATCAGGCTCCTGATTGATCTCGTGTCATGGGAAAGAGAGAGAGGAGCATGATCTTTAACCACACAGTGAATCTGCTTGACAGCAAACTGGGCCTAATTCAATGTCTCTAGCTTAGAACAATCATCAGCATTTTTCTTTGGGGGTTAGGTTGGGCACAGACAAGAAGTGAAATTAGGAGAAACAAGCAGAGACCCTCAACTTACCTACACCTAAGGAAACAGAATACAAGACAGTTTTGGTGAGGGTAGAAGCCTCCAGGTGACAGTATCAGGGATGAAGTTGGAATGACAAACCTGGATAGGACAATTCCTGAACATCAAGAAGAAGCTTGGGGAAAGGGAGCTCTGGTGGAAAGGGATGCTAAAGGGAAAAAAGGGGGTACCAAAGACAAGCTTACCTGGGATCTTACCTAGGGCAGATCCTAAAACAATCATTATCTTTGGCACAAATAATACATACCAATGTAAGATATGCATTACTCTACTGACATTTTGAGTTACTATAAAATTTAATTATAAAATAATCAGGAAGCAAAACAGAACAAATCAAGTTACATTTTATTCTATTTTTGT
This sequence comes from Piliocolobus tephrosceles, assembly GCF_002776525.5. Classification (NCBI taxonomy): domain Eukaryota; kingdom Metazoa; phylum Chordata; class Mammalia; order Primates; family Cercopithecidae; genus Piliocolobus; species Piliocolobus tephrosceles. The sequence goes on along the minus strand of NC_045444.1, from coordinate 63,152,892 downwards.
CTTTTTTTTTTTTTTTTTTTTTTTGAGACAAAGTCTGGCTCTGTCGCCCAGGCTGGAGTGCAGTGGCGCGATCTCTGCTCACTGCCACCTCCGCCTCCTGGGTTCACACCATTCTTCTGCCTCAGCCTCTCGGTAGCTGGGACTATAGGCGCCCGCCACCACGCCCGGCTAATTTTTTGTATTTTTAGTAGACACGAGGTTTCACCGTGTTCGTCAGGATGGTCTTGATCTCCTGACCTTGTGATCCTCCCGCCTCGGCTTCCCAAAGTGCTGGGATTACAGGTGTGAACCACTGCGCCTGGCCCATTTTATTCTATTTTATGCCTTAACTTTTTTCTTTTTAATGAGCCAAGATACTGGGACGTTTGAAGATAAACTTTTAAAGGAGAAATGTAAATGATCTGTGGGATAAAAGAGCAATTTTGTACATGATCTACTATAAGGTATGGATCAATCAAGCAAGTATTTACTGAGTTCCTTCTCTGAGTTAACAAGGTGGGTATATGGATCAGACTTCACAGCAATTCTTGCCTCAATAATAATTCTGAGTGAATGATCAATTTTTTTGGAAATGCTCACACAAATCATTTGTTTAACTAATTGTCCTATTGACCTTTGCCCAGAATTTGTATAAAAATCATAGATTTTTAGCATTGATTACCCTTTAATGTTTTTCTCTTCACACTCTCCTAATCTGCCTGCTTTTAATCTGTCTTTCTAAACATCTGATTTCCTTTTTTTTGAGACGGAGTCTCTCGCTTTTGTCGCCCAGGCTAGAGTACAGTGGCAGGATCTCGGCTCACTGCAAGCTCCGCCTCCCGGGTTCAAGCCATTCTCCTGCCTCAGGCTCCCGAGTAGCTGGGACTACAGGCACCCACCCCTAGGCCCGGATACTTCTTTTGTATTTTTTAGTAGAGACGGGGTTTCACTGTGTTAGCCAGGATGGTCTTGATCTCCTGACCTCGTGATCCACATGCCTTGGCCTCTCAGAGTGCTGGGATTACAGGCATGAGCCACCGCACCCGGCCTCTAAAGATCTGATTTTCAAGCAATTGATGATTTCTTCTTTTTTCTGACCTGGAAATTTTCCGATTTCCTTATTTAAATTCGGGAAAATTAGATTTATTACAAAATATGTAATTTTGGAAGTAGAAGAATATCTTTTGGCAAATTAAGACTTTAATTTTGAACTTGAGTAACCGATGAATCAATAAAAATGTCATCCTAACAAATACATGATTCTCCATCCTTTAAAACAACTTAGTGTTATATTTGAAGTCCTTTGCACAACTTCATAGATATGTTAGTTGATTGTTCCATAGCCTATATTTTGAGAACTGCCTCTCCCTTGCCCTGAGTGATTATGGATGGCCAGTCGTGGTACCCTACTCTTTTGGAAACAGAAATTGATCTAAGAATGAGTTTGTGACCATGAGCAGGGCCAACCATGTTTTCGGCAGCTGATACAGATATTCAAAGAGGGACCCTATAAGAGCTCTGTGAACTGCAGGAGCCATATTTCCCATCATACACAGAAAACCTGCCTGAGAATAAAGCTAATAAGGAAAGCATGCAGGAAGGGAAGAGAGAGAGAGAGAGAGAGAGAGAATTCCTGAGGGCATCATTTGAGCATCTGGAAATAGCTATGCTAAAGCCAGCTTGGAAACTGGAATTTTATTTTATTATTATGTTTTTGAAATAGGGTCTCCATTATCCAGGCTCGAGTGCAATAGCACAATCTGGGCTCACTACCACCTCTGCCTCCCAGGCTCAAGTGATCTTCCCACCTCAGCCTCCGGAGTAGCTGGGACTATAGGTGTGTGTCACCACACCTAGCCAATTTTTGTATTTTTTGTAGAGATGGGGTTTCGCCATGTTGCCCAGGCTGGTCTTGAACTCCTGGACTCAAGCAGTCTGCCCGCCTTAGCCTCCCAAAGTGCTAGGATTATGGGCCTGATGAGTCACTGTGCCTGGCCAGAAACTGGAATTTTATATGTATGTAGTTTTGTGAGCAAAAAACATTTTCCTAATTTGCCTAAAATAAGTGGAGTGGGGTTTCTGTCATTTGCAACCAAGAGTCCTGACAATATACACATGACTACACAGTCTTAATAATCATCATTCTTTTAAAATATTTTATTTGCTATGCAAAGAGTATAGCAAGAGTAATACATTTGGTCAAAACTGTAAAAAGGGATTCATACTAGAATTTGTGAAGTGCTCACCCATTCACTTTCCATAACATATCCCCTTCTATGTATTCTCACTAAACAAACCCTTACTGACTGATTACTCATCTTGTGTCAGTCAGTAGTGCTAAGTGCTGCACATGCAACATTGAGTAAAACACATGTGGTCCCTGCCTTTGTGAAACTTAGGATCTCACTGACTTCATTCTCCTGAATTGTACAATATAGCGTTGGTGTTGTAGCGTTCTTTTATGTTCTATTTTGAGTCATAAATGGAAATGCATTTTCAAGCCTCGGGTCATATTAACATACTAACACTCTTTTTAAAGGCCTTTCATGATCCTGAGATCATTTGTAGTAATGTAGGCGTTAACCAAACAGCATAAGTCAGATAACTTGAAGCCTTTGAAATTGATGAATGTTATATATATTTATGACACTTTATGTATAAAACCTGTTGGCTTTTTTTGCTTTAAAAATATACATGCCTTAAGTTCTTTTGCTTTTATTGGTGTCTCCTAGACAACAAATCATTTCCCACATATTAAGTACAACAGTAATAAAACTGGTGCACAGAGAAATGCCACAGGTACAGTGTATCTGGAGAGTGGAAATAAGTACAGTGAACTTTATTCAAGGAAGAAAATTTTCCCAAGGTTTTTGCATTCACCCTTAGAACAATGTATAATCATTTGAAAATGTTTTGAATAAAATAAAAGATGTTAACCTCCCCTGATAAAAAATTTACAGAACATTTTTAGAATGTAATACAAAAACATATGGATAAGGTGATGATATATTTGAAAGGACCGAACTTTGGAACTGTAGCCATTATAGAAAAGTTCTATTTTCACAAGTAAGGGTAGGCAGCCTCTCTTTCCACACTAGAGTGTAACAACGTTAAAATCAAGTTTGACTTTCCAGCCAGGAGGCTGGCCCTGCAGAGTTAAATATTACTGTTTCTCAACCTTCCAGGCAGGGTGTGTGCACATGAAAGCAGACATGGAGTGGGTTGTGGGAGGGCCGTTCTGGTCTCTGTAAACTGTGACTTCCCTCAGCTTGGCAGTAGCAGTTCTGACACTTGGGCTTCGCAGGGCAGCAGAAGTACACAGTCCAAGGGTGTGTCCTGTTGCCTTAGTCTGAAAGAGACGGCCAACAGAGACCCCATCTAATGCAGTCAATGGGCTATAGTTCAGACTCTCAACCCCTGGATAGGCAGGAATGCTGGGACTGGCCTGCCTAGACACAAGCAATTCACCAAGTATTTTTAAATAGTTAGATGAAAACCAAACAACATCTTATGTTTCTAAAATTAACGATTTTCAACCTTGACTACACATTAGAACCAACTGGAGAGCTTTTAAAAGTCCTGAGGTCCAGGCCACATCCCAGACCAATTAAATCAGATTAAATCAGAATCTTTGTGGGTGGGACCTGGGCATCAGTACTTTTTTTTTTTTTTTTTTTGAGACAGAGTTTCGCTCTTGTTGCCCAGGCTGGAGTGCAGTGGCGTGATCTCAGCTCACTACAACCTTGGTGTCCTGGTTCAAGTGATTCTCCTGCCTCAGCCTCCCCAGTAGCTGGGATTACAGGCGTCTGCCACTACGTATGGATAATTTTTTTTTTTTTTTGTATTTTTAGTGGAGATGGGGTTTCACCATACTGGCCAGGCTGGTCTCGAACTCCTGACCTCAGATGATCCGCCCACCTGGGCCTCCCAAAGTGCTGGGATTACAGGCGTGAGCCACCGCACTGGGCCACGTATTTTCTTTAAAGACTACTTCAGAACTAGCAGGCCTTTGATCCAACATGGCCCTGCTCCCAAATCCACTCCCTGCCCAATACACATATGAACTTTTTGTAAAAATTTACATACTCTAACTATAAGAAAAATTGTGGCAGGGCGCGGTGGCTCAAGCCTGTAATCCCAGCACTTTGGGAGGCCGAGACGGGCGGATCACGAGATCAGGAGATCGAGACCATCCTGGCTAACATGGTGAAACCCCGTCTCTACTAAAAATACAAAAAATTAGCCGGGCGAGGTGGCGGGCGCTTGTGGTCCCAGCTACTCGGGAGGCTGAGGCAGGAGAATGGCGTGAACCCGGGAGGCGGAGGTTGCAGTGAGCTGAGATCCGGCCACTGCATTCCAGCCTGGGTGACAGAGCAAGACTCCGTCTCAAAAAAAAAAAAAAAGGAAAAATTGTGATTATGATTTAGAAAGTCCATGGAGCTTTAGTTCACTATCACTGACTTTCATTCTTTTCACAGGATTTCTGTATTTCAGTGTAGAGCCACAAGGGAGCATGAAATTTCCTATCAGTGGGATCTAGATTTAAATCTCTGCCACTTATTTACTCTGACTACAGCTAATTTATTTAACTTTTCAGTGCCCACTTTTCTTCATCTTAAAATAGGTGCAGGGTTATTATAGCAACATTGTAATTACATGTGAAGTTTTTGGTACATGATGAGTAATCAGTAATAGTGTTTAAAATTAAAGTTTTAATAGGCCGGGCACGGTGGCTCAAGCCTGTAATCCCAGCACTTTGGGAGGCCGAGATGGGTGGATCACGAGGTCAGGAGATCAAGACCATCCTGGCTAACCCGGTGAAACCCCGTCTTTACTAAAAATACAAAAAACTAGCCGGGCGAGGTGGCGGGCACCTGTAGTCCCAGCTACTCTGGAGGCTGAGGCAGGAGAATGGCTGAACCCGGGAGGTGGAGCTTGCAGTGAGCTGAGATCCGGCCACTGCACTCCAGCCCGGGCGACAGAGCAAGACTCTGTCTCAAAAAACTAAATAAATAAATTAAATTAAATTAAAGTTTTAAATTTTTTTTTTTTTAACCTGAGGTTTTGTTTTGTTTTGTTTTGAGACAGAATCTCACTCTGTCACCCAGGCTGCAGTGCAGTGGCGCAATCTTGGCTTATTGTAACCTTCACCTCTTGGGTTCAAGCCATTCTCGTGCCTCTGCCTCCCAAGTAGCTGGGACTACAGGTGTGCACCACCATGCCTGGCTAAAACTTAAGGGTTCGTATTTATTTTGCATACTCCAGTAATAATTTGTGACCATGAAGTTCTTGCATTTAACTGTAAATTCCAGGAATTCCTATCATCTAGCCTAAGGCCTGGAATAGGAGGTGACCAGTAAATATTTGCCAAACCACTGTATATGTTGGTTGTTGTACAGTGTGCTCAAAATCTGTCATGTGAACAAATGCCTTTGCTATATACGAAAGAATCTCAGAGTACAATCTACTGATGGATGAGGTAAATTGTAAGAATACAGTCTCATGTTACTCACTAGAAAACATTAACTTGTTCTTCCCAGTTTTGTTCTGTATGCTGCTTCTTTGGGTTATGTGATAGGATGCTGCTTAAGTGCATGGGCTTCGTGGTTTTGCACCCAGATTACGTTACTTACCAGCTATATACTTGGTTTCTCAGTTTTTGTTTTTGTTTTTCTGTAAAATGGGGATGCTAATAACCTCCATGCCATGGAGCTGTTGCTGGTGGTTAAACAAGCAAACACATGAAAGTGTTTAGAATCGTACCTGGCACATGGTGTGAATGTTAGCTCTTCCATCCTGTCCCCTTAGCCTCCCCTGCTGGTTATTCCAGCATTCTTCTATTCCCAGGTTTAGGATGAATTGGCTCTTTTGGCTCTTTTGTTCCTGGTTAAGTGGGCTTTTGCCTGAGTGCTCTACTGCACCAGATTTCCCTTCCAGTATTGACACTGCTCTTTGCCCAGTCACCTGACTGGCACACTGGCGTATCCTGGGCTTTCTGTCCTCTCCTATGCTTGCTCTTTGTTGGAACCTTCCTTTCCTAAATTAGCACATTCTAGAACCTCTCCTATGGTTCCTCTTGAAATTTGAGCCCTTCAGAAGCCCCTCTCCCCAAGTCCTCAATATACCCAGCCGGATTCAGAGGACACATTCCGCTTCCTCCCTTGTCTGCTTTCTCTTCCTGGAGCCACTAGCTGCCCCCCAAGCAGAGGGCACATTGTCAGATAAGTCACTGCTTGGTGAAGGCAGGATGTGGTATTGTTTTTTTTAAGATGGAGTTTTGCTCTTGTCGCCTAGGCTGCAGTGCAATGGTGTGATCTTGGTTCGCTGCAACCTCCGCCTCCTGGGTTCAAGCGATTCTCCTGCCTCAGCCTCCCGAGTAGCTGAGATTACAGGTGCCCACCATGACACCTGGCTAATTTTTGTATTTTCAGTAGAGACGGGGTTTCATCATGTTGGCCAGGCTGGGCTTGAACTCCTGACCTCAGGTGATCCACCCACCTCGCCCTCCCAAAGTGCTGGGATTACAGGCACAAGCCACCATGCCCGGCCAGGGTGTGGTATCTAAATATTGTCTGGAATGAGAATAGATCATTTGGCTTCTTGCTCTCACAAAAACAAACAAACTCTGTAAACTGAGGGCAGCCTGGGGCTGCAGGCTAGGAAGGACAGCCTAGGGCTCTACTCTTAACTGCGGTTTGGGCTTCCCACCTTTGGTTAGCTTGGCTAGCGCGATCTGACCTGCAAGTATTTCACTGTGGATTCATAGCAGGTGTGAGGAAATGTTAATTTCCAATTCCCTGACTGCATAATCTATAATACTACAAACACAAAAACAAAACCCAAAAAACGAGAAGTTGGCTACAGAGAGTCCTGAAAAGAAGGAAAAAAAAAACCCAACAGAGTGGTTATTTGCTAACAAGAAAGCAAACACATAAAAAGAGGGAAAAAAACCATAGCTATTGCCAAGAAGTGGCAAAAGCTGAATTTCCTAATCAGTTCCTCCTTTTATCCTTTTGAGGATTATTCCCATATGTGACTGTCATGCTTTTCCTCAGCATTCTCAGACTGGGCATTTGTCTGTCATGTGACCATAGCAGACCATTCCATCTCCCGGGGCTTTCTCAGACACAAACAGTAGAAGGAGGGTCACTTGCTTCTGGCCTTCTCTCTAGACTCCCACAAGTCAAAAGGCCTGTATCTTTCAATTCTGAGGCTGGGAATGGTAAAGGCTTGAAACTCACTCTGCTTCCTCATTCAACAAGGCTGAACTTCTCCAAATTTATTATAACTTTCAGAGAGAAACAGTGAAGGAAAGGGAGGGAGAAAGATGAGAGAAAAGGAAAAGGAGACAGAAGAAGAGGGGAGGGACTAAGATGTCTGTGTGCCCCTATATAATTTTAAAAGCAAATTTCTAAGAATTAGTTTATGTGCCCTTTTTAGAATTCCATACAACATTAAATTTGAGGAAAAATATGTCTAAAGTGTATATTGGGAATGTAATGGCATGAAAGTCAAAAGGTTATTTAAATGAGCGTGAAAAATCTATTGGCATACTAAATTCCTACTGTGTATTTTATAAGATCTTCATTAAAATTGTAAGACTAGGAAAACAGGATTTCCAACTATTGATAAGCAGCAATTTATCAGTTTTAGAGATAACCATCGAAGAGATCCCCCCCACCCGCACAAAATTATCTTACCATGAGTTTTCAAACTGTGCCCCTTGGGGCATTAAGATAGCAGGGGGAAAGAGTTCCGAGGTTGCTGGTCTGCGTGGAGGTGTGCTGATTACAAGACTAGAATGTATGCTTCCTTTCCTGACTCTGCACTGTGTGATGGTCATAGTGGGAGCATTTACACCATAGAAAGCAGCAAACCTCCAAATCAATTTCTCTTAGAGAGCTCATTGCTAAACATTTACCAGCATAATTGATGCTTTTATTTGTTATTTCTAGGGAATTATTACCAGATCTGCTTTTATTTGTATTTCTAGGGAATGTCTGTGTAAAGCATAGCTTTTTTTTTTTTTTTGAGACGGAGTCTCACTCTGTTGCCCAGGCTGGAGTGCAGTGGCAGTCCAGCAGTGAGCAATCTCAGCTCACTGCAACCTCTGCCTCCTGGGTTCAAGTGATTCTCCTGCCTCAGCCTCCCAAGTAGCTGGGATTACAGGCGCCTGCCACCACACCTGGCTAATTTTTGTATTTTTAGTAGAGATGGGGTTTCACCATGTTGGCCAGGCTGGTCTCGTGCTCCTGATATCAAGTGATCCACCGGCTTGGCCTCCCAAAGTGCTGGGATTACAGACATGAGACACCACACCCAGCCAAGCACAGCTTTTGAAAAAGGTTTCATGGGTACAAAAAAGTTTGAAAACTATGCCCCAGTTGGATATTTTCCTTTTTTCCAAGTTAACATACATAGTGAATATTATAATTTGGAGAACCATAAATCATTTTACATCACTATTTAAGAGACTGCATTGGCCAGGCGCGGTGGCTCAAGCCTGTAATCCCAGCACTTTGGGAGGCCGAGACGGGTGGATCACGAGGTCAGGAGTTCGAGACCATCCTGGCTAACACGGTGAAACCCCATTTCTACTAAAAAATACAAAAAGCTAGCCGGGCGAGGTGGCTGGCGCCTGTAGTCCCAGCTACTTGGGAGGCTGAGGCAGGAGAATGGCGTAAACCCGGGAGGCGGAGCTTGCAGTGAGCTGAGATCCGGCCACTGCACTCCAGCCCGGGCGACAGAGCAAGACTCCGTCTCAAAAAAAAAAAAAAAAAAAAAAAAAGAGACTGCATTAATTTTATTATTTGTTAAAACTATAACATTACATATACTACATAAATTAAAACTACATCACATACCACTAGCATTATAATAACTATATAAAATGACAGTTTAAAGTACTTTAAAATGTTCTAAAATACATCAGAAGAAAGAAAAACTCTTGGTTGTAAACTTGGAGTTTAGTAAATTTAACCTTATTGGATTAGTCAGTTAAGTAATTATAGAAATGGATTTGTTCCAGAAAAAATGCTACTCCTCTATATTTTATGGACCAGAAAGCAATGTTAATATTTAAGTTCTTGCTAACATTTTTGTTCCTTTTGGGTTCTGGTATTGGAATACTGTATTGATTTATCCCACATTACTTTTGGTTTTCTGATATTTTCTTCACCTGCTTTCTGTAGTGGCTCCCTAAAATCACATTTTGAGAACTCATCATCAACTATGTTATAATAAAGTGTTGGTGATGTAATCATTAAATCACTCTTCTTTAGGTCACCACTGCACCCTTTCTAGCTTCTTTCTCAGGCTTTGCCAGGTCATATTTCATGTCACAATTTAGCTATTTTTCACTTTCTTCTCTTATCCCAAGAAGCTAACTAGTGTAGGAAGATGCCAAAACAGGGCTTGGGCTTAAGGGGAGGGAGAGAACCCATTTAGAGTCTAAACTGTGTACTTTGGCCTATTAGCCAGAGATCTCTGTATTGGGATTTTAGGTGTATGGTTCTGGCTTAGTCAGCTGGGGATGCCATAACAAAATACCACAGACTTGGTGACTTAGACAATAGGAATTTGTTTCTCACAGTTCTGGAGGCTGGGATATCCAAGCCATCAAGGAGGCGGCTGATTTGGTTCCCTGGTGAGGGCTCTTTTCCTGTCTAGTGCAAAGCTACCTTCTCCCTGTACCCTTACATGGGGCCTGGGGTGGGGTGGGGTGGGGAGGAAGCAAGCTCTCTGCTGTTCTCTCATAAGGGCACTAATCCCATTATGAGGGCCCCACTATCATGACATCATCTAAACCATCACCTATGCCAAAAGACAAAATTACAACACATTTAGTTTAAAGATCAAATTGGCTTTTATTAGCAATTCACAAATAAGAGAGCATCTCATTTAACAATTTAGAAAAGGCACTCTGCTGGGCACGACAGAACAGTTTATTTTTGTAAGGTGGGAACAAGGAAACAATTATTTTAAAAAATTTTAAATATACTTTTTAAAAAATAATAAAGACAGAGTTTCATGATGTTGCTCAGACTGGTCTCGAACGCCTGGGCTCAAGTTATCCTCCCACCTTGGCCTCCCAAAGTGCTGGGATTACAGGCGTCAGTCGCTGCGCCCAGCCAGACAATTTTTAAGAAAGAGGAGGCCGGGCGTTGTGGCTCAAGCCTGTAATCCCAGCACTTTGGGAGGCCGAGACGGGCGGATCATGAGGTCAGGAGATCGAGACCATCCTGGCTAACACGGTGAAACCCCGTCTCTACTAAAAATACAAAAAACTAGCCGGGCGAGGTGGCGGGCGCCTGTAGTCCCAGCTACTCCGGAGGCTGAGGCAGGAGAATGGCGTAAACCCGGGAGGCAGAGCTTGCAGTGAGCTGAGATCTGGCCACTGCACTCCAGCTCGGGCGACAGAGCAAGACTCCGTCTCAAAAAAAAAAAAAAAAAAGAGGAGTGGTTAATATCAGGTTACTTCATCAGGTTACCTTTCCTTGTAAGGGTTAAAGTAGAGGGAACTTCCTTTTCTTGACAGCTCAGGTTGACTGGGGCCTTTCTGATTGGTAGCTGTGAACCTCCTGTTTTTGGGATAACACTCTGTTTGGGGTTTTCCCTGCTTCCTTAAAGTTTTAGTTTGATTATGTGGCATGAGTGACTCCATTTTGGTTTAGCCTTTTGGGGCCTAGCATAGAAGCTGTCTGTTACTAGGGCAGCCCTGATGAAATAACTGGGAAAGTTCTTTTTCTAAATGTTTTCCTTTAGTCACTTTATTTATAGGCACAGCTGCTTAAAGCAACCAGACAGGCCAGAATGGTGCCAGAGCTTCTTGACCCCTGGCAAGATACCAGAAGAAGATAAGACCTACTAACCAGCACAAACTGGAACAGTGATCCCTAGTTGCCTTCAGATCATTAACATACTATTATAATGCTAAAATCTCTCCCCTAAAAGAAAAATCTCTTCCGTTTTCTATACATGCATTGTATGAAGATGCATGGTTTTGAATTAAGCCTGTGTGTCTGGAGTCCCACCCTGCACATGCTAACATTCCTCCCCATACCTAGTCCCTAAAGTACCCATAACTTCTATTGCTCAGGGAGAAGGGGTATTTAGAGCAAGGGCCTCCCCTTCTGCCTTCTTGGCCAGTGAATAAAACCTGATTGCCTTTTCCAACTGTACATTCTTCCTTTGCCATCAGTACAAAGTGGAGAAAGAACTCAGTTTACTGGCAAAAACTCCAAACCAATATCCTCGTGTAAATTTTATTTAATACCTCCCAAAGGTCACCTCTCCAAATACCATCACACTGGGGTTTCAGGCTTCAACATATGCATTTTGGAGGGGATATAATTCAGTCCATAGCAGGTTCTTTGATTTCCCATTTCTCATTGATTCTGAATATCTTTCCCAGGTAACTGCTGGGAGGAGAGGTGCCTAGGTCAATGCAGGAGTTAAATACTTTTGGTCGCTTGTCTTAACAGCATGAACTTCAAGCAGAGCTTCTAGGAGTGGCTGCTCAGTTTTGGACTGCAGTTACCTGCCCCCATTTCTCCCTTGGCCGGGCTCTAATGCAGGGCATCTTTTCCTAACGTATACAAAGGCATGTTTCTGTCTTGTTTTTTGAACGGATTCCAAATCTTACAAGTGTCTAACAATAACAATCCCATTAGGTACGCAGATTCTGACCCAATTTCCTAGGACTGAAAAAAAAAAAAAGAATGATTTTGAGAGGTGAAAATAAATAAGTCCTCATGTCATGCAGTTGAGGTTCTCCCTCTTCCCCGAGAGTGAGTTTTCTTTTGTTGGGATACTTTTCCACATCTCACACATACCCTCTTCCCCCACTCCCTACTCATTTGCCAGACTTGTCTGGATATGTTTGACTTCAAGTAGCAGACCCAGTCTGAGTCCATTGACAAGGGCCTCTGGAGGCCTCTGCATGGCCTGCCCTGCCAATTTGACAAACATACCCAGGCATGCTTGAACTCCAGCAATGGACAACAGATTTTCCACTATACAAATAAAGGGAGGAAGCAAGCGTAGAAATACTGCAGAGGTCCAGGAAAAGAGGGAGAGCACAGTGACACCGTGCCACTGCTTGCCTCAGGTTCTCTTTTGATTTGCATTTTAATGGTAAATTTTGGTATAAAAGTTGCCGTATACTCAGCGGTCAGCCTTTCTCCTCTCCACATCTGGGGCCATAAGTCTTTGGTGTGTCAGGTTCTATTTCCTTCCTGGTCTATGTGTAGTGTTTACCAAAAATGCTTAAGACACATTCTTGGTGATGAAAAAAAATTCTATTTAAGGAATGGTGACCAAAAATGAACTTAGATGAGAAACTAAAACAAACAAAAAGCTTTTCACTTTGCTTTGAATTGGGTACACTCTTTTAACAGTAGGGCACTTCCTGCAGTGTAATATAGCTCTGCTATGACCAGTTTCACCAAGTCTGTTCAATGACTGCCTTGGGAACCAGATCAATCGTGGTCTGCCCTTTAAAGGTAGCAGCACTAATTCCTGCTGCCAGCCTCAGCTCAGACACAATGGAGAAACAATTCCCCAATGTTAGACTTAATCACATTGATCTATTTTTCTGTAGCTCTGGTCTTTGCAAGAAGCAATGAATGTACAGCCAAACTCAAATGTAATCCCTAGATTATGTCAGCTGTTCTATTATCTCTGTATCTTATATTTTGGGGGCTGTTAATGATACATCATAGCAGATAATAGAAATTTGAATTTTGTGGTGTTTCTTTTAAAAGTAGCCAGATGAGCAAGTACATGAAATGTCTACAAAGATTCCATTTAAAATCTCATTGAAGGTCATAATAAAGATGGTTGTCTTATAATCTCTTACCAACGGAGGTGTTGGGGAAGAAAAAAAATCCCCCTTCCAACAAGTGAATTAGTTAGGGTGGCCTCAATCTCTCATCATCCACATTGATCAATATTCTCACTACGTTTTTATTTTTATGAAAAATGGGGAGGGACAGTGCAATCCTATCATCTCCACATTTATACAAGGAGTGCTTGAGAGTTAAGGAAGAAGGCAGTCCTCTGGGTCCCTTTATGTGGTCAAATAACCCACAACTTTTGGCTGGCCTCACCCAGTCTTCATTGATTCCCTTTCCCTTGCAACTGTAGGTGCAGCCATGGGACCAAGTTCTGGCCAAAGGCTTTCAAGTGGAAAAGAGAGCTTCTGGGAGCCTTCCTTGATGGCCAGCATATCCTTTGCCTCTCCATCCCTTCCTGCTTCCTGCTGCTTAAAGCTTAAATGCTGTAACCATGAAACATGAGCATGCCATGCACAGCTGAACAGCAAGACAGAGGACCTTGGGTCCCTCAAACCATGAAACATGGTATCAGTCCTAGCCCCACCACTCAGACTTCTGTGTGAGAAAGAAATTTAACCTGTGACTCAAAAAAAAAAGTTTATTCTTTTTTTTTTTATTATTATTTTTTGAGATGGAGTCTCGCTGCTCCGTCACCCAGGCTGGAGTGCAGTAGTGTGATCTCAGCTCACTACAATCTCCCCCAAGCGATTCTCCTGCCTCAGCCTCCTGAGTAGCTGGGATTACAGGCAGGTGCCACCACACCTGACTAATTTTTGTATTTTTAGTGGAGATGGGGTTTCATCATGTTGGTTAGGCTGGTCTCGAACTCCTGACCTTATGATACACCTGCCTTGGACTCCCAAAGTGCTGGGATTACAGGCCACCACGCCCAGCACAAGTTTATTCTTGATCACACCACATGTCCGTTGCTGGTCAGCAGGGGGACTTTGCTCATTGTAGGTACTCAGAGAGCCAGGCTGACAGTGTCCATGTCAACCAGTGCTTCCATCATTGCTGACAAAGACAAAGGGAATATAGTGAATTGTATACTGATAAGGCTTGGAGTTGAAAATAACACACGCCGTTTTGCTGACTAATGCAAGTCACATACCATATCTAACTTCAAAAAGGTAGGCAAGTAGTCTATTTGCCCTAAAAGCAGGAGAACCAGAATGTGTGGATAATCCCAATAATGACTATAATTTCTATCTTACCTAAGCCACTGTAATTTTGGGTTTTCAGCCAATTGCATCTGCACTGAATCCTAATTAAGATAGGAATGATCACATCAATGCTGTGATAACTAAGTCCTGTGAGGAAGGCTGTCACTGGGTGTACACCTTATAATCTGAAGGATTTGCAGGGGTCACTCCCTGTGGCTTTTCTGGGAAAGAAGAAACCACATCTTTCTTAAGATCCTCAGTCATCCTTCAATCATTGACATCTACTACACTAGAGGCAAATCACTAAGAATTCGTATTCCTAAAGTTCGGGCTACCACCTCTAGCTCCTTCTAAGTGCAGGAAATGTTCCCTATTCTTTTGAAAACACAACTCTAGTCTTTTTCTATTCTGCTTTGTTCCAGCATTCAAATCTTAGTCCTTGAGATCTGTCATCTTTCCCAGAGGCTCTAAATATGTCCTTACCTCTTTCAATTTGGCAAACATCTTCACTTGACCCTATGACGCTTTCCAAATCTATAGACAAAGGAGTCATTCTATACCTATTGTCTTATTGTTTTCCTTTTCTGAAACCCCTGTAATGAGGCTTCTGTTTGTACCGTTCTACTCAAACTGTCTAAAAAGCCATTAATGGCTTTTATCAAGAAGCGTTTGTCTAAAGCTCTGGAATTTCCTGGAAACATGCTTTTGTATATTTCACGTAGTGGGATGGATAACAGTACCAGATAAAAACAGTCATAGGTTTAGTAAAATATAGTAGAGTCCTTTCTGCATTTGGGTTGTATGGGAATGCTTCCCGATCTGCTACAGGTAAAATCACATGTCTGTCAACTCCTGCCCCAAAACACAGGAGCCATCTGCAGAACAAGGCTGACATATTTATTTCTTTAAATGAGCTATATTTTGCAACACACACATTCGATCTGTAATCCAGTGTTTTAGTGGGTGTAGGTGTGACCTAGAAGCAGGCACAGTTCATTAAAAAACAAAAAGCACCAAAACTTTTTACAGGTTATTCTCACAGATAAAAATTCTATAGACTACCAACAGAGGAAGTCTTTATTGTTCCTGGAGAGCTAGACCATACACAGATGGATCATACTTGCTCTTTGCAGTCTCATTCAGAAGCAGGAAAAAGGGACTGTATTGGATTTGAATATGAAGGACAAAAGCAGCTCTGGAGACACCAAATAATAGTCTACATTACAGGTTTAACACACTCATTTAATCTCTGGGAAAAATAATGAAACTGGTGAAAAGTATTTATGGAACTGGAGGAGAGCATATTTTGCTGGTTTTACTTTATGTTTGAAGTTTTGGGTATAGCTATGCCCATAAATACTGAAATGCCTAGCGTAAAGAACGCAGCCTGGGGCATACCCCATAAAACTTACAGTGCAATTAAATGAGCAATTTCCACTGGAAATAAAACGGACATGTTGAGTGGAATATGAATTAAACTGCATATGACTCAGGCCTGCACTAGGCTTTAGAAAGAGAGATCTGCTGGTTTCAGTAGCACTTGATGCCATCCATCTATAGGTCAAGGCCGGTAAGTAACAAAAGATAACTGTAGTTAGCATGAAGATTAGGGCATACCAAATTGTGGTTAATGTAGTTTCCCTGTGAAAGAGCCCAGCAAAATTACGACTGATAACAAAGGATTAAACCTGAGCTTTCTTTACACTGCAGACATATTGAGCTTCTCTGCATTGTTTGCTATGCAGCATTTTTGACACTTCCCTCAAACTTCATTTTCACTTTCTGAATGTTCTCTCTCAGACCAAAGTTACCCAGGTGCCATTATAAAAGAGTTTCTAAGGGAGATTTCAACTAGAAAATGAAAAAGCCACTAAAACAAACATTGGTTTGCATTCCAGACCACTTTCTGCTCTTGTTCATTTCTGGGATCTTATTTGGAGATTAAAGGGTAATGATTCACTGATATCCTGAGGGAAAACCAGTTCAGGAGCAGCCTTTGAAAAAACATATGTAGAAATCTTGCTGATAGAGGGAGAAAAACAAGTTTCAATTTTATTTGTAGTGTAGGGTAAAGCAAGTCCACCCAAGATAAAGCTTAGCATTCTTTCTTTGAGGAATTAGGGTAAGGGTGAAGAAAAGAAAGCTTGATATTTTTCTGCCTATGAAAGCCAGAAGAAGGCTCAGAGAAGCCAGTTCCTTCTTTTCCTCTTTTCCCGAGTGCCAGACCTCTGCAACTCCCAGAGGAAATGAGGGCATGGGGTGGGTAATAGGGCATGTGATTGGAATGAGTATTCCCAGCCATTTAATATATTCACAAGTCAAACTATAAAGTATTTCTTTAAAAAAATTATAGTATTTCACTGAAGTTTGAATGTACTTTCTCTTGCCAAAATAATCAGTGTCCTTCATTTTTCTAATGATTAAAAATGTGCTACATATATAGGGAATTTTCCCAAATGAAAAATAACATTTTCTATGGCAGCACATACAGTGCTTGAATTTTTCACCTTAGATTGTATTCTAGCCAGACCTAAACTCAGTATGTCTTACTTGTATAATGATAATTCATGTCGTCAAACCAAATGCGCTGTTTGCTACTCGTTTGCCCAGGAGCCATCTTTTCCTAAAGTGAGCAATATTAGGTGCATTTGTCTGGCTGGCTCCTCCCTACAGCTTCTGCAGTCATGGAAGAGTCTGGAAGGACAGTGTTCGCTTGTACAAGAAGAGGGAAGGACAGGATGAGAAAAGCAAAATCTTGCAGCGTCTGTGGTCAGAAGAAGAAAGCTGAAGCTAGTTAGGAGGAAGGAGTGTGTGAGTGAATTAGGAGCTGAAGCAGTAAAGTAGCTTTCCCTGTGACCCTGATGTGTCGGGCATTTCTGTCTTAGACTAAAGGCATAATAAAAAAAAGGCACTTTATTTAGGTTAACAGAGCATTATATAACTGGAAAGTTTTACAGTTTTATATATATAGTGAATACTTTGTAGAGGATAAAAAGACTTCCCTTTGGTTTATTATTTGGGTAAGATAAAAACCCACGAATTCTTTAAGGATGCATTTCTTTCTTTTTCCTTTTTTTGCCTTTTTTTTTTTTAAGACAAAAGCTTGAAGGCATAAAATAGAGTTATTTTCATCGGGATGTCACCCTCGATGCTGCTGCTTTACTACATGTTCGTAGTCAAAATTATTTCATGTTTTCCTCGAATAGCTACGATCAGTTTGAAAACAGCTTTGTTAATTAGCAAGAGATGACGCAATATATCACTGCATCTTTGGGGCTCTGGCGCCAGCTAGTGGTGGGAGAGGGGAGCCGCCCTGTCGCTCTCAAATCTGGGAAGGCGTCGGTCTTCTCGCCTCCCCTTATCCCTCATCCTCCTCATTTTTTTCCATCAGCATAATGGGGGAATCATTGCAGTGTGGCCAGAGAGGAGTAGACGAGATTATAGATGAAAGTAGAGAAAAACGGTGGGCAGGGGCAGGGAGAGGAAAGGTCAGGCAAATGCAATCATTTCTCCGAAGGATTTGAGAAGAGATCATTTATTTGAAATATTCCTGCCATGTTGATGGAGCAGCTCAATCTTTTGCCAGTGAATTTTTAGCGTTTTGTTTTTCATTTGTAGATATACTTGAACATATACTTAGGACACGTTATAACTATGGAACTCATCACAAACACAGCACTGAGGACATGTTGTAAGTGTAAATTTGTGTTCATTTTTAAGTAGCAAATATTTCTACTGTGAACAGGCTCTGTTACCTGCTCACTGGTACGGCTCTAGGATGAATAACTCTCAAATGGTTAATAAAGGAGAAACCTCTTAAGATGGTATTTGTGGATGGTGCACTAAGAAAAAAATATAAAATTTCCAGGCAAAAGAGACTTTATTTGGGAAGTATGAAGTAGATATAGGTTTGGAGCCCTATCTGTTCTCAAATAGAAATAGATTGTGATGATTTGCAGGAAAACAGAAAACATACGTATTTATTTTAAGAACAAAGAATCTTTGGCAGGCCATCTTTCTCATTTAATTAAGCCATAACTGATCTTACTAGGGTTATGGAGGGACTTCAAATGCTAATAAATAAAACCTGAAGCTGAGACATTTCTTTCACCAAATAGCTGGAGCTGTTTATAACTCTATTACTTATTGCTAAAATCAATTATTATTGCTAATATTCCCTGTGGAATTTATTACGAAAACAAGCTGAAGGTTATAAAGAAGAACTTTTCTTTTTAAATGTCATTCATATATCTATATTCATGTCAGTTATAGAGAATAAGGATAATCTGAACCAAGACTCTTGTAATAATATTTTTGGAAGGCAGATCTAATTTAAGAGGAGATTTCACGAAGGAAGAAATTGTCACAGTCTTATCTCAGTCTAATTTATATTACTATGCTATTGGAGAAATAACATTTAAAACCTTGTCTGTGTGAGACATTAGGTGGTAAAATACCTGGTCATGGTGTTGGTGTGTGAGATTTACATAGACTACTATTTTGAGTACATTTTAAACTTTTGCTAAAAACTGCATATTTGATTAAGAAATTCACCTAACCTTGTTATCAACCGGGTCAAAATGTTGACATTTTCTCCTTGTTTTTAATCGTGTTAAACTTTTCATATATAATAAGGCCCTGGTTAAAAATCTTAAAATTCTTCAGTTGACCTTGTCTCCTCTGTGTCTCTTTTATCTGTCTTTTGCTATAGAAGCTGAGCTCATACAATTAAGAGTTTCAAATCAGTGCCTGAAAAGGAGTATTATTACTGTTTTCTTTTGTTTTAGAAAAAGCAAATTGACTTTAATAAGGCTCTATCAATGACAGTGGATTAATTGAAACACGTGAATGTTGAGTTGAATTGCCATAAAATTTTGAGAATTACAGCAAAATAAAATAATTTATCCTCTTTTAAAACAGCTTTGTAATATGTAAGTACCTACTTTAAGTGCTGAGTTTGTGATTAGAGCTATCTTTAAAACTGTTTAATGGTTGCCTTAAAATATTTTGATGCCTACTATAATCCTCATATAATTTTCCATATGCTACCAAGTAAATGCTTTGAAATGTCATTCCATCTTAATTTGAAATTTACTCATTAAGATTTTAAGATTTATCTTTTGAATTTAATTTCTTATTACTTTTTGATATTATAAAATTAGAAAGTAACTCTATACGGCAAATGAACACATTTGATGAAAGGAAGGGAAGCATACCTGAACATATTTATAATTTTTCTCTTTAGCAATTGCTCTGATGACTTTGAAATAGTGATATCAGCAAATAATTAGTTCATTTGATTCAAATCCTCCTTTCATTCAAAACTGTACATAGGATTTTTGAAAAATAAATAACCATAGGATATCATAGGATGTCCCTGAATGTGACAACATAAAGACAAACTTACAAATAAGGACACTCACACATTCATTCTGATATTCACATTTGAAAAGACAAGGCATACGAAAATGTGTATATGCGAATAATTAAATATTTGTTTGGCCTCTAGATTACACGCTTGTGAAATAGCACAATCTTCCCTCGCAGAGTGATGCTGGAATCCTCGACAGACCCTCTCCTCAGGAGACATTGGCACAGTATGAGGGGGACACATCTGCCGGCAAAGTACTACAGATGGTTCCCCTCATTAGCCTACAGAACTCCAAGCAGCCATCACGGAGGAGGCTTGGGAATCTCACTTGGACAAGATGTTAAGCTCGCCTCCTGTTCAATGTCATTACAATTTCTCCAAAATAATCTCCTTAGTGTGCTCTGTTGGGCTGGGGCTGGTTTACATGTCGCACTTGCAGAGATTGGAGATGGCAGCACCATATTCAGTTTGCCCAAGGGCATTACATGCTTTTTAGATTTGGAAAAGTTTCACAGCAAGTCAGACTTGGAAAACTTCTTAATCTAAATGCAGTGGTAGGGCAGCCTCCACGCTCCCTGGAAACTCATTAGCTTTTGGAATTCCAAGCACTACTCACCTTCATGTTCATGCTTCCTTATTACATTAAATGCATTTGCACTCTCATTTCTCCTCTTCCCCTCATCCCACTGATTTATTGACATAGTGGTATTTTAATTTTGTTTTGTTTACCCTTTGTTTATGAATCAGCCTTAAAATCAGGGCATCAAGCCCTGGCAACCGGAAATGTTAGTTAAGTTTAGCAGTAGAAACAGCAGGGGGAGCCCATACTGTTTTATGGTCTGCAGTTTCTCTGGCTGGATTATTATAATAATTATTATTATAGTCGCTGTTGTACGTTTATAACATAGATGTTTACAATTTGTGTACATGTATAACATACATGTTTAGAACACGGGCAATCACCATGTGCTAGACTGTTGCAGTTTTAAATCACAGAGGGTCAATTTTTATTCTTTAATTATATGAAATGATCAGGATAGCACTAACAATAATTGAGAAGATAAGAACTTGGCAGTAAGAGTTACTTTCCCTGTTTTTTGAACTAGAGAGAAATCCTGTTTCACATTTCATTATTTCTTGAAAAATAAAATAAGCGAAAATCCCTGTGTCATCTCTGTAGCTGTTTTCTGGCATTTCCAGCAGCAGCTTTTTGTTTTCTAAAGTAAAGAGACGTTAAAATGTACCATCTGATATGTTTTTAAGATTGCGATAGTGAGGAGAGGTTCTACTGCGATCACTGGGTATTCTAATATGAACCAGACTTAGTTTTCAATTTTAAAGCTATTAAAATGCAGAAGCCCAGTGGCCTTTCATATTGTTTTCTTATGCTTGATGAGGTCCTTGGGTCAGTAGGTTTTCAGTACCGTAAAATAATTCAGAATATCTGAACTACATTTTGCTCCTTAAAGAAACCATTGTAACATCTGTGGGCATACATTATATATATTGTAGCTCATCCTAGATTATTCTGCTTTATTGGAGGAGGAGGCAACTCTAAAGTGATATTCACATGCCTGAATTGGTGACTGCTGGTAATGTCAGAAAAATCTCCTCATAATGTGATTCCTGATTAGGTTAAGAAGAGTTTTGTAAATCTAAACAATTTCTATTGAATAATTTTTGGATTTCATAAGAAATAGCCTAAAACTACATTGCCAAGGATATTGAATATTGGTGCAACACACACACTTTTAAAAATTGAGAATAATTGGCCGGGCACGGTGGCCCATGCCTGTAATCCCAGCACTTTGGGAGGCTGAGGTGGGTGGATCACCTGAGGTCAGGAGTTCGAGACCAGCCTGGCCAACATAGTGAAACCCCGTCTGTACTAAAAATACAAAAATTAGCCACGTGTGGTGACAGACGCCTGTAGTCCCAGCTACTTGGGAGGCTGAGACAGGAGAATCACTTAAACCTGGGAGGCAGAAACTGCAGTGAGCCGAGATTCGCACCACTGCACTCCAGCCTGGGCCAGACAGCAAAACTCTATCTAAAAAAAAAATTGAGAATAATTAATTTTTTTTCTTTTTTGCCAAAATAGTGTAAGGTTTAAAATTCTATGATGGATCAATAATTCTGTGGATTGACATTTCTGGTTCTTTCCACTCTGAAATTAAAAAATGCAATCTTGGGTGATCAGAAAACCTTAGGGAGGAATAGCATTTGAAGAGGTCTTGACGGTTGAAAAGAGCTTTATGGGGATGGTAGTGGGTGGGATGTGTAGTTGTGAGAGGGCAAGATACTTCAGGCAGAAAGAAGATCATAAGCAAAGGGGTAGTATTGGAAAGGGGTCCAGTGAGACTAAGATATAGGAACCTTGGGTATATACAAAGGAGCAGTGGGCTGTCTGTGATGTTCTGATGTGCAGCTAAGCAGTTAGGACTTTATTCTAGAGGCAGTGGGAGCCAGGGAGGGTTTTAGAGGGAGACATAATAGGAATTACATTCCAGGATGATTGATTTGGTGCCAGAGTACAGGATCCTTTGAAGATTTAATTCAGTTTATTTAGCAACATCATTAGAAAGCAAAATAAAGAAGATCTAATTTAAAAGTGTCTCTCCACATAATTTTAGAATATGATATAAAATGTTTTTATGTCACCTTCCTTGACTAATATAGTCAATGCTAAAATCCAGGAGAATACCTAGCTTTATTGGTCTTTTCTTTCCATGAATATTGATAATAACATCTTACATCTGGGGAACATAATTTATTATTCTAAATGCTTATTATTCAAAATAACATAATAAAGCCATAATAAGTCTCTCCCCCACCATGATCTCTCTTTGATGGCTTATATAAACATAGATTTAGAGATAAGATGGAAAGCTTAGTGTTTCTATGAGTAGTTGAAATCAGGTCGGGCACAGTGGCTTACGTCTGTAATCCTAGCACTTTGGAAGGCTGAGGCAGGTGGATCACCTAAGGTCAGGAGTTCAAGACCAGCCTGGCCAACATGGTGAAACCCCATCTCTACTAAAAATGCAAAAAATTAGCTGGGCGTGGTGGTGGGCACTTGTAATCCCAGCTACTTGGGAGGCTGAGGCAGGAGAATCACCTGAACTCGGGAAGCAGAGGTTGCAGTGAGCTGAGATCATACCATTGCACTCCAGCCTGGGCAACAAGAGTGAAAAAAAAAAAAAAAAAGGAAGAAAAGAAATAAATAAATTATCATTCTATGGCTACTTGTTTTAAATAAGCACTGAATTTCATTTTGTAGGTATCTTACACTGTAGTACCATAGTTGACTCAATTATGCACTCATAAAGCACTTTTTGGAGATAAATAGAGCCTGTTATATGTGAGTGTTGTTCAGTAATGTCTTTCTTTCTCTAAAAAGTTTTACAGTTTGCAGACATGATATATTAATATCGTATTCTATTTGATCCAGAGAGAAAGAGAAAAGGGACAATAACATGAAGAAAGCAAAAGGGGGCTCTAATTACAGAGAAGAGATTTAAATAATTTTAGTAAAATATATTATTTTAAAAATGTTTCAAGAAAATAGTTCAAATCAATATATTTTAAAACCCTATAGTCTACTTTAAAAAGTATCATTGGAGTAGGGAGGAAACCCAATAAGACAATTCCTTCTAAACCATTTGGCAAAAAGTGGGAACTTAGAATAGTTACCTAATGCAGTCCATTTGTCTGTTGAACTGATAGTACCATGATTCAAGTAACACACCATTTCTGGCTTATGTAGCCAAAATTACCATCTTTGACTTCCATTTCAATGTATGCTTCCATCTAACTTCGTATAAATATATAGGGCTCTTTAGATTCTGTGTTTGGCATTATCACAATTTTTGCTTGGCTCAGACAAGGCAGGTTGATTATCATTAAAGTGTTATTTATTTCTATTTTATTAAGCCCCTTTTACATTCATGTTACAGGTTAATTTATACTTTTATTTCATGCACTACTTGGCTTTACTGATTAATATGCCCCATGGCATTCAATAAAGTCAGGCAGTGGAGGAAATAAGAGTGGTATTAATTTCTAACATTGCTATAAATTTGCCTTAATAAAACTAGCTCAATAACATTACAGAAGTAATACAATGGATGCTTCCAAATTGTTAGCAAAGATGCAACTAAACAATTTTCCTTCCTGAATTTCACATAACACCATTGCCTTTTCTTTGAAGTGTGGAAATGAAACCTGCCATATATTTTTTCTCTCTTTAAAAGGTAATCTAATAGTTGGCATGATAACACAGTACACAGCTCTCCATTTGACTTATTCCAATATGCCTTATTCAGACTTTAGGTTACAAACTGTGCAAATTAACACAGGCTCTCAGGCCCCTGGGATGGGTGAGTGAAATTTTATTCATGTAAGAATTTTCATAAATATTAATATTAGGTCTGCAGAATTGTTTGTTCTTCTCTAATCTATTAATGTTCAATTCCAATAATAAATATGATTACTACAAAATCTGAAAATATGGAAGGGCTAGTGAAAGTCTACATGCTAGGTTTTTTTTTTTTTTCCAGTTAACCCAGCTCTCCCACCCCAATTGTTCAATGAAATAAGGTTAGAATTAGGATTTATAGGAATTTATAAAAACGAGGACACACTGCTATCCACTGAATTTTGGCTCACAAAATTTTGATGATAAAGAATGTATTCCATTATTAAGTAACCAAATTCATGCATTAGAAGAGAACACTTATTCTCTCTTTTTCATTTATTAGCCAGGCTAGCCAAAATATTGTTACGAATTGGAAATTTGCCTTTATCTCCATTATTCCAAAAAAGTAAGGGCACTTTACCCTGTGCTTTCCCTTGGCTTTTCAATAATGTCTTTGAATAGCATTTATGGGCTGGAAGGAGATTTGATAGAGAAAAGCAACAAATGGAAATGTGTTCATTGGACAGATATTTGTTTATCAGCCTTTGTACAAGGCTGGGGATAGAACTGTGAAACAGTTTTACCAGTTTGTTCTTTATTTAATATATAGACCTTTTTTTTTTTTTTTTTTTTCTGAAGTAGGGTCTCTGTCTGTAGCCCAGGCTGAAATGCAATGGTGTAATCATGGCTCACTGCAGCCTCAACCTCCCAAGCTCAAGCCATCCTCCCGCCTCAGCTTCACAAGTAGCTGGGACTACAGGCACATGCCATCATGCCTGGCTAATTTTTAATTTTTTTGTAGAGATGGGGTCTTGCTATGTTTCCCAGGCTGGTCTCTAACTCCTGGAGTCAAGCAATCCTCCCACCTTGACCTCCCAATGTGGTAGGATTACAGGCATGAGCCATCATGCCCGGCCTAGTGAAATTTCATACCATTAGTAAGGAAGCTATTTTGGGACAGATTTTTTTTTTTTCTGTTTGTCTTTGAATGGATGAGGAACTTCTGCATTCATTAAATCCCCCTCAAATCATACCAGACAAAGCAGTAGGCACCTTTGCTCACCAAACAGCTCAAGAAATGGTGGCAGGGTGAGTCATTCTCTTTTTTTTTTTTTTTTTGAGACAGACTCTCGCTCTGTCGCCCAGGCTGGAGTGCAGTGGGGGATCTCGGCTCACTACAAGCTCCGCCTCCCGGGTTTACGCCATTCTCCTGCCTCAGCCTCCCGAGTAGCTGGGACTACAGGCGTCCGCCACCTCGCCCGGCTAGTTGTTTTTTATTTTTTAGTAGAGACGGGGTTTCACCGTGTTAGCCAGGATGGTCTCGATCTCCTGACCTCGTGATCCGCCCGTCTTGGCCTCCCAAAGTGCTGGGATTACAGGCTTGAGCCACCGCGCCCGGCTTTTTTTTTTTTTTTTTGAGATGGAGTCTCGCCCTGTTACCCAGGCTGGAGTGCAGTGGCACAGTCTCGGCTCACTGCAAGCTCTCCCTCCCAGGTTCAAGTGATTTTCTTGCCTCAGCCTCCTGAGTAGCTGGGGCTACAGGCACCCGCCGCCACATCCGGTTAATTTTTCTATTTTTAGTAGAAATAGGGTTTCACCATATTGGCCAGGCTGGTTTCGAACTCCTGACCTTGAGATCCGCCCTCCTTGACATCCCAAAGTGCTGGGATTATAGGCGTGAGCCACTGTGCCCAGCCAGATGAGTCATTCTTATACCCACTCAGCACTCTGAGTTTTGTTTGTTTGTTTGTTTTTTGAGGCAGAGTCTTGCTGTGTCCTCCAGGATGGAGTGCAGTGCAGTGGCATGATCTTGGCTCACTGCAACCTCTGCCTCCCCAGTTCAAGTGATTCTCCTGCCTCAGTCTCCAGAGTAGCTGGGATTACAGGCGCCTGCCACCACGCCTGGCTAGTTTTTGTATTTTTAGTAGAGATGGGGTTTCACCATGTTGGCCAAGCTGGTCTCGAACTCCTGACCTCAGATGATCCACCCCCCCTCAGCCTCCCAAAGTGTTGGGATGACAGGCATAAGCCCTGGTGCCCGGCCACTCCGGGCATATTTTGAGACGTTTACTAAATCAGCTTAATAGAATGATTTAACACCTCCTCCTTTGCCCCAGTTCAAATGAATCCAAGCCTATTAGATAAGAGGATTTGATGTTTTCATATTTTCCTTTGCTCAGCTTTTGGTTGAAATTGCATTTTCAGATAACTCACATAAAAAAGATGTGCCCTTTCATGTTAATATATTTATGCAACTTCCAGCTTTATGAGAAAGTAAGAGTTTAATTTTTACTGTTTCTGCTACTAAACCCAAACTGATCTTCTTTGCTTTAAAAATGAGATATTCAGAATAAACAATTCTAGGCTGGGTGAGGTGGCTCATGCCTGTAGTCCCAATGCTTTGGCAGGCTGAGGCAGAATTGCTTGAGTCCAGGAGTTTGAGACCACCTGGGCAACAGTGAGACCCCATCTCTAGAAACAAACACAAGCAAACAAGCAAACAACAACAACGAGAAGAGGTGGCTCACACCTATAATCTAATCCTAGCAGTTTGAGAGGCTAAGGTGGGAGGATCACTTGAACCCAGGAGTTCAAGACCAGCCTGGGCAACATAGCAAGACCCCATCTCTACAAATAATTAAAAAATTAGCTGAGTGTGCTGGCATGTGCCTGTGGTCCCAGGAACTCGGGAGGCTGAGGTGGAAAGATCACTTGAGCCTAGGAAGTTTCAGTGAGCTGTGATCATGCCACTGCACTCCAGCCTGGGTGAAAGAGCAAGGCCCTGTGTCAAAAAAAAAAAAAAAAAAAAAAAAAAAAAGGCATTTCTAAATCATTCCTCAAACTACTTTTTAGTAAGAAGCTATCTTCAAAGGAATAATCTGCATCCTGGATCCTGAGAATGATCGATCATTCAAAAGCAAAGCAACAATTTTAGAGACTTGGGAGTCCCAGTTTAGAAAGAAGAACATTTGTTTCCAGAGTCCTCCTTACATCCTGAGCTAGAAAATAAGAGAATTGCATTGGCTTATCCATCTTCAGGTAACCATTCACTTATAAACATGCTGATGACTCAGGGACTTGAATCAATCTAAACAGGCAGTCATCTATACAAGCCTTTATTTGCTTTAGGAAATCTGTTAGCTACTGAAGTTTGATGTATTTTTATAAATTTTTATGAAGTAGACTAAACTTAGTTTATTATATTTCAGGATGGATTTGACAATGCCTTTGATTGACCTCACAGCTGCTCAACACACAAAGGTACCTAAAATTGATACACTTCAGTCATTAGGCTAAACTCTGGCAAAAGTTTTCCTTTTTTTTTATTTTATTTTTTGAGACGAAGTCTCACTCTTGTTGCCCAGGCTGGAGTGCAATGGCATGATCTTGGCTCACTGCAACCTCTGCCTCCCAAGTTCAAGTGATTCTCCTGCCTCAGCCTCCCAAGTAGCTGGGATTACAGGCATGTGCCACCACGCCCATATTTTTATTTTTAGTAGAGACAGGGTTTTGCCATCTTAGCCAGGCTCTTCTTGAATTCCTGACCTCATGTGATGCACCCGCCTCGGCCTCCCAAAGTGCTGGGATTATAGTCGTGAGCCAGCGTGCCCACCCAAAAGTTTTCCCTTCTAATCAAATGAGGAAATTTTATTGAGATAAGAATGGGCATGGTGGCTCAGAACTTAGGGAGCCTGAGACGGATGGATCACTTGAGTCTAGGAATTTGAGACCAACAAAAAATATAAAAATTAGCCGGGCATGGTGGTGGGCGCCTGTAGTCCGCTGCTGGGGAGGCTGAGGCAGGAGAATGGTGTGAACCCGGGTGGCGGAGCTCACAGTGAGCCGAGATCGCCCCACTGCACTCCAGCCTGGGCGACAGAGAAAGACTGTGTCTCAATCAATCAATCAATAAAATTTAGCCTGTTGTGGTGGTGTGCACCTTTAGTCCCAGCAACTTGCGGGCTGAGGTGGGAGGATCACTTGAGGCTGGGAGGCAGAGAGGTTGCAGTGAGCCTGGATTGCACCACTGTATTCCAACCTGGGTGACAAGAGCAGGACCCTGTCTCAAAAAAAATAAAAAAAAGAAAAAGATAAAGAAAAGATGGGAAAATCAGACCTGTTGGTGAAATGAGTTAGGCAGTGAATTGAACCAAAATGTAAAGTTCTATGTTTTTAGCTAATAGGAAATAAAATATACTGTTGGTAACCCCTCAGGACTTTGAATCCATGTATGATTACATTGCTTGATAGTTTCCCCCCAATACTATCTAATCTGAAGTTATTGCAAATAAAATGCAAATTAAACAATGCTAAACATATTTTCATTTTAAATCTCTGTTCTATAAGTATATCTAAAAACTTAGTCTGCAAAAATGTACTATTTTAATTCATTCTTTTTTTATCTTAAATGTACTATTTTAATAAGTCATTCTTTTTTTATCTTTAAAGTGAAAGCAAGTTTATTAGGAAAGAAAAGGAGTAAAAGAATGGCTACCTCATAGACAGAGCAGCCCCAGTAATTCATTCTTTGCAAAGCTTTCTGGGGTACGATGATGCTTAACAGACTGGGTCAGTTGTAAAAATAGTTTTTCAAATGTTGGTATCAAAATAAGTAATATATGTAGAAAGCAAATAAAACTTATTTGGTGACAACTAGATTATATTGATACAATTTTAAGTTTCAGATAGTCTCAGCTTAAATCTTTAGTGAAATACATTAATTTTTCAATTGATCAGGACTCAGCAAAATATATATGAATGTGAGATGAAGGATGCTAAAATTTTCCCCTCTCCTGGATTTTTTTTTAAACAACTACATTAGTTACTACCCTTTGAGAATAAGGATATTATTTTCTTTTTGAAGGGAAACGTTGTACTCTATAGAATGACTTGTACTGTCTTTTTTGTGCCATTATTAATACATTTCCTGTTTAAGGAAGTGACTTTTTTTTTTTTTTAACATGATAGTTTAAACTTCAAAATAAGTGCTATTGACTTTTAAAATATCTTATTAATGTCATTCTGGGTATGAAGAATAAAGTGTGGAAAATGCTTGTCATAATAATCCTATTGTTATGAGATTCTCCTTTTTGAATAAAATAGCTCACATTTGTTGTTTCTTTTCTGGGGAGTGGCAGTTGGGAAAGGGGAAAGTAAGTTTTGTAGATAAAGCAAACAGATCCCTCACTTTTAGATTAGTGAAGGATATGGTGATTTTTAAAAATACAAATATATACTCTACCTATAATATATATTAAATGTCAGATACATCTTCTAGAAATCTTGCCCTCATATTTACAACGGCCGTATAAATGTCCTCATATAATTCTATCTAATTGATTCTGTTCCCTTCATTTCTGTTTTTCTGTTCTTTCCTTTCAATCAGCTTCCTAAGGTTGAATGTTTTTCTGTTCTTATTGCCTTCATCAAAACCACCACTTATACTTCAACGAGATTAAAATTGAGATATTAAGCACAGAAAATAGGAAAAACAAAAGTTTTAACTGAATTTTTTATGTTATGTACTTGAAGCATATTTCATGAATGAATAACATACATGATTAACATGCATTTAAAATAGTATGTAGATTGCACAATGAAAATGCTATCATTTACTGAGTGGAATCTGTATTTTCATTTAATTTAATATTTTTCACTTACAAAATTAGCAAGGTAGTTATGCAGCATATATATATGCATATGCTTTATAAAAGCATATATTTTAGAGTTTTGCCTTTTGGGAAAAAATACATGTATATAGTTATTGAGGCTTTACTCTTAAAACCAAGGTGACCCTCAGTTTTGAAAAGTACAGAGCAGTATAGTGAATGATTAACAAATTATACTCTGCAAAATAAGCCTTAGCTGTGCATTAATACTAGTAAATACGCTTTCTGCATTCTTATTTGTGCTAGGCAATGTGCTAAATGCTTTATATACATTAACCTCATTTCAGTTCATTTAACTTCATAAGAAAGCCATTGGTTAGGAATTTTTACCCTCATTTTACAGGTGAGAAAACGGAAACGGAGTTGAATGACTTACTCAAGGTCTCAGAGTTAATCAGTGGTAAAGTTAGTATTTGGATTCATGGCTATCCAATTACACATACAGCATGTTGAACAAGATCAAGAGGTTTAAAATACCTGTAAATTTTTTGATTAGATAAATATGATGTGGAAAGATATAATAATGATGGCAATAAATAATTAGTAAATGTTAGAAGACAGAGTTTAAGAGACAAGGATATGATGCATAACCCCTTTCCTCCTGTAGAAGTAGATGAGAAAGTTGTAGTAGAGGAGATGCGATGATAGTTCTGTAAAACTGTGAAGTAAGCATTGATTATTTGCTTGATTCATTAATTTACTTAACTAGGCTTTTATTGGCCACTCTTGGGTGGTGGTATAGAAAGATCAGTAGGAAACATGCCTTCTTTTACAAAGTTGACAGTCTTTTGAGTATGTAGAGCATCCACGGGTAAGTAGTGCAGAGGTTCAAGAATGACTATAGATTGTACTGATTACAAAGGAAGGTATGTAATCTAGAAAGGAGTACATGGTGGGTGGGAAGGAGACCTATCCTGAGTTTTAAAGTTCATTATGTGAGGCAGGTAATATGGTCAAGATTCCAGGTAGAGAAAACAGGTGATAGAAAGCCAAGAAGGTTCATATGACATATGAGAGTGGGTAGGTTAGTGCAGCAATTGATGAACCTGAAGACAAACAGATAGAAAGACTAGATCTTCCAGGGCTGAACAGGATAGAGGTTGCTGTAAGGCTGTGGGGAAGAGGCGTGGTGAGATCCACGTTAGGACAAACATGCTGGCTGTAGTGTGGAGAGAGGGTTGGAGAGGGGCCATGCTGGAGAAAACCAGTTAGGAGGCTGTTGCAGACAGGAGGAAAGTGACAAGGGCCTGATGGTGGGCAATAATGGGGGTTTTAGTGAGAAGGGGACAGCCCAGGATATCAAAGAAAACAAGAGAAGAAAAGTTTCAAGGAGGAAGAAACAGTAAACAGTATCAAATGATGTAGAGAAAAGCTATTCATTGGGTTGAATAACAAGATCTCTGGTGACTCTTGCTAGAGAAGCAAGTGTTAGTGGTTCACAGAGAAGCCTTTGGGGTGGGGGAGTGACCCGGGGGTGAGTGGGAAGGAAACACAGTGAGTGCCCAGTGTTTTCCTTTGCTACTCCCTGTGCTGATTTCCTCCTCTACTTCCAATCTTGGGAAAGAAAAAAGACACTTATTGGACAATTAGTGAAAACTAGGGCATGCTATAAGCCTCAAAATGACCCTATGATGTTGGGCCCACTGTGATCTTTATTTTCTAGGTGGGGAACAGAGAGTTTGAGAGATTTATACCCCAGCCCAAGATCCACAGTCAGTAAATGGCAGGGCTCTAGTTCTAATCCAGGTCAGTGTGATTCCAGAGCTCATAGTCTCACCACTACCCTCTTATAGAATTTAGAGTCTTCATGCGTGCTCTTCTCTCCTTCCCTCTCAAGACTATTTGCAATCATGGAGCTAATAGACCTATTTTCACCAAAACATAAATGATGGGCACAGCTTATTATGTTTGTTTGTTTTTTTTTCTGGATGTATTTTGAAATGACCATTGGATGTACTTCTTTTTGCATTTTTATTGTGAAATAAAGCACCATTTTTGGCACTTTATGTAAGTGGAATCATTTGTATTCTTCTGTGTCTTGCTGCTTTTGCTCAAAGCTACATTTTGCGATTCATCCACATTGAGTGTGGCATTAGTGCATTCATTTTCAATGCTGAATAATATTTCCTTATATGAATTTGCCATGTTATTTGCCATGCTGTTTTATTCTTTAGGGACTTGTGGGTTATTTCTAGTGATGAACAATTATGACTGATGTTGTCTCTTTTGTTTAAAGTTCATTTTTCTGTTCAAGAAGCTCTAAGAATGCGATTTTAAACATCTTTAAATATTTTAGGAGGTCAGGATCCCTTTCCAATTCCCTTGAAATGAAACCTGACAGGTGGTTCCTGTGGGTTCCTGATTTGCTTACTCATGAGACCAAACCTGAGAAGTATGAGGAGCATTTCTAAATTAAAATGTTTAAATAGGTCAGGTGAACTGAAAAAACAAAGAAAGTTATTACCAGATCTCCCATTTCCCCTAGCTCTTCCACTTCATTGTTGCAATCTTAGCTAAATGCAGTCAGCTTGCATATTTTCCTGCATCGGTCCTTTGATCAGTAAAGTAATTTCTTTTCCTTCCTTTGTGCAAATCTTTTGATTATATTAAGTTCATTCTTTAAAGACCAAATATGGTAAAAAATATTAACAATTTGAATAATTTTAGCAACTATCTAAAATAACTTATTTTG
This sequence comes from Piliocolobus tephrosceles, assembly GCF_002776525.5. Lineage (NCBI taxonomy): Eukaryota > Metazoa > Chordata > Mammalia > Primates > Cercopithecidae > Piliocolobus > Piliocolobus tephrosceles. The sequence goes on along the minus strand of NC_045444.1, from coordinate 63,120,765 downwards.
CAGGGGATAAAACTAGAAATATTTAATTTTATAAAGTGAATCATCAAAATATAATACAACCAGTAATAAGATCATAGTGTATCACATATTTTAATAACAACATATAAGATAGACACAGTGTAGTACAGAGGTTCAGGGTATAGGCTCTGGAGTCAGAAAGTCCGGGTTCAAATTTCAACTCTACTTCTTACTGCCTGCATCAATGTGGTGAATTTCGTAACCTTCTAGAAGTAGCTTTCCTCAATTATAAAATAAGGATAATAGTAGTATCTATTTAATAGGGCCGTTGTGACCATCAAGTAAAACACCTCAATAAATGTTAGTTGTTGTTGATATATTTAGCACATCCAAAGGGTAGAATAACCAGAGTATTTATTAAAAAATCTTGAGAGAGATAGTTATCTGCTTATGTTATAGCTATTTATTCAACATTTAATAGGTTCGTCTTCTGAGGCAGAGGTTGCGGATCAGACAAAAGTACAACTTGTGGAGGTAAGACAATTAGAAAATTGTAATCAAGTGGCAATATTAAATAAAATATATTTGGAAACATAAAGTAGGAAGTGATTGCAGAATGTGGATCATTTGAAGGTACAACTTTCTAGGAATTGTATTTTGAATTTGATCTCAAACGAAGTAATAGTCACAACTTTGCCACAAAGAAAATTGAAGTTCTTCCAGAAAATGTGTGTATGTAAAGAACGGAAGGAAAAATGAGTACGACCTCTTTTAGGGGACAACAGGGATGGAAACTGTGAATGGAATGGGTGAAGAAGGGAGAAATAATTGGTGGAATATTTTATAAACAGCTTTTCTTAAGACTCATATGTTTATTAGATGGTAGGAAAATAAAAAATTCAGTTCCATTTGGATTGGCTTACTGAATTATAAACTTATTAAGGCAAAATGTGACCAATCTGGCAGATTAAAGAAAAGTGGTAATATTTTGGCAAAATAAACTTTCTATATTTTCTTTTTCTTAATAAAGATATAAATAATAAAGCACTTTGACATTTCAAAGATTTAAAATTTATATTGAAAAAACACTCTTGAAATTCCTGTCAGTCATTTGAATCATTTGCTGCTTTTGTCATCTTCTTGTTACTTTTTTTTTTTTTTTTAAGATAAGACTCCTTCCCTACTGCTTCGACTGTAGTTAGTATTTTCTAGGTTGGCTGTAGGGATTGTTCCCTGGAGCTTATGTACCCCACAACGCGTTGACGACTCCCCCAGGTCAATAGAATCCACTAGGTGGCGCACAGGTCTACTGCCGCGTCTCGTCTCCTCTGGGCGCAACTCTCGGAACAGCAGTGGATGTTCAAAGAGTGGCTGGAGAGATCAGTCCAACCATGTGGAGCAGCTTCCCTACGGTCTACTCTTTCAAAAGACTGTAAGCCTAGTGTTCCTTCAAACTGTTACTGTAATGAAATCCCCGAATATGGACAATGATGGTGTGGTTTTGAGTACGAGAAAGCGTGCGGTTTTGCTTCATGAGACTTAAAGACGAGCAGGCAGACATGCATCCATCCAGCTGCAGTTCACAGCCCATGCCCCCGGCAAGTAGCAGGCTGGCGACTGAGAAGCTCCCCAGAAGCTACCCTTAATGCCCAAAGATGGATTTAGGCAATGACACTGCAATGTACGGAAAGGGAAAAAGGGACGAGAGGAAGGTATCAAAAAGAGGGAGATTATTTCAATATTAACTTGAGTGCAGGCATAATTCGCTCTCATTTCTGGCAGGCAATTGAGCACTCTGCTTCATATGCAAAATCGAGGGTACATTCTGATGTAGATTTCGCATAGTGGGAAATGAAGGTCTTTTGTTTTTCTTTTAAATTGCATTGGGCAATTTCCTTTATTTCTTATATGAAACGCTGTAGGCTTTGTACAAGTATTTTATACGTTATTACCATTCTTCTAAAAAGGGACAGCTCTTTTCTTTCCAATTTAAAGTAGTGGATAATGACTTTGGCAGCATTTTCCTGCCTTTTTCAAGTTTATGGAACCCATTCCTCATCATTAGGCTGAAGATGCAGATAAGAAAGGACGAGCCTTTTTCTGGAGCTTGTCACATCAATGTTGCTTCTTAGGTGATTAAAAAGAAAGCAGCGAGGATATTGGAGAAAACGTCTGACAAAAGGTAATGGAAACCCAGTAACAGACGAAAACCGGTGATAGATTAGGCAAACCTTCTCTGCTAAGTGCATGTGTGCATTTCAGCTCAGGAACAAAAATAAGACCCTGTTCTACGGAGGCTCTTAAAAAACTGACCTGTGCTGGCCCCACATGCTAAGGTTTATTTGAGGCGCCCGAAGGTGATTAGATCCAGGAGGAGGCGTTTTTCTGCAGTTTAGCTTGGGAACTCAGAGCCAGCCAAATGCTTACTGCAGCTGCTTGTTGGCTGGTTCAAAGGTATAGAGCTAGTTTAATTAAAATCGGCAGGCGCGTTTTGATTTTGGTCAAAATAGATTTTATTATTTTTAAACTTCCTGTGGAATAATTAAAAAAAAAGTATTTTAATTCCCTTTTCTTTTGTCCAGCATTCTTATTCCCCTTTCCATCCCCTGCTATCATAATAATGGGAGGGGTTCAATATGGAATTCTTAAAAATCTCTCCAGGGTTATAATTTTGGTTCAGGGATACGCGGTGGTCCAGTAAAAACATCTTTAGCACAAATGTAATTTGGAGTATATGGAAATTGTGTAGTAGTCACAGAGGTATTTCTTAAAAATACCTTTGCTAATAATTTTGATAGGCTAGAAGTAGATGAGTGAACATGATATTTGATTATGAAAGGTATTTTGCCTGGTGTTCAATTGGTTTATTGTTTTGAAGGAAGGAAGTTGACATGCAATTTAATAAAGAAAGTACATTTTCTAAAAGAAAGCATTTACTTCTGTTTATTAAAATATGGTATTTCAATATGCAACAAAGAAAAAATGATTTCTGGTATGATACTAGAAACAAATCTGGAAGTGAAAAAAGGGATGACTGAAAAACAGATTATAGTTAACAATATAAATCTCTAGAAGTAATATACTTTTCACCTCTGGGTGCCACTGTTCAACTGCTTCTTGTTTTTATGACTGTTTGAAAGCCAGATGCTTCGTGTAGATGTGTTCTTAAAAGAATCTGTTAAAGAGACATTTCCTCTATCTCTAGTTATCTGCTAAATAACTTTTTTGGCACCTGGATGTAAATTCAGCATGGTTGTGATTTTCCATTTTAATTATCAAATGATGACCAAATAATATTGAAGATTGTTTATGTGGGCAATTGGCTAGGTTAAAAGCCTGATTTCATCTCTTATGGAAATGAATTTTGTATTTGCCTTTTTGGTAGGCATTTAACCAGAAAAAGCCTTTAAAACGCAGGGAGTTTTAGGTTAAATTTGTTGTCATTTGTAGATATGATTTTAATTCTGCACAAATGTTTCAATAGAAATCAATTTTATAAAAGAGAAATAATGGGTAGACATTGGAAGGAATTAATCAATGAAAATATAATTTCAAGAACCTAACATTGTTAACTGAAATATTATTTTTCACTTAAATTTAAAGCTTAATTCCTTTAGCAATTCCATGAAAGCAAAAAACCCTACAGGAATTTGTCTATATATTTTCTGAATTCTTAATTCTCAGGTGTGATTATTTTAATAAAAATAACAACATTTGTAATTTTGCAAAATGTATGAGTAATTTTTTTTTTTTTTTTTTTAAAAACTAGGCAATGAATTAGTATTTTGTAACAAGAAACAAATGCACATATTTGGTTGGTTTTTAAATCTCTAATTACTTATTTTATACTTGGGGCTTATCAGAAATGGAAGAGAAAGAGGTTATAATGCCAAAGTTAATTTTGTTTTGTCATATACAAAGTAGTTAATCTACAAATTATTGATTGATATTCTCCCTCTTTTAACTCTTTTAGGACTCAATATTTAAAGCAAAACTAATTTATCTAGATGTTCTACGGCACAAAATTAATTCTCCTGGGACTGGTCCAGGCCAAGCCTCATTATGGAACAGTTCCTCTTGCTGAACTAGTCTAAACCTGATTCTTACTGGGATACTTTTTCAGAGTTATTTGCAACAAAGAATTTAACCCTTGAGAAACTACAGAATTTACTTTCAAGTTTATACGTATTAGGCCACTTGAGGGGATCAGGAAGTCATTAAAATCAGAGTATGTCTTATTGTCGTGGATGCTTCCTGGGATGTTGAAGTTAGGCAATTGTATTTGTGTATACTGCAGGGATTTTAGCTTTGTAATCATATACCAGAGTTGAAGTGTTCATTTAAGACATTTTTTACCCTTCCCTAATCTGCATCACAACAAGCATATTACTGACCCTGTCTTTTTCATTTATATGTAAGTGGTGAATTTAGTCCTTTGTCTGGGTGCCCAAATAGTTGTTCAGATCGTACAGCAAGTTTCACTGACTTTCTTTGCTTTATGTCTAACTAAATCATTTGGTTACTTGGTGTTTTTGTGCATACACAGACCCCAAGACTGTAACTGTTAAACAGCTCCAAAAGTAGTTCAGCATCATTCATCATTTATATTTCCTTTACTGTGTGTGTATGTGTGTGTGTGTGTGTGTGTATAATATCTTTGCAAAATATTATTGGGGAATAGATTTTTTAAATATCAGTTTTTGTGTTGACTTTTTGCCTTTTGTGTAGCAGTTAGTTCATAAAGATCAGACCATTTTCCACTGGAGAATCTCTTGCATTTTAAGGTTCTTTGATCATTGTGGGCATCTTACCCAATTTTTTCACTGAAGTAGTTTTCCTCATTCAAAATGCCACATTTTCTATTAGAATGTTACTAATCTGGCTCAATATATTTTCCTTTTGTGGCTGGTAAAGAATATTTATTTGGTGCTAGTGAGGCAGCCCTATCTACCAGCCAGGACTTTCACAGAGAAGAAGATGGTGGTCAACTTGAGGATGGGTAAGTGTCTTTATGATGGAAAGCAATAATTTAGCCAATTATTAACAATCATCCAGGCTATTGTTAAGCCATACTAAATTATGGGATTAATAAGCAAACATTCAGGTAGTTCAGTGGTATTTGATAAGGAAATTTAATTTACTTACATAAGTAAGTAAATTACTTAAATTTGTAAATTAAGTACATGCAATTTACTTAAATTGGCCAGTGAATGTAATTTCTCTGTAAAATAATAGCTTTTTTTTTTTTTTTTTTTGAGGCAGAGTCTTGCTCTGTCACCCAGACTGGAGTGCAGTGGCATGATCTTGGCCAAGATCGTGTGATTCAAGTGATTCTCCTGCCTCAGCCTCCCGAGTAGCTGGGATTACAGGTGTGTGCCATCACGTCTGGCTAATTTTTGTATTTTTATTAGAGGCAGGGTTTCACCAAGACAGTCAGGCTGGTCTTAAATTCCTGACCTCGTGATCCGCCTGCCTCGGCCTCCCAAAGTGCTGGGATTACAGGGTGTGACACCGCGCCTGACCTAAAATAATAGTTTTAATAGAAATTGCTGCCTTGTGAAACTGAGTTCTCAATCTATAATGTGGTATATGTTTCTGTTTTAAATTCATTATAAAAGGTATTTAAACTTCATAGATTTCTTCCCCCTCTGTATTTTTGCTAGCCTAGATGCACAAAAAAAGAATGCTCTATACCTTGTGGACATTTAATAAAGATTAATTTTTTTAAACTAACAATTTAAATATAATCTCCAGATGGAAGCGTATCTATGTTAGTTTAAATCCTTTCACAATAAATAAAAAAATACAGGAAACTTTAGGAAGGTTTATGATTTTCCATAAGAAAAATGTGCGTAGAGCTTAGAGGGGAATGTTTGGCAATTTTTTTTTTTTAAAAAATCTACATCTTTCTTCTGCAGATACCAATACAATCAATTGACAGTAGATGAAAAAGCTGGGAAAAAAAAAAAAAAGAATGTCCCCTCTCCAGTCTTCCATTTTTTTTTTTTTTTTAAATTTCAGTTGGAAAATCCCCACTGAATGATTTTTTTTAAAAAAGTAAATGTATCCTGGGAACATGCCGTTCAGGATTTTGGAAAAGGAACTTCAAACGAAATTGGTAAGGGAGGCAAATGCGTAAGTGGAAACTTTGAGGAAACTGGCAATGAGAGACTGGAAATCAGGCAGTCATTTACGTTTTACTTCACCACCCTTTGCTTATGTGAGTACAAAGCAGGGAGCTGGCAAGGCTGTGAGTCAGAACTCTCCTCTCAGGAACTGAGCAGAGAGATTCCCAGCATCTGTTTCCTCAACTATCACCCAGAGGATACTGGTGGTAAATCACAGGGAATAAAAATAGCCTCAGAAGTCTAGTTCCAAATAAATAAGGCATGGTGAATATTTGATAGTGGTTTGGGGTCTCAAAATTCTTCATTAGCTAAATAATAAATACATTATTTTTTACATTAATGAGCATATTTCTTACATTGTTCACTTAAATGTTGAGCACAACCTTGGCATTTATACTGACGTGAGTTGAAGTATTACTTAAATTACATTGTATTTGATATTACAATCTGAACCATTTAGTGTACAAAGGTGGGTCTACGATCAATAATCACAAATGTTAAAGCTTTATTTTAGACACAATAAAACATTTATTTCTAAGATGTTAAAAAAAAAAACAACCCATAAACTTCTTACCATAATGTCAATTGCCAATAGACTGATAAGATCTTTCTGTATTTTGACTGCAGGAAATTTCATGGCTAGAATCTTACATTTTAACACAACTTAAGGTCTTTTTAGGTTGTATTTCACATATAAGAAAGTATTTTTTAGGTCTGCATAGAAATGTTGTAATTTGATATTAAGTTATAGCTTAGATTTTCAACAAAAACAGCAGCTGTAATAGATGGGATTAGCAAGTGGTGAAAAGTTCAAAGCATTTAATGGAATTGATCTACTAAATTAGCATTGACAATTTTTAGTGGCTATCTTAAATATACATTATTGTCATGAAAGAATTAGTCCAATTAAGCCTTTACATTTGGAAGATGCCCAGTCTGACCTTGTTCTACTCAGTGTGAAAGTGAGAGGGTCTTTGGGTTTATTTAAGTTTGGTGTTAAATCAATTGGTTTGGGGGACTCTTTTACTCCTTTTTGGAAAGGAAGAAAAACTCAAAGGCTATTTATAGTGACAAATGGGTTATTAGAACAGTTAATATATTATAATCTATAATTAATATATAACAGTTTTTAATATAATATATAACAGTTTTTATATTGCAAATAAAAAATGATGATCAGGAGTTGCTCTGAACCTATTCTGGTTTAGGGGGCTGCCCAGCTAAAATAAAAGAAAAAATAATGATCGAAGAATAGAACAAAATAATATTTGATGCCTAGGAAAGAATCAATTAGAGTGAGGCTCTTTTCTTCCAATTTCTTACTAAAACCATATTTACTGGGTATACTGAATGTATTTTGGAACTGAAATAATTATATTGGATTTAGTATCAGGTTTTATTTAGAACACTCTCAATTAAGAAATAACCAGCTAGTAAAAATATAGAAATCTATGCAAATATACATGAAGAAATAAGTATGGGATTTTCTGGAAATCTACTTTCTATACATCCGTAGTGTATTTTATATTCTGTTGACATAGATTTCTATGGTGACTTGAACATAAATATCATGAAAATAAAGTTGAGTTCTGAATTGTCAGTTTAATTGCGCAAAGCCTCTGATGATGGCTGATTACTCATTTATCATGAAATCGTGGAGTCTTGGCTCTTACGTAAGGGGCTTGGTTGAAAGGCCAGCTTCTTAATTCACAGCAGCTCATACATGAGTCTTCTTCGGAGCTCAGGAGCTAGCTCTTTTGTGAAAGCATTCAGTAAAATATATTTCAGTTGAGTTTTTTTTTTTTTTTCTGTTGTTATCCATTACAATATTTAATGGTCCATTTCCCTAATCTGGGCTTCTAACCCAGACACTTTTGGACATTTTTAATAGAAAAAGATGTCTTTTGTGTAAGATTTCTTCAAAAAGAAAATTGTAACTAATTTACCCCCAGCTTTCTCTTCTATAAACGGAAAAATCCAGTTCTCATTTATCAACTCCCCACCTTTTTAAGTTCTCCCCTGAATGCTCAGCAAATTATTCATATCCATCTTTAAATATAGCACTCTGAGGGGAGTTTAGTGCTTTATTAAGGTATCTGGGGAAGATGGGAGATGATCTCATTTATTCCTGAGGATATATTGAAAAATCCCCTCTCTGCCAGACTCTGCTAGGTGCTGGGAATACAGTTAGATTTAATAAAAACCTTGAGGGAGAGAAAGATTTGCCAACAAGTAATGGCAATACACCATGGTAAGTGCTACATGCATTTGTCTGTCAGTCCTAATTCAGTATTCATTGTCAAAACAGTATTTTAAACTGCTATAGCAATGCCTACTGATAGTCATATTTCTATGAAAACAATTTCTAATTAGCTCCTATAATTCAGTTATGTACGTGGAACACATTTTTCCATACTACGTTTAATCTGCATTTTGTTTCTTGTTATTTGTATAATTTTATCTTAAATTGTTATTTTACCTTCTAAATTTCACTTTTTGGCCTCTTCTGTCTGTTATTCAGTTTGATATCAAAAACACCATTTGTCACCTCCTCAATTTGAATGCTTTAGTTAGAACTCCCCAGCCAGTCTATACTTAATGAATCAACAGTTGTCTGTTCCTGGTCGTATTTTCCTAGCATGCCTCGTAGGAGAGAATCAAAAGCCTCCCTAAAGTCCAGCTTAGGGTTCATCAGTTAATTTTCTGTAATTCTTCAGGCCTTGCACTCTGCTATGTAAGAGGATGACTGTCTATTACCTACATAGGACAAGTTCTTTGTGAAGCTATATTGATTATTAATGGTTATGTAATTAGGTACGCTCTCAAGAGTTCTGGTTATTTTGGTCCTTTTTTGAATCTCCAGGCATCTACTCAGTTCCCTGAATATTACACAAAGGTAGGGACGATAATTTTATACCACTCATTCAGTGTTGTCAAGTGGAAACAAATCAGAGCTGGGGCTATCAGAAAAGAAGTGGGCAAGTCATGCATCCTGGTCATCATCTATCACATGTCAGCATTAGCTCCTGCATAGTGCAGCACTGATCATGGCATGATGCAAGCTTTATTTGGTCACCGACAAGTGTTCCCCTTTTATTGATTTGTAATAGACCATTAAGCTTCATTGTAATAAGATTGGACATGATAGATAGCAAAATGATAAAAACCACCTGTAATTTCCCTAACTAGAAATTAGCATTGTTAGCAGTTTGGTTTACACATGCACGTTGGTGTATGTGGGTGTGTGTGTAAAATGTGTATAATAAACATACATACTGTTTTGCAACAACTTGCCTTTTTCACTCAGTACTACATAGAGTTCATTTTTCTAAGATAATGCACATCGTATAACCACACAAATTCAGCTTTTCAGTATTGAATCGCAACTGTGTTCTTTTTATTGTCCAATAATACTTCTCTAACTCCATGAGTAAAAATAAACTTCTCCTTCACTCACACCTCTCTTATAGTATTATCTCTTTTTAAATTTAAGTAGATTCCTTATTATCTTAGTAATTGCAGTCTCTGAGAGTAGGATCTATGCATGATTTATCCTTATGTTTCTTACATTTTAGCTGCATAATAAATATTTATTGAATAAATGAATACGTGAACTTTGGTAATGGGAATTGAAATCTTGGACCTTCATGTTTTGCTTTTAGTTCTGACTCTGATTTCACTTTGTAACTCAGTTTACCTAGGTACAGAAAGAATATAAAGTAATTTGTCACTTACCTGATATCACCAAGGTATGAAGTACGCCACAGAAGCTAACGTGCCACACAGCTGGAAATAGTTCTTTAATATTAATCATTTTGAATGACACTTTTTCAGATGCACTACATACTTTATTACTATTTTGTAGCAAATGAAAGATATTAATGTAAAACATTTGGAAAATACAAACAAAAAAGCAACCTGTAATTCTACTACCTAGAAAAGAACATTATTATTTTGATGTCTGTCCTTCCAGACTTTCTTTTCTATGTATACCTATACAAATGAAATATAATTTTCACTATAGATTTTTATCAAACTGCAATCCTAAATACTATAGCTACTTTTTCTCATTAGTGTAAACATCTTTACATGATAATAAATTATCCCTAATAATCAATGTTGATGATTATATAGTATTTCATTATGGGAATATGCCATAATTTACTTAATCGCTCCTCCCCTTATTGAGTACTTAAGTTATTATCGCTTTATATGTTATAAATTATAAAAACCATTGTAATGAATATCCTGGTTTACAAGTCTTTGGACATTTGGCAAGGAAAAGTTTTAAATATCCTCTTTTAAACAATCAAGTTTAGGCAAGTGAAGGTCCCTTTTCCTTCTATCACAAGATTAAACAATAAATATAGTTTATTTGAATAAATTTCTTTAGAGTATGAGATGGACTAAGATTTTAAAAATGATTATAAAATAAGGGCATGCTACCCTGATTGATGATAATGGAATTACTTTTTGTCTCAAGTTGATTCTAGAATACTTGTTTGGCCTCATTTGGTCTTTTGTGGCATGAAAAATGTACTTCTTTAATAGATTCAGTCATATAATGGAAGAAATGAGATTCTAAATGTTCATGTTTCCTGGAAGAAGTTGCTACCTAGCTGTGTCTTTGTATAGTTTCATAAAACTATAGGTTGGGAGGGAGACTGGTTTCTGTGATTAACTCTGTTTCTCAGTTTCCATTTTGTAAGTGGGCCAGAACTAATCACTCTAAACATCTAGAAATCTTTTAAAACTTTAAAATCCAAATGCTTTACGTTCTGTTTCCCCCAGCTTTTGTGGTTGTACTCCCACAATTCTGTGTTTTGGTGCTAGTTAGGTAAGCACTTTGAAAACTACTATCACAGTGTTTACCCATTTTGATGAAGCTTTGGGTATCTCGGCTTTGTTTTTTAAAAGCCTATACATGGCATTTCCAAGTGGTTTCCCATCAAGTATTAACAGGACTATTCCTCCTAGCTTCTGAAGTTAGATGAGATCAGGCAGTATGCCATAGATTGGGTATCTATGATTTGGCATAGAGGAAGCACTAAAGTATCATTATGCATTTTGGGGAATGATGAGAAAAGAAAACATTGCCACTATTTTTGTATAAAATACATCACTGTTAATTGGAGATTGTGGGATTTTGCAATTGGGAGCTAGAGAGTAAAGAGAGATCATTATTTTTATGTTAAATAAATCAATGCTGTTAATTGAGATGTCCTATTCAAAATCTAAGAAAAATTGGAGATTACAATTTAATTCTATCAAGTAACATGAAATAATATTAATTAAGTTTGGTTAATGGGAGAGTTTTCATTCAGGTAGTCTGCTAAAGAGGATTCGCCCATGTCTTGGTGTCTTGGAATGAAATCCAGAAACTGACAAAATTTTATCATAGTTTTAGTTACTTTGAAAAATTGTTGTGTTAGTAGAAATAAATCTACAAACACATCCTGGATTTCCACACAGTAATTTGAAGTATTAAAGTAAAAGTGGTGCATCTGGTTGTTCAGGAATTACATTCTTCAGTGATTGAGTCGTGGTGTGGTTGTTGGTGTTGTCCGTCCTCGCGCACCACAGAATAATGATCTACAAAGCAGATGCTACAAAAGAAGTAAGTAGGAGGCAAGTAGGAAAGAAAAGAAGCGTGGTTTACCAATGCAGTCTGAAGAGAAGGGTGAAAGACATCTGAGCCTTTGGCCAAAGAGTTTTGCCAATTCAGGTCTGGCAAAAAGGCATTGTGGGATGTTTGGGGCCCTACAAAGCTGACAGGGCCTCTGCTTTATGGGTCTCATTGGGATGATGTTCATGCATTAAGTGGTATTGGACTTGAATTTAATCTATCTCAGAAAGAGGATACATTAACCTTGCTTGAGTCAATGAACTGATGGCTCCAGAGAGCCAGTGTGCAGGAGGATGAATTATGGTGTAGACTTGAAAGCTTGTCCAACCCACGGCCCGTGGGCTCCATGCAACCAGGATGGCTTTGAATGCGACCCAACACAGGTGTGTAAACATTATGATATATATATAAAATATATTATATAGTATTTCATTATGGGAATATGCCATATGTATTAGCTGATGAGCTAATATATATAATATATATTAGCATATATAATATACTTATATATAATATA
>NC_045444.1:63059374-63108526 GCF_002776525.5 Piliocolobus tephrosceles | reverse complement strand
TATATATAATATATATTAGCATATATAATATACTTATATATAATATATATAATATAACATATATAATATACTTATATGTAATATATAATATAACATATATATAATATATATATTAGCTCATCAGCTATAGTTAGTATTAGTGTATTTTATGTGTGGCCCAAGACAATTCTTCTTCTAATGTGGCCCAGTGAAGCCAGAAGATTGGACACCCCTAGAGAAAGAACCCACAAGACAGGGAAAGGTTCTGGCTGGAGTCCTAATGCCAGTGCTGCTGACTGCTGGCTGTGTAGCCTGGGCAAGTTCCTTACTCAATCTGTGCTCAGTTTCTTCTTATATAAAACAAGGAGCTTGATATTGAACTCTGAAACACTGATTTTGAGGTCATTCCCAAATTTGGGGCATTCTGGTCTCAGGTAGCCTGGCTCTGCAGGGCTGAAGGTTTTGTTTGCTCTGGATGACTGCAGCTACAGTGGCTACAAGCAAAATTTTGTCCTGAAGCTTATGCTTTATGTCCCTGGAGTTCCCCAGGGAGTGCCTATTGACATTAATGCCAAGATTATTTTTAAAGCTTATTTTGATATGTTGGTACATTTTATTCCTTCTTAAATTTTAAAACTGTTCATTTGTGTGTACTAGCAGCACATATTCCCTGTGAACCTATTTATTTTTTGAAACTTCAATAGAAAGGAATGCTATCAGTCAATATTTGAGGTTGATAGGCATTCTGATAAAAAGGAGTCACTTTTGTTCTTGATCTGATTTTTAAGTAATCAAGAAACAAAAAATTATGCTAACATAATCATCAGGAAACTATCTATAAATAAACTTTGATATTTGATTTCATGAACTATGATTCTTAGCCAACTTTATCCTTTACCTTTTCACCATTGGAATTAAAGTATTTACAATCTCCAGAAAATCATATTCTTTCTATAACAGTGTGATGCATTATTTAATAAAAACAAGCCATGCTAGTATAATATCTAACAGTTCTATTGAAGAGATGCTTACTTATTCGAGGAATTTGGAAAACAGTGTGTCTTTACTTGCTTATGTAAAAACGACTAACTGATTAATCATGGGTTTTTAAACTGGTATAGATCCAGAAATGTTTCTTATGAAAAATTCTAGCTTTGCCTGCAAGTTCTTCTTGATCTAACTCTACATATAGAGGAATGGCCAGAAGCTTGTTCAGACCCCTCGGTGTTCCCAAAATATATCAATTTTGCCATCAGCCCATTTAATCACTGATGCTTATGAATATACTTCAACTACCAAGCAGGCATATTTGTGTTTCAGGTCACTGCCTAGAAGTACCTGTTGCTTAATTCTAAAAAACTCTTATCAGTTTAAAACAGGGGTGAGCAAAACTTTTCTGCAAAGGACCAGGTAGTAAATACTTTTGACTTTCCCATTCATATGGCCTCTGTTGCAACTATTTGACTCTGCTGTTGTTTAGTACAAAAGCAGCCATAGACAATATGTAAATGAATGAATGTGGCTGAGTTTCAAGAACATTTTATTTATGGAGACTGAAATTTGAATTTCATATGTGTCACAAAACATTATTCTTCTTTTGATTTTTTTAACTATTAAAAAATACCAAAGCATTTCTTGTTTTGTGGGCCATATGAAAACAGGTGGTAAGGTAAATTTGCCCTGCAGGCCATAGTTTGCTAGATCCTGGTTTAGAAAATTGAAATTATAAAGAAATGTTTGAAAGACACAACTGATAATTTGTGGCTGGGTATTAAATGTTCACCCTTTTCCCTGGTATATAGCTTTAGATTATACCCCCAGTCTCCCTCACAGTTAGGACTGGCCATTTGACCAAGTTCTTTTTTTTTTTTTTTTTTTTTTGAGATAGAGTCTCGCTCTGTTGCCCAGGCTGGAGTGCAGTGGTGTGATTTCGGCTCACCACAACCTCCACCTCCCAGGTTCAAGTGATTTTCCTGCCTCAGCCTCCCGAGTAGCTGAGACTACAGGCATGCGCCACCATGCCTCGTTAATTTTTGTACTTTCAGTAGAGACAGTGTTTCACTATGTCGGCCAGGCTGGTCTCAAACTCCTCCCAAAGGGCTGAGATTACAGGTGTGAGCCACTGTGCCTGGCCTCATTTGACCAAGTCCACATAGCCATCGGAATGTGGGCAGAAGTGATGTGTTGTTGCTTCCAGGTCTGGTCTATAAAAACCTCCCATCCATGGTTCTCTATGTTCTTTTCTTGTGTGTAGAATATGGAGGGACCTCAAGAAGGAAGGAGGTTGGTTCTCGTTTTGGTTTTACATGAGTGAGAAATAAACTTCTATTGTGTTGAGCCACTGAGAGTTTCAGAGTTTTTGGTTATAGCAGCCAGTGTTATCTTAACTAATATGTCATTACTTTTACCAGATATTTTTGGTTTGATTCTTACACTAAATTGAACTCTCAAAGATTGCATATTTGGATGGACTTGTTTTTCTCCTCCTCTCCTCTTCATTTATCTTTTCCTCCTCTCCTTTTTCTTTATCTTTTCTTTTTTTTTTTTTTGAAATGGTATTTCACTCTGTCACCCAGGCTGGAGTGCAGTGGTGTGATCTTGGCTCACTGCAACCTCCGCCTCCCAGGTTCAAGCAATTCTCCTGCCTCAGTCTCCTAAGTAGCTGGGATTACAGGTACCCGCCACCAAGCCTGGCTAATTTTTTTTTTGGTGTTTTTAGTAGAGACGGGGGTTTCAACATGTTGGTCAGGCTGATCTGGAACTCCTGACCTCAAATGATCTGCCTGCCTCAGCCTACCAATAGCCACCATGGCCGGCCTATTTCCTCCTTTTTCACACTTAACTGGCAGATGATAGACTGGGTTGCTTTCTGTATTTTAAGCAATTAAAGTTTGGTGGCCATTAGCTTTCGCTGAGATGTTACAAGAAACACGAAACATCATTTTTACCATAGAGATGTTAGTGAGAAAACAGTCACTGACATGAAACCCACCTGAGGATTTCTCTTGGAACTCAGGGCCAGGAAAAACTTATCTTCCTCTGAGAAATCTGTGTTTTCTTATCAACAAAGAGAATATCGTTGAATGTACCTGATTGTATTCCCTTTTCCCTTTTCCCTCTGGTTGCCAAGAAGCTCAGAGCCAAATTTTTGGCTCAACATTAATAACTTCATAGGACCCTGTGGCCTACATATCTGCATTCTTAGTTTCCTACTGGTCTTGACCTTCTATTCTGCTGTGTTTTCCTTGTTCCTGATTTTTTAAATTTATATTTTTTAATTTTATTGCTTGTTTTTCTTATAAGCTTCCTCAGACCCTTTGTGGAACAAAATGGTGTAAGTTAAAAAATGGCTTCAGCTTATTAATAGAATACACCAAAAACATTCCTTAATCACCAATTTAGTGGTCTGGGAATTAGAACTTCAAATTTATTTCTCGGGCTCTCTCCTTAGTCATTACATCTCACGGTTTGGTGAAGGGATGGTTTTGCTATTATGTGAACTGAAGGCCTTCACATTTCCCCAGTCTACTTTAAAGGAAAAAAGAATGTCATTTTACCAAAAGTCCCTATGATTTGCCATAGAAAATGGAGACAGTTCATAAGGAAGTTTAACAGATAGATGATAGACTGGGAAAAGATGTTTGCAATGTTTAAAAGCAGCAGCAAATTAATGTAAAGAATATACAGTGACCTCCCACAAATCAAGAAGAAAAAGATAACAAACTCAACAGAGAAATGGTCGAAAGATATAAATAGGTTATTTTCAGATGCTGAAATTTATCCGTTATCAGAGAACAGCAAATTTAAACAAGTTATCACTCCATACTCATCCAATTGGCAAAAAAAATCTACTTTATTTTTTATTTTTTTATTTTTTTTTGTTGAGACGGAGTCTCGCTCTGTCGCCCAGGCTGGAGTGCAGTGGCCGGATCTCAGCTCACTGCAAGCTCCGCCTCCCGGGTTCACGCCATTCTCCTGCCTCAGCCTCCGAAGTAGCTGGGACTACAGGTGCCCACCACCTCGCCCGGCTAGTTTTTTGCATTTTTTTTTTTTTTAGTAGAGACGGGGTTTCACTGTGTTAGCCAGGATGGTCTCGATCTCCTGACCTCGTGATCCGCCCGTCTCGGCCTCCCAAAGTGCTGGGATTACAGGCTTGAGCCACCGTGCCCAGCTACTTTATTTTTTTTACTCACCTTTATACTAACGAGGACAATCAGCAAAAATTAAAAGGTGGACAACAGCAAGTATTGGCAGCATGTAGGTGATGGGAGTCCCCATGCACTGTTGGTGAGTGTCTAGACTGGTACAGCTGTTATGGAAAACAGTCTTTCAGTATTCAAACTACATAAATACATTATGACCTCTTCGAGGCATATCTTACAGATATATTCTTCCTTAAATTCAGTAGAGGATACACACAAAAATGTTCATCTCAGTCTTATTTGTGGTAGAGGGTATTTGAGGCATTCTCGTGTCCATCACAAGAGGAATGGGTGGGTAAAATGTAGTGGAGGCATGTTTTGCAGTAGTTAGAAGCAATATAGCTTTACAGTAACATCTTATAATTTTAAAAAATAGTGTTCAGTGGACTGGGTGTGGTGGCTCATGCCTGTAATCCCAGCACTTTGGGAGGCCGAGGCAGGTGGATCACCTGAAGTCAGGAGTTTGAGACCAGCCTGGCCAACATGGCAAAACCTCATCTCTACCCAAAATACAAAAATCAGCTGCGTGTGGTGGCATGCACCTGTAATCCTAGCTACTCAGGAGGCTGAGTCAGGAGAATCGCTTGAACCTGGGAGGTGGCAGTTGCAGTGAGCCGAGATCTCGCTACTGCACTCCAGCCTGGGTGACAGAGAGAGACTCCATTAAAAAAAAAAAAAAGTGTTCAGTTAAAAATACATGAAAGATCGATATATTTAGCATAAATACCATTTACATAAATGTAAAACAGCCATAAAGAAAATAACACAACATGGTTTAAAAGGATTCAGACAAATTAAGTTAATGTATCAAACTCATTGAAGTACCTATGTTTAGGGTGGAGAGGAGTAGGAGGGACAGATGATCATTTACCATGAACTCAACTCTTTGTACTGACATGAAAAAAAAAGAAGTGTGTATCATCCTGATAGGAAGTGGGCCTTGTAGTGTTGCCTTTATATGTTCTAAGGCATCCAAGTCTCATATTAGAAGTCACTGGTGGTGGCTGCATAGAATGTAAGCGTGGATTCTGACTCACTTGGCTTTGATCTCAGCAACAACTTTGAATTCACCAGCATTTTGCAGCAGCTTGAAAGTGAGAACTTTGTAAAAATCTCTATCTCAGTAAAGGAAGTACCTCTGACTTTATTTATTCATTCAGAGCGTAGCTTGTTGGCTGAGAGCATGAACTCTGGAGACGATTCCTGGCTCTGCCATTACTTACTGTGTGACCATGGGGAAATTACTTCATCTGACATGCCTCAGTTTTGATTGGTTTTGAAAGATGGGGATAGCAGTGGTTTTTACTTCGTAGGGTTGTTGTGAGGATTAAACAAGTCAATATTTTGAAGCACTTAGGATGGTGCTTGGGTACATAGTAAGCATTATGTAAGTATTCATTAAATAAATAAAGGCATTTAACAAATATCTGAGTACCTAACATGGGCAAGGACTATGCCAGATTCTGGGTATACATCTCAGAAAAGAGGATCTTTTTTTGTTTGTTTATTTTTCATTTTTTGAGACAGGGTCTTTCTCTGTCACCAAGGCTGGAGTGCAGTGGTATGACCATGGCTCACTGCAGCCTCGACTTCCTAGGCTCAAGCAGTCTTCCTGCCTTGGCCTCCATAAGTGTTGGGATTACAGGCATGAGCCACTGTGCCTTGCCAGAAAAGAGACTGTTTACTACTTCTCTCATCCTGCCCTGCCTAGGTTCCAGGGTCTTAGTCCTTGCTTCATTGTGCCCACCAAGCTCCATCTATTGCTATATCTGTGTCTTTTTTTTTCTTCTGTGTTTGAGTGTCTCCTTATTCTCTGACAAATACCCTCATTACTGAAAGATTGGGACCTGGGGAAATTCAGTGGTGTTTGAGGCTCCAGTCTGGGCTGCCAGATCCTTTTAATGCTAAATGCAAACCTGGACGTCTGCTTCTGCCAGGCTCTTGACTCCTCTGACATTCTACCTGGTGGTTCTGCTTGCCCCTTCCCCTTTATTGCTGGGTGGTTGCCAGAACACCTCAGTAGGTCTGTTCAAAGACCTTGTCTTTGCTAGTCTTTCCCATTATGGTAAGTGGCTCTCTCCAGAGGTTCAAGCCGGAATCCTAGGAGTTATCCTTGGTTCCTCTTTTTTCAACCCACCTTATTGAATCCATCAGCAAGTCCTGTTAATTCTACCTTCAAAACATCTCTTGAATCTCACAGGCTTTGTTGATCCTCGCTGTCATCACCCAAGTCCAGCTTCCCACCATCTTGTTCCTGGATCCCTGTAGTCACTCCCAGACTGGTCTGCCTGCTTTCACTTTTGCCCCCTGCATTCTATTTGTCACACAGCAACCAGAAGGGTCTTTAAAAAATGCAAATTGGATTACGTTTGAACTCTGCTCAAACCCTTCAATGATCTCCCATTGCACTTAGAATTAGTGCTACTAAACCAATGATTTAATTTATAAGAGCAAGTTTTAAAATCAGTGTTTTCTAACCCTTGGGTCAATCTCAGAGCATTTTGCTATGAAATTTTCAAAATTAAAGAGTACAATTGCAACATTTAATTGTTTAATTTTCTTCTGTGTTATTAGATATTTTGCTGCTAAAATTAGTTGGAGTCGGGAGGGGGAGGACTGGGGCATAACTGTCAGCAGCTGCAGCTCCGAGAAGCTAGTTCTCTCGTCTTCAAGAAGGCCGATCTCTCCCTAGCCTGCTGAACCTTCTGTGTTTTGGGGAAGGTTTGCATTCTTTCTTCCTCAGGATTATGGCCCTGAGAAAGTGTCTTCTAGTTCTCATCAGGACTAGGATCGAGGACCAGCCCTGGGTCAAAAACATAGGATGTGGGTGAGCACACAGTGGAGCACTGGGCAGTCGGGACTGAGTCACCAGACAGTCCCTGAGCCATAGAAAGCTGCTGCTGGGGAGGAAGCAGACGGAGGTGCAATGAAGGTGAGTGTGCCACGCTAGAGTCAAGTGCCTTCGTCAAGATTTAAGGAGAGGGGGAGTGAAGGACTGGAGTAGAAACCATAGGTACGGACATGAAGAAGGTAAGGCCATTACAGCCTAAGGAGAATAGCGGAGGTTTAAAACCCCTCGCAGGTCTCAGTGGAACTCCTTCCTCAACTCACCTTCATCTTTACCAAACTTTACCAACTCAACTTTACCAAAAGTAAAAGTAATCTTTTACTGCTGGTAAAAAATTAGCTTCTTTTTACCAACTCAGCTTCCTTTCCTGATAAGACCAGTCGCCATGTAGACTCTGTCAGAATTTAATGCACTCTTTAAACCAGTGGGTCTCAGTCTCATTAGAATCATGTGGGAAGCTTTGTTAAAAAGAAAAAAAAAGATGCCTGGGTTCCACTCACCTAGGTCAACAGAATCAGAATCTCTAGGGAGGCAGAGGTGGCATAGGGTTGGTGGAGTTGGGCCCAGGCATATGTGATTTCTTTAGAAGTTCACCGTGTGATTCTGATGCCCAGTGAGGGTCAAGAACCATTGCCTTCAGCACTCTTACTTTGAGTAAACAGGATCATTCCCCGCTTTGGAGATTTAAAATTTTAGAATGCTGTAGCTAGATGATACTTTGTGGCAGTGTTTCTCAAATTTTCATGTGCGTGTGAATCACCTGGGGATCCTGTTAAAAAGCAGATTCTGGTTTAGGTGGCTGGAAGTGGGGCCTAAGCTGTGGCATTTCTCACTCATGTCCATGTGACATGGGAGCTGCTGGAGTGAGGACCATCTTGATTGCAGTGGAGCTTTAGATCGAATACAGATGGAATGCTGCCTCTGTGCCAGACCCTGTGCTTAGTGCTGTACATTCATTGCATTCTCAGAAGCCTCTGAAAGAGGTACTGTTTATAATTCCATTTTACAGGTGAGTAAACTAAGGCCTAGATAAGTTAAGCATCTTGCTCAGGATCATAATGCTGGTAAGTAATAGAGGCAGAATCTGGATCTAGATGGTCTGATTCCAGAAACTGTGAGCTGAACCACAATGTAATACCACTTCAAAGGCAGGATGGGGCTCAGGGGAGTACCTGCAGTTGGAAAGGGTGTTCAAGGACTTGCATTGAAGCTGTGTTTGTATAACAAGTACATTATTTTTACAAGGTTTTGTTTTCATTTGAGATAGCCCCTGGAAGAAGGGAA
This sequence comes from Piliocolobus tephrosceles, assembly GCF_002776525.5. Taxonomy (NCBI): domain Eukaryota; kingdom Metazoa; phylum Chordata; class Mammalia; order Primates; family Cercopithecidae; genus Piliocolobus; species Piliocolobus tephrosceles. The sequence continues at coordinate 63,100,213 of NC_045444.1, read as the reverse complement.
TAAAAACAGGTATTACAGAGGAGCTAAAGTTCTCTAAGCCACCCCTTGGCCTGTCCCTGTAGGCCATGCCTTCATGTTGCTGGGCAGGAACAGGAGTTCATTGCAAGGTGTATATCGCAATTAAATGGCAATATATTTCAGGTATAGCTGTATATCTCATAGATAGCCAGGTGGCTTTTGACCTTGTGATGACTTTGTTGTCAGAACTGAGGCCTCTTGGATTGTCATGACCTGGCCCTTGCGTGCTTTTTCCCCTCCTCTTCCACAGTTGCCTCCCTGATTTATCCGATGGCAGGCTCTAGACACATTAAGTGCTTTCAGTCCCCGGACGGTATCACAATTTTATATTTCATGAATGTTGTCTTCTCTATTGGATGTCTTTGTTATCCTTTTCTCGCCAGGTTAAATGCTATCTTGTTCAACATCCCGGACAATGTAGCTCTTCCAAAAAGAATTTTCTAACCCTCCCAGCCAGGATTAAGTAATTGCCCCCCACTCCTTTGGTCTGTCATGGTCCCCTATTTCTTTTAATTAGAGCACTTAAGTAATTTACTTTTCTATTTAGTCAGATGGTGAAACTCTCTAGGGTTGTGCTTCATTTATCTTTGCATCCCAGGGCTTAGTATAGTATCCAGTACATGGTGAGAAGGCTGACAAGCATGTGTATTTAATGAATGAATGAGCCTTTTATTCCCAGTCCAGTCTTCTTTCCAATTGATGATTTGACTGAACTAGCAGTTTTCAATCCTGACTGTAGGATTTTAAAAATAATCTGGATCACACCCAGGTCAATTAAATCACAATACCTTGGGGGTGAGGCCTAGACATCTGTGTTTTTAGCAGTGTTCCCCAAGTGATTCTAAGATGTAGCCAGGTTGAGAACCAAGGGATTAAGCCTTCAGAGTTACTCTTGCTGTGGTTGGAGCGTAATAGGTGAAAGTAACATAGAGGAAAATTGTTGTCTGTCTTCAAAACTGAAAAGGAGAAACAGAAGGAAATATGCAGATAAACTGATGACTTAACTAGGTTTTTTGAAAGTAAATATATAAAATAACCGCATTTTAAGGCTGAGATAAGGAAATATCATAAAATCCAATGATCAATTACAAAGTATGACACTTCTAAAAAGTTGGGAATCATTTTTCTAAAATTATATTTTAATGATTATCTATAGTATATCATCCCAATCTGTGCTTTTTTGCTATTTTTATCCATATGTCATTTGCCTTGAGTGCTAGTGAATGATCTTTAAAGGATTTCAACAAATGACTCACCATTCTCTTACTTTATAATATAGTATGCTAATTGGCAGTCATCTTAGGAGTGTTAAAATATGGCAACAATAACATGAAGTTAATTGTAAAGGAAGGGAGTTGGCTCTTTGTGACTCTAGATCATTCCACGTATGAGCAGACTTGTAAATACATCTGTTTATTAATTCTCCATGCAAATGATTAGTAGTTATCTTCTCTCAAAGTGCTGCATATTGGAGGAAAAAAGGTAATACAAGACGCCCTCCCAGAAGTTCGCTGTCTAAAATATGAATAATTAACAGTGCACCATGTTATGCACAATGGAGATCCACTCCAATGAGCACAGGAGGGAAGATGTGTCAGGGAAGGATTCACATGAAGCTTATGCATACGCACATAATATACAGCAGTGGTGTCAGAGGGCATGGATGACATTTCAGATGGTACTGAAAGGACAGCTCCAGGCACGGGGCCCAGGTTGGAGTGCACTGGTGCGATCTTGGCTCATTGCAACCTTGACCTCCCCAGGCCCAGGTGATCCTCCCACCTCAGCCTCCTGAGGAGCTGGGACTACAGGTGCCGCACCATGCCTAGCTAATTTGTGATTTTTGGTAGAGACAGAGTTTCAACATGTTGCTCAGGCTGGTCTCAAACTCCTGGGCTCAAGCAATCTGCCCACCTCACCCTCCCAAAGTGTGGGATTATAGGCGTGAGCCACTACGCTCAGCCTGATGTGTTTGTGTATGGTTAAATCCATGACACAAGATTTAATGTGCCATTACAAATGCTGTAATCTCAGCATTTTGGGAGGCTAAGATGGGAGGCTCAGCACTTGAGTCCAGGAGTTTGAGATCAGCCTGGACAACACAGCAAGACTCTCTTTCCACCAAAAACAAAAACAACCATAGCACGTCATGATGGAGTTTTATTGGAGACCCACTCTCAAAAAGAGCCCTGAAAGAATTAAATAATGGTATTTAACTGACAGACACATGAAAAAATCTTGTTTCATATCTCAAAGTAACAGTAACAGTAACAGTTTCTTATGCCAGCAGAGAAAGATCATGTTTTAGAGAGGTGGAGGTTTGACCATCTTCAGACAGTGACCTGCCCCTGCAGTACTTCAGAACTCATCAAAGAGAGGAAGAGAAAAATGGAGTCACAAACTGCCAATTACTGCTTTTGCCTGGAAACAATGCATTTCACTTCCTTTTCTCATTTCATTGGCCAGAAATGATTACGTAGCTATGTATAAAATAAGGGGCATGGGGAAATTATAATCTTTGTGTGTCCTGAAGTGGAGAACACTTGAATACGGGGGAATATTACTGATGTCTACTGTAGTCAGTCTCTTCAGCTTCACCCGTGTATGTTGGAAATAGGAGGGTGTGCTTTTCAGACATGAAGAAAAAAAATGACTTCATTACTATTGGTTATTATTCTTTTTGTATTCTAATATATATAGGATTGTTGCCAATCAGATTTTTATTTAAGAGCAGTAGCAAGACCTGTCTTCATCAATATTAAAACAATTATTTTAAAGCTTTGAAATTAAGTTAAAGGCTATTACTTAAAGCAGCATGAATATGAATTCCAAGTAACAATCAGTATGATGATTGCCTTATTAAAATAATTTTAATTGAATCAATGTGCCCATGGTGAACACCTAGGGATTACAGGAGTAACTTCCATATAAAAGTTACCTCAGTGAGCTGGTTTCAAGCATGAGCCAGCAATGCAAATGCAGGCATATCACTTTATTTATTTATTTTTTTAAAGAGATGAGGTCTATCTCTCTCACCTAGGCTAGAGCACAGTGGCAAAATCACAGCCCACTGCAGCCTAGAACTTGTGGGCTCAAGGATTCCTCCTGCCTCAGCCTCCCAAGTAGCTGGGATCACAGGTATGTGCCACCACACCTGGCTAATTAAATTTTTTTTTTTTTTTTTTTTTGTACAGACAGGGTCTCACCATGTTGCTTAGGCTGGTCTTGAACTCTTGGCCTGCAGGTGATCCTCCCACCTTGGCCTCCCAAAGTGTTGGGATTACAGGCATAAGCCACTGTGCCAATGTGCCTGGCCCATTCAAAATACAAGATGTATGCAAAATACAAGATGTGTGCATTGTTTTTTTTTTTAAATTGCTTTCAAAATCTCTCACACACTACCACTTCCTTCCCCTCTGTGGTCAGGAAGGAGGAAAGATTTGGGGAAGAGAAAGGATGGAATCCACTTGGGGTAGTTTTGGTGGAAGTAAAACAGTTTTCTGAGAAAAAAGGGGACTGCACTGTTTCTTTCTTTCCTCCTCCTTGGCTAACATGTCAAGTGGTTAGGGGACCATTATTCCCCTCCTTAGCTGGTCCTCTGGATGCTAGTGCTGTCCAATAGACCTTCCTATCCCTGCAATAATGAATATGGTAGCCACTAGGCACAGATGGCTATTGAGTACTAGAAGTGTGGCTACTGCAACTGAGGAACTAAACTCTAATTTTATTGAATTTACTAACTTTAAGTAGCCGTGTGAATTCAGGTGATAGGAGAGAGGGAGGTTGTTCTTATTCCTGTTTCTTGGTGTAGGTTTTTCTGTACATCACAATTATTTTATCTTCCACACAAGGAGATGTTGGAGAAGAGCTGAGTCAGTGGGGGATCGGGTGGGAGTGAAATGTGGACCTAGGCAGAGCCTGTTGCAGTGCCTCCCTTCCCTAGCCAGTGCAGACCAGGCTCCGGTCATGATCAGTGGGGGCCAGGACCAAGTGATGCCCAAAGACTTCACAGACACTAAAGTGGGAAGTATTACATGAATCTCAGACCTGATTTTGTTTTAAAACCTATGACTTAGGATATGAGAAAAAAAGAAAGAGGCAAATAAACCTAGTGTGGTAACCTTTTAACATAGCATTAGCATCCACTTTTTCATAATATATTTGGATATAAAATCTTTATTGTGCTCAGAATTCTTATTAAAAATGCAGTGAACTGTAGTTTGCACATTTGCAGCCTCTCATTCCTCAAATTGTTCTTTTATAAGAAATAATTTCTTTGATGGTCATTGTTTAATGAAAGACACGGGCAGTTATAAAAGAAAACTAATGTCGTCAAACATTCATCTGGCGACTCCTGTGTACTGGTGCTGTGCTAACAATGAATGGCACTTTGCAACACGAATTTTTAGCAAAATAATGACTTCTTAGCTGTAAAGTCCCCATGGGTGTGTGTCCTAGAAGCATATATTCTTTTCTATCTTTGTCTATTGTTCATTTTGGAAAACATCTACTTTTATTACACGATTGTAAAAATTAGTGCTCATATTAAACAGTTTAATGAACTGAAGTACCTCAGTCCTTTTGAAGCCTGACTGGCCTCCTCTAGATCTTTGGGCAGAGGTCAGCGTACAGTGATTTGCTGAAATGCTTGGATTTTATTCTTGAGATTTAATGTGAAGGCAATTGAGTGAAGTGAGGTAGGAAAGCACGTATGATTTCAAGATAATCTGATTTTTAAAAAGATAGAACATTTCACTTTCTGAATTAAAATTATCATCTTAAATAACCTTATCTCAAAGGAAGTCCTATTCCAAACACAATATCCAACAACATCAAATTTTTTTCCACCAGTACATATGTATAAACAGGAAAACTACTTTTTAGTGGAAAGTTAATTGTTGATACCACCATATTTGTACTCAAATGCAAAACCATTTCTAGTTCTATCGTCCCCACCGTACATTCCAGAGCCCACCTTTATTTTACTCTGACATTGTACCAGCATAAGATTCCAATATGCTAATTGCTTCTCCAGATCATGCCATAGTTCTGATGCCATAAGACAAATATTAAAGGTTTACTTGTTATGTTCAGAATAATTGGGTAATTGTCGTCATCCTGTGACAGGTTTCCCTTTTTCCTGAGGTCTTTTGACTAATGGTTCTATTGTTGTTGTTGGAGTGGCTCATGCCCCATTGTGTCATGACGCAAAACTTGATCTGTGGTAGAAATGCCTTACACATTTCTTCCCTCCAGGAAACCAAAGGGCAAGAAAGCAACATTCCAGGTTGAGAACCTGGCTTTTTGCACCATGACCTAACCTGTTCCAGGTGAACAATATTAGGCCAAAAATAGTTTCATGAGAAAATTTTTACATGAGTTCATGAGTTCCTGCAGTGGTTCTCAATACTAGTTGCCCGTGAATTTGTTAGCTAATTGATGGGCAGCTTAAAACACTCACTATCTGGGCCCCACCTGAAATGTGTTTAAAAAGACTGATTTCTGGGGGCCCCATTACATACTGATGAAATTTAGACTCTCCACAGGAGGGCTCTGGGTATCTGTATTTAAAAAAAAACTCCCAGATTATCAAATAAATTTGGTCAACTTGATTTAAGGTATTGATCTTGGGAAAGAGCACTTCATACTTTTTTTTGAAATAAATTTAGTGGCCCTCAAGACATATTTCTAATGCCAGTATCTTACTTGTCTTCTTTTACTTATTGGCATACGAATACTATTAAAGAAGGAATATTTAATCATAGAGAAGGTTTACATTTTTGTCTTCAGCCAAATCAAGCCTTTGATCCTAGGGGATAGTTTTATGTACTAAAAATAAAATTTAGATCAAGTTCCCATCTCTACAAAAAATACAAAAATTATTGGAGCCAGGTGTGGTGGTATGTGCCTGTAGTCCCAGCTGAGAAAAGAAGATCACTTGAGCCCAGGAGTTTGAGGCTGCAGTGAGCTATGATTGCATCACTGCACTGCAGGCTGGGCAACAGAGTGAGAACCTGTCTAAAATAAATTGCATTTTCAAGTTGTACTTTCAGCAGCACCAGATAGTCAGTATGCTGGAACTCAGAGGCCAGGAGAGGAGCACTTTCCCTCTACTTATTATAAGAGGGAGCTTAATACTGATGGAAGAGTGTCTTGGGGTCTTACACTTGGAGACCAATTTGTCATTCCATTCCACACAAAATAACAAGGGATTCACTAGTTCATCCATTACTTTTATTCAACAAATGTCATTTGACACTCTACCATGTGCCATACTGTGTTAGGTACCAGGGATACAAATTAAAGTAAACTGGGATTTTTTTCCTCTTAGAATTGGTAGGTTAGAGCAGATGTTCTTAAGGTGTGATCTCTATCCAGCAGCATTGGCATCTCTGGAAACTTGTCAGAATTGCAAATTCTCTTGCCCTACCACAGACCCACTAAATCTTATTCTCCATAAAGCTTGAGAACCACTGGCCTCTAGGAGGAGCGATCAGTTCAGCAAAAAATTAGAGTACACTGTGATAGATACAGTGGAGATGGGGAGGAGGCTAGGACATTAGGAATGTTTCGGGAGGAAGAGATGCTTGAGCTCTCTAAAATAGTTGGTGCAGAATGTGGGGAGGTGTTCCTAGAGAGGTCAGCAGCAGCCACACAAAAAGGTTTGCATTTTACTCTGAATGCAACATGGAATCTTTTGGACTCTATAGTCAGTTCATTTGCAATTATCATCAGTGTCATCTTTTGACCAAACTTTTAGCTAAGTGGTGCTGGTCTTGAGCTCTGTGTTTCAGGTGCTTCCTCAGATATGGGAAGTTAGAGAAATGCAGGTGTAAAAAATTCCTCTTGCATTAAGGTCTAACACAGTAGTGTTAAATAAATATTTGGCGAATAAACACAAATAAATGAAAGAGTGCATAAAGCTAGGACTTGGGAAGGTAAGGAAAGTGTGTAATGAAAACATAGCAGCATAAGCACTGGTTTTTGAGTGAATTGAAAATCCCATGGCATTCAAAAAATTACACAGACCTTCAGTGGTTTAATCAAAGAAAATAAATATCTCTCCCATTTGAGTTCAAAGGCTCAGAGTCACCACGCAGAACGGAGTGGGAAGAGAAGCAATGGGAACTCTGTCAGTTCTCCCGGATTGCCTTCCTGTCTTCCTGCACATTTGTGGAGCACAGTTAGTGGGCACTGACTGTATTCCAGGGACTCTACACATATTATTGATAATACATGCAACACCAACAGAAAGTAGGTGTTTTCCTCCCAAGTTTTGAAAGGATCTAAAAATCACAGGGCTCTAGAGTCTGAGGAAGAAAATGATTTATCTAGAAATTTCTGGGAAAAACATGGCTATTCACTCATGGTCAATTTGAATTGAGGAAATTGGAATACCAAGAGGTTAAGTGACTCGCTCAAAGTCAACATGCTCGTAACTAAGGATAGCTGGGATTCAACACCAGGTCTGTGTAACAGCAATTTGCTCCAGTGATCTGTGTGACCAGGGGAACCCTGAGTGTCCTACCCCAAGAGATGGCCTGTTAAATATCCAGGCTCTTCAGGATACCTTATTCATTCCTCAGTTGACCCCACAAAGCATTTTCCCTTTCCTGGAAAATTCAATTGCCAGAAACACTTACCCCACTATGATCACACATCACTATCTAAACTCATGCAAAAGACACATATTGCCTGTTTTCAAGTACAATGACTATTGCATTTAAGCTTTTACCATATGGTAGCTAACCCAATGATTTATAGAACTTATTTTCACTTTCTGTGTCTAAACAATAAATGATTGCTTTATATTTATAGCAACATAGGAGCAATCTTCACAGATCTCAGTAACAAATTTTTATTGGCCAGGTATTATATGACTCTTGAAATGGCCATAAGGTCTAGGCACAAAATGGACTGACTTCTCATGACTAAGGACTTTATAAGTAGAATTTAATTGTTGGCTTTAACTCAATGCATAAATGTTGAAAAAAAAGTATGTATATGTATATAGACCAAAACTTTATTTTATAGCAAATTCTTATACCTAGCATGAATTATGTACCACATATAAGTTTTTTATCAAAACTGATGGAGAAGGGTAATACATCACATTTACCTTAAACCCAACTTACCCATTTAATTCTGTGTTTTTTTCTTCTTATACTTAACAATAAAATGGTTAATAAACAATAAAATATATGGACTTTGATTTTAAAAAATGAAGCTTTCTATAGTTTAAAGAAGTTTTATAGAAGACATATTTCCTAACTTCCTAGATTTCTCCTCTGGTTTATTAAAAAACATGACACAATAAAAGCTAAACAATTATTAGTCACTTTCTATCATTTCAGTTGAATTATAAAAATTTTTTTCTCCAGACACTTGTAAATAGTGTCTGTTTTTCTGTATTTGTCTACTATATATGTTGTGGAGAAAATATAATGGGAAAATCAGAATAGGGGGAAATCAGAAAAAAAAAAAAACACTCTCAAATATGGGGGCAGCTGCTTCTCAGATGTATGGTGGAATTTCCTTGGAATCAAGCAGAATTTGATAAAGTCTGCCTCTGTCTCTTGTTACATGGCTCTTGTCATGATGGATAAACAAAAAATGGACTCAGTGCAGCTCAAGAGAAGAGTTTCCTTTTCTTTCCTTATCCTACTTACCTTTTCTGAGTTAAAACCAGCAGATAGTAACTCAGATTAAAACCCACTCTCTAGATATAAACAACAGTGCTGATTAAATGGATCACTTTGCCAAGGGAGACGCAGCCAGAGTGCCCATTTTTCATTCAAACGTTCCAGCCTTGTAGAAGTAGCTTCCAGCTCTAAATATATTGAATCACCATTAACCTACTGGAGAAAATAGGAATACAAACACACACTTTCTTATTAGATGAGCATGGCAGGTTGTCTGATAATGCAAACAATTAAATGGAAGAATTTATTTATAGCTCTCAAAGAGTCTTGACAAAATTCTTTCTGTCAGTGAAACACAGTTCCTCTCCCTTAGAGCAGCCTAATTGGAATCTTGAGGTGGGAATCCTTTGGAGTTTAGGGATGTGTGCTGATTTGTTTGTTTTGGATATTGGTTAGAGTGCTCAATAAGGAATAAATGTTACAAGTAGGTCTCTGTCACCCAAAGAATGATCAGAACCACCAGTATCCAGTATTATGTGGGATTTGTTCAAGCTGCAGGATCTTGAGTTCCTACTGAACTAGAATCTGAATTTTTGAAGGTCCCCAGGTGATTTGTGTGCACATTAAAGTTTGATAAGCACTGTTCTAGCAGTAGTTCTTATACTTTAACATGCTCTTGAACAGCTTGTTAAAATGTAGACTGCTGGTCCCTATCCATAGAGGTTCTGATTCAATAGGTTTGGGGTGGGATTTGTGTTTCTCACATGTTCCCAGGTGATATTGATGCTGCTGGTCTAGAGATTACACTGAGAGCCATTGCTCTAGGGCAATGCTGCCTGATGGAATTATGATGGGAGCCACATATGCAATTAACGGTTCTTTCTTTCTTTCTTTCCTTCTTTCTGTCTTTCTTTTCTTTTCTCTTTCTTTCTTTCTTTCTTTCTTTCTTTCTTTCTTTCTTTCTTTCTTTCTTTCTTTCTTTCTTTCTCTCTCTCTCTCTTTCTTCCCTCCCTCCCTCCCTCCCTCCCTTCCTTCCTTCCTTCCTTCCTTCCTTCCTTCCTTCCTTCCTTCCTTCCTTCCTTCCTTCCTTTTCTCTCTCTCTCTTTCTCTCTTTCTTTCACGGAGTTTTACTCTTGTTGCCCAGGCTGGAGTGTAATGGTGTGCTTTAGGCTCGTGGCAACCTCCGCCTCCCGGGTTCAAGCGATTCTCCTGCCTCAGCCTCCGAGTAATTGGGATTACAGGCATGTACCACCACGCCTGGCTAATTTTTTGTATTTTTAGTAGAGACAGGGTTTCTCTATGTTGGTCAGGCTGGTCTCGAACTCCTGTCCTCAGGTAATCCACCTGCCTTGACCTCCCAAAGCAATTAACAGTTTTCTAGGTCGGCTGCCATGGCTCATGCTTTTATAGCACTTTGGGAGGCTGAAGTGGGCAGATTGCTTGAGTTCAGGAGTTCCAGACTAGCCTGGGCAACATGGCGAAACCCCGTCTCTACCAAATATACAAAAAATTAGCTGAGCTTGGGGGGCATGCGCCTGTGGTCCCAGCTACTCGGGAGGCTGAGATGGGAGGATGGCTTGAGCCCTGGGTGTGGAGGTTGCAGTGAGCCGAGATTGCACCAGTATAAAAATTATCTGTGAAATGTATTCTCTTTTTTGGTAGTGAGTCTTTTTTTTTTTTTTCTAATTGAGACAGGGTCTCATTCTGTGGCTCAGGCTGGAGTGCAGTGGCATGATCCGAGCTCATTGCATCTTTGATGCCCTGGGCTCAAGTGATCCTTCCGCCTTGACCTCCCCAGTAGCTGGGACTGCAGGCATACTCCACCACGCATGGCTAATTTTAAGAGTCTTTTGTAGGGATGGGGTCTCACTGTGTTGCCCAGACTGGTCTCAAACTCTTGGGCTCAAACAGTCCTCCTGCCTTAGCCTCCCAAAGTGCTGGGATTACAGGCCTGAGCCACCATGCCCTGTCTTTGTAGTAAATCTTTAAAATCTAGTGTGTATTTTACACTTGCAGCAAATCTCCATTTGGACTAGTCATATTTGAAGTGCTCAGTACCTACATGTGGCTGGCTGGCTGGCTAAGGCTACTTATCAGACAGTCTCTAAATGTTACTTCAGAGACATTGTTACTGTTTGTGAAACTGACCTGGGAGAAGTAGAAAAAATAAAGCTAAATTTACTCAATTTAATTGATTCTCTTTTATTCTGAGATTGCCTCCTGTCTTCTTTTTTGCTGCTGAAATGTCCTCTCTTTAATGTAGTGGTTTTCAAAGTGTGGTTCCAAAGAGTAGCGGCAGCAGCATCACGTGGGAACTTGTTGAAAATACACATACTTGGGCTCTGAGACTCACAGAATCAGAAGCTCTGCAGGTGGGCCCCAGCCATCTGTGCCTTAACAAGCCCTCCAGGTGATTCTGACACATGCTAGTTTGAGAACCACTGCTTGAAGGAAATGATGGTAATAAAATAAGTTGTAGAGTTTAATTATTATTTTATAACTGTAATTGGCAAAATAAGAAATTGGCAATGTTATGCCAGTCCCTCAATTAAAACATTTATTTTTCTATTGGTTATGAAATCTGAAAGCCAGAAAACCAATGTTTTGGAGGTTAGTTAAATAATACTTTGTACTGCTGTGGAGAAAGTACAGTTTAAAAAATAGGGAAAGATTGGAAAAATGAGTGTGTATATAAGCAAACAAATGAGTCCCGGGAAGTCAATGCTTGGTTCTCATTAGTGGCACCTTTATGCAATTACTACTGGAAAATGAATACACTTACTAAACAACGTTGACTAAGAAAATTAAGGTTTCCTATGCAAAATACTGAAAATGAATCAGAAGAAAAAATCCCATAAATATTGATGATCTCATTCTCTAGTTCTCTGGTAATTAGTCAAAATTTGGCTTTTATTGCTATAAAAGTTGTTCTATAGAAATTTTAATAACTGGTCTTTAAAAAATAAAGAAACACAACCTTTTGGCAATTGTATATTTCCTCTTAGAAACATTGCTAAGTATTTAAGGCAAGAATCAGCATATTAAATTTGGTTTCTTCAGACAACTAAGGGGTGGGAGAATATTGAAATGAAGTAGAGTAGCTGAAATATGAAATAATATAAGGAATTAACTGTGAATGATTGGAACCAAAAGAAAATCTAATAACCCAAAGGAACATATATGTGTGCTCAGGGTGTTGGCTCAGGGGAGCCGTGGGCATCCGAATCTTAGATCTCAGTCCAGTTTCTGTTTCTAGATGGGATGTTAGCCATTCTCTTCTAAGGCTTGATTTTTCTAAATATACATAAATTTAAATGGCAGAGTATGTCAAGACTGTTGTTAGTCTGTTGATTAATGAACCAGTATTCTTAAAATTTTTTAGATTCCTGAGGAAAATGGGCTTAAGAACTCTAAAGCATTATTATTTCCCGTTTACAAGAAGTTCCTGTTAGGTCTAATTCAGAGGAAATTCAGGGATATAAAGAGAAAAGATGTGATAAAAACGACCATTTCTATTGTTCTGTGTGAACAAGGTACCTACCACTACTTCATGCTAAAATTAGAACTCTTTCTCGTAGTTTGGAGGCCTAATATGCCCCGAGGCTTGGTGGGTGGTTCTCTCCTGCTAATTTCTAAAGCTGAAGCCAAGGGGATCATTATTTCTTTGGAGACTATAAGGCTGTGCTGTCCAGTATGGTAGTCACCAGCCTCATGTGGCTGTTGAGAACTTGAAATGTGGCTAGTCCGGATCGAGAGGTGCTGTAAGTGTAAAGTACACACTGAATTTTGAAAATTGAGTAGGGAAAAGAATATAAAATATTTCATTAATAATTAGAAGAAATATTGATCAGATGTTGAAATGTGGCTACTAGAAAGTATAAATTACATAGTTGGCTTATGATATATTTCTATTGGACAGCACTGCTCTATAGTGATATTTCTTGGATAGTATGAATGCAATTAAGAATAAAAGGGCTATGATATAATTTTCGAGTATGCTTTGAGTGACTCTGAGAACCTACACTGCCTAATTAAAACCTATTGCTAAATAAGCAAGGATTGTGCATACAAGTACTTATGTGGATTTTGTAATAGGGAACACTCCAAGTTCTGTGACTCTCTTTTTCAAGCCCCAGAAGAGGAAACTGAAATAATTATTCTTGTAATTCAGAAAAAAATTTTGTCTGGAAAATTCAGGCAAATGTTATAAAACATATATTTTTTTTACTATAAAACGTAGCAGGCATACAGAAGAATGTATAAAGATATATGCATACATTTTAAGAAAAAGAAAAGGGATTACTTTGTATCTAGTATCCAGGTTGAGAAATAAAACATTACAGGTACCATATTCCAGAAGTGAATGTGTCCCTCTCCTTCTCTGAAAGTATCCACGATTCTGAACTTTGTTAATCCCTTCCTAACTTTTTTTAATGCTCATTACTACCTATTTATGCCCCTAAAAATTGCACTGTTTAGTTTGGATGGTTTCTGAACTTGACATAAATAAAAACATACTGCACATATTCTTCTATAACTTATTTCTTTTAATTTAACATTTTATTTTGAGATCCATCCATGCTGATGATTGTAGCTTTAGCTCATTAATTTTTATTGCTCGATGGTATTTTATTATGAAAATATACCACAACAGATCCAGTCTGTTGAATGCATTTAGGTTTTTTCCAGTTTTCTGTGTTGTAAACAATACTGTTACACACTTTCTTCTACATGTCTCCTGGTACACATATACAAGATTTCTCTAGGATATATACTTAGGAGCGGGAACATTGAATCATAGAGTACCTGAATATGCACATTTAATTTTACTCGGTAATGTCATGCTGTTTTCCAAAAGTGCTGTACAAATTTACTTCTTACTAGCAGGGTATGGGCATTCTCATTGCTCCTCAACCTCGTAAACAGTTAATGTCATCACACTTCTTAAGTCTGGCAGTTTTCGAATGATCTTTTGTGGTTATAATTTCCCTGATTTGCCATGAGTTTGAACATCTTTTCTTGTGTTTATGGACTACTTGTGCCTCATTTTTTTGCTTGGTTGTTTGTCATTCCTACTGATTTGCAAACATTTAAAAATATTTTTTGTATTTTAATACTTTGTTAGTGTGTAGCAATCATCTCTCAGTTTGAGCTTGTCTTTTCACCGTTTATAATGCTTTTAGATGAACAGAAGACATTGATTTTAATGTAGTCAATAATTTCCTTTATAACTTAAATCTTTTATGTCCAGTTTAAGAGCTACCCTAGTTTGAAATCATAAACGTGTTCTACCATATCGTCTTCCAAAAGTTTGACATTCTTGCCTTCCACATTTAGATCTTTAATTTACCTGGAACAGATTTTTGTTTTTTGCATGAGGTAGGAGTCAATTTAATTTTTTTTCATATTGGAACAAATTGTTCCAGCACTATTTTTTTTAATCCATTTTTTTTCCAACTGACCTTCAACAGCACCTCTGTCATATGTTAAATGGCAATTATGTGTGGGGTTGTTTTTGGACTTTTTATGCTGCTCCATTGGTCTAAGGTTCTGTGCTCCCATCCCTTCTTGAAAAATACCTATTACATTGTATATCTCTTCGTTAATTAAAGTTTTCTTTAATATCTTTCAATAATGTTTTGTACTTTTCTCCCTAAAGTCTTGTACATCTTTGGTAGATTCATTCCTAAGCACATCATATTTTTGATGCTGTAATAAATGTCTTTTAAATTTTTTCTGCTTATTATGGATACCTAGAAATCACTTTTGAATAATGATTTTATATTAGCATATTTATTTAACTTAATTTTGATAATTTATCTTTATGGAAAATCATATCAATTTTGAAAAATGACAGATTTGTTCTTTCATTCTGAATCCCTAGCCCTTTTATTTTTTTCCTCGCTTACTTGTACTGTATTGAGTATCCAGCATAATTTTGCATTGAAGTATATAGAGAGTACAGAAACTTATTTATGACAGTTAAATGGAATGCTTTCAAAATTTCAAAATTGAATATGATGTTTGCTGCAAATTTTTGGGTAGATGTCTAGTATCAGAGCAAGGAAGTTCACTTTAATTCATGGTTTACTGTAAATTTTTACTATAAAGGATTGTTAGATTTTTATCAAATGCTTTTTATGCATTTGTTGAGATAGTCATATGATTTTCTTTCAATAGTTAATGTAGTCAGTTATTTTTTTTCTTTCTTTAATTCACTTTTATTTCCGAATAAATGCATTTGGCCGTTTTGTGTGTGTGTGTGTGTGTGTGTGTATAATTTTAATACTTTGAGGGGTTCAGTTTGTTAGTGTTTTATCTGGGATTTTTGTTTTTGTGTTCACGAGTAAGATTGATCTGCAAATTCCTCCTTTTGAACGTCAGTGTTGAATTTTGGTATTAAGGTTATGCTAGCTTTAGAAAATGCGTTGAGTAGTATCTTTTTTTTTTTTTTTGCCATAATCTGATACAGTTTGTGTAAAACTGAAATTGTTTCTTGAATGGTGGTTGTTTATCAATAAACTCTCCTGGACCTCATCCCTCCTTTAGGGAAAGATTTTAAACTAATGACTAAATTTCTTTAGGAGTTATAGGACCATTCAGTTTTTGCTTTCTTCTTGAGTCAGTTTAAATAAGTTCTATTTTAGAGGAACCATTTCAGCTACATTTTCAAGTTTATTGGAATAATACTCATACATCTCCTAATTATCTTATGTCTCTAGCATTAGAATTTATGCCCCCTTTTAATGTCATACATTTATGTAATATTATCATTTCATATGTATACTATTTTAGGTTTAATTTTTGGGTCATCTCTCTTGTTTCTTATTGTAAGAAGTTTGTAAATTTAACTAGCTTTTTCAGAGAACCAACTTTTGACTATTAAATATTTCATTTCCTATCCATTACTTTTTATTTCTATTATTTCCTTCTCTTTTCTTTGGGTTTGTTCTGCTCTTCCTATACTAAATTTTAAGATGTATATAGTTTTCATTATTTATTAGATTTTCTTATTTTATACTTTGAGCATTTAAAGCTATACATTTTCCTCTAAGTTTCCTTTAGCTTCTTTCTTTTACTTATAATGTAAGTTTTTATATGTAATATTTTATTTGTTATCGGGTCTGAATGTTTCCTGATGTTCATTATGATATTTTCTTTGATCCTTAAGTAATTTAGAAGGATATTTAAAAATTTCCAAACATATAGGGATATTTCTAATTCTGTATTTTTTTGGATTGCAAATCATTGTGATCAGAGAGCTTGATCTGTATGATAGTATTTATCTTTTCAGAAACCCAGTATCTGTATGATACTATATATATATATATTTTTATATATATAAATATAATATATAATATATATATATTTATTTATATATTATATATATAATATATATATTTTAATTTTTGGAAGCTGCTTTATAGTTGAACATTTGGTTAAAATGTTCCATGAATGCTTGGAAAAAAATGTTTATTTTGAGTCATTGAAGGCCAGCCATGGTAGCTCATGCCTGTAATCCTAGCACTTTGGGAGGCTGAGGCGGGCAGATCACTTGAGGTCGGGAGTTCAAGACCACCTTGGCCAACATGGTGAAACTCTGTCTCTACAAAAGTACAAAAAACTAGCTAGGCATGATGGCCTATGCCTGTAATCCCAGCTACTTGGCAGGCTGAGGCAGGAGAATCACTTGAACCGTGCCACTGCACTCCAGCCTGGGCCACAGAGTGAGACTCTATAAAAGAAAAAAATAAAAAATAAAAAAAATAGAAAAAAAAAAAAGCAGTGTTGAGTCATTGAGGACAGTTTCATGTATACCCATTAGTTTATATTTATTTATTGTGTTGTTTGAATCTTCTATAAAACTACTAGTATTGATGCCTTATTTCAGTAGTTAGTTTCTGAAACTGTGTTGAAATCTCTCAGTATGTCCGTTTCTCCATATGGTTCTGTCAGTGTTACTTTACATATTTTGGGACTGTAATTAGGAATAATTACATATATGAATACGTAATTCATATCTCCCAGATGATTAACATTTTAATAATTAGGTAATGATTGTTTTTGTGTTCAATAATATTTATTTGTCTGTAAATGCATTTGTCTACCAGAACTGGCAGGTTTCTTTTGTTTCATATTTGCTTCGTACATTCTTCTCTACATTTTTACTTTAATATCTTCAATCTTCCTGTATTCTTAAGCTTTACACTTGTCTCTTATAAACAGAATAAAGCAAGATTTTTTTAAAAAACACAGCTTGACTTTGTCTTTCAACTGAAGCAGTTAGTCTATTTATATTTATTATAATTGCAGACATATTTAGATTCGTTTTCACTGCCTTCTATGTTTTATATTTTTTCCACATTTTCTATACCACTTATTTTCTTCTTCCTTGTCCTTTTCTGAATTGTTATATTTTTTCATATTCTATTTTTTTCCTCTACTAGTTTGGAAGCTATAACTTTTGTTTCTGTATTTCAGTGGTTTAAAAATTTGTAGCTTGCATACTAAATTAATTCGTTGCTTTATGGTCTCCCCAATAATATAAGACTTAGAACACTTTAAATTCAATTACGCCTTGTGTGCTATTATTGTTATATATTTTCATTCTATCGTGTTTTTTAACCCCACGTAATATTTTGTTTTATGTAGTCAACTTTTAAAGTATTTACTGCTTTTTTTTCTCTTTATTCCTTTGCAAACATCTTTGTGAGGGTGTGCTAATGGCAGATGTTTTCTGCTTTTATTTGTCATAAAAATGTCTTCTTAATTTGTTCTCTTTCTTGAAAAGTATAATTTACTGTGTGCAGATTACTAAGTTAATAATTATTTTAATAATTATTTTCTCAGCATATTTTATTCTACTCCATTCTTGATTACATTGTTATTGGTGAAGTCAGCTGTCAGTCTCACTGTCTTTAAGGTAATCTATCTTTTTTTCTCTGGCTGCTTTTAGTATATCTTTGTCTTTAGGTTCTGTGATTTCACTATGATGTACTTAGGTGTGAATTTCTTTTTATTTTTTCTATTTGGGATTTGTAGAAATCTTGAACGTATGGGTTATTGTTTCTCATCAGTTGTGGAAAGTTCTTAGTCATAATCTCCTCAACTATTGCTGCCACTTCCTTCTCACTCCTTTCTTATGTTTTGGAACTCTGTTTAGACATATGTTAGCCTGTCTTACTCTAATATCATAATCTTTTAACTGCATTAAAGCCTACATTTTCCAACCTTCCTTACATCTTTGTGTGGCCATGTGCATGAACATTTTCAGACCAAGGCTTTTGGGAAGTAATGTCTCCTTTATGCTCTTTCCCCTAATGTTAGCTGAAAACAGACAATATGGAGTTCTCAGGCTCAGAGGATGGCTGAGTCTTCAGATGCAGGGAGCTGCAGTCACTGAACCACTGCAGGCAGTGAAGTACTCACAGACCAGGAACTCTCAACTTGAACTGTTACGTGAGAGTGGAATAATAAACTTCTATTTTGGTTTGAGTAATGTGTTTTGGGTTTATCTGTTTCTGCAACCTAGCTTACTACCTTAATTAATACAAGCTTTCTTTCTATTAAAAAATTTATTAATGTATAAATCACATGCCATACAATTCACTCACTTAAAGTGTACAATTTAATGTTTTTTGATCTATTACATTGTTAATTTTTAGAAATTATGTTAAAGTATATATAACACACAATTTTTTATTTTAACTATTTTTAGATGTACAATTCAGTGGCATTAATTACATTCACAATGTTGGACAACCATCACCAGAATTTCCAAAACAATTTCTTAGATGAAAACTCTGAAACCATTATGCAATAACTTCCCATTACCCACTCCTTCCAGCTCCTGAAAATCTCTAATTTACTTTCTGTCTCTATAAATTCAACTATTTTAGATATTTCATATACGTGGAATCATGCAATATTTGTCCTTTTGGGTCTGGCTTATTTTACTTAGTGTAATGGTTTTTAGATTCATGTTGTAGCATATATCAAAAATTCATTCCTTTTTATTATTGTCTCTCTCTCCATATATATATATGCATATATATATGGATTACTTCCAACTTTGGCTATTATGAATAATGCCGCAGTGAACATTGCCCTACAAATATGTGTTTCAGTCCCTGCTTTCAATTCCCTTGCGTATATAACTAGGAGTGAATTGCTGGTTCATATGATAATTCTATGTTTAGCTTTCTGAGGAAAAATGTTCTGTCAAATATTTGTTTTCTTTATTTTTTCTTTATTTATTTTTTTGAGACAGAGTTTCACTCTTGTTACCCATGCTGGAGTGCAATGGCGTGATCTCGGCTCACAGCAACATCCGCCTCCCGGGTTCAAGGCATTCTCCTGCCTCAGCCTCTGGAGCAGCTGGGATCACAGGCATGCGCCACCATGCCCGGCTAATTTTGTATTTTTAGTAGAGACGGGGTTCCTCCTTGTTGGTCAAGCTGGTCTCGAACTCCCGACCTGACGTGATTCGCCTGCCTTGGCCTCCCAAAGTGCTGGGATTACAGGCCTAAGCCACCGTGCCCGGCCTCTGTCAAATATTTCTATAGCTGCTGCATCATTTTACATTTCTACCAGCAATGTATGAAGGTTCCAATTTCACCACATACTTATTAGCATTCTTATTTTCAGTTTTTACAAACTGTAGCCTTCCAGTAGATGTGAAGTGGCATAACACTGTCCTTTTGATTGAATTTCCTTGATGACTAATGATATTGTGCATCTGCTTATTCTGTTTTCAAATTGTCATTTTATTTTTTATGTTGGTTTTTGGAAATATAGTTAGTGATTTTTCATATGTTTATTGGCCATTTGTATATGTTTGAAGAAAAGTCTATTCAAGTCCTTTGTCCCACCGCCCCCGCTTTTTTTTTTGAAATGGGCTCACACTGTGGCACTCAGGCTGGAGTACAGTGGCACCATTATGGCTCACTGTAGCCTCAGCCTCCTGTTTTGCATGTTTTTAATTTTTTTTGTCTTTTTGCTGTTGTTTTTTTTTTTTCTGTTAAATTGTAGGAGTTATTTGTATATTCTGGATATCAGGCCCTTATCAAATTATGATTTATAAATATTTCACCCATTCTGTAGGTTGCTTGTTCCCTTTCTTGCTAATGTCCTTTGTTACAAAAAAGTGTTTTTAAATTTTGATAAAGTTCAATTTATCTGTGTTCCTTTCAAAGTTTAAATTCTTTTGTCTCCTTGATCTTCATTCTTGATTATCTTTATCTTCTAGTGACTAATTGCTATTATGCTATGTTTTATCTGTTGTTAAATCTGTCAATTGAGTGCTCAATTTCAATTGCTACTTTTTAAAGTTTCTGATATTAAACATGTTAACTATACTTTTTAATACTCCATATCTGATAATTCAAGTATCTAAAAATTTTGAGTCCATTTTGCTATCTTTTTTTTTTCCTGCTGGTTCTTACTTATAACATTGACTCCTATGTGTTACTAATTTTGACATTTGAATTGTTTAGTTTTCCTTGAAATTTTATCCATGAAGATTTTTTGTGTCCTAGAATGAAAGGGGACAATCCTTGTAGGAAAATCCTTTTCCTACAAGGATTTATGTTTGCTTTTGTTAGGTACCTGGGATATATTAGCTTAAGACTCCTTTACATAATATTGACTTCACATTAAAATTTTTTTTTAGATTGCTTCAAAAGTGTGAATTTCTGTGCAAACTTGTATGAGGGCCAGCTTTTGGTTACAAATTCTTAGGGTATAATTTTCCCCCACTCTACACACTGCCAAGTTTTGAGGCTGTTAGTTTTCCATGAAATTTCCAGTGGGGGTGAAAGTGTATAGGTTATTTTAGTCCCCTCTTTTGTTGAGTGTATGCCTTTGGGCCCCTGTTTTATGAGGATTCTAATACAGGATACTCCAACTTGGGTGGTCCCTGAGTTGTGTCTTCTGTCTCCAGAGCGTAAAAATCTATGCTGAAGTTCACTGAGTTCAGCAAATGCCCTGAGAATATAGCTGATTCAGTGTTGCTTTCTTAGGTACTGCTTACTCTTTTGCTCTCATATGGATGCCTTCTTGAAGACGTTTTTATATTTTATCCAGCATTTTTAGTCATTAGTTGGGAAGATTGGTCCTAATACTTGGTCAGCTATATTGCCAGAAACTCAACTACCTTTTTTGAAGTAGAATTACCCTGGTAAATCTTCACATTCAATAAAGACTTGCTTATCAATGGTAGGTTTGTGGAGGTTGTTGGTAATAGACAGAGTTTATATAATCATAGGTTCTCTGCATTGCTCAAACCTCCAGGTATACCTGTCAAAGGAAGGAAAAGTAAAAGCAATTCAGGAAAAAATGATCAGGAATCCCAGGGGCTTTAAAAGGCAAGTGTGGAAGCTGGGTATGGTGGCTTATGCCTATAATCCCAGCACTATGGGAGGCCAAGGCAGGAGGATCATTTGAGCCCAGGAGTTTGAGACCAGCCTGGGCAATACAGGGAGATGCCATCCCTACAGAAAATTTACACATTAGCCAGGTGTGGAGGCACATGCCTGTGGACCCAGCTACTTGGGAGGCTGAGGTGGGAGGATTGCTTGAGCCTGGGAGGTTGAGGTTTCAGTGAGTTGCGATCACGCCACTGTATTGTAGCCTGGGTGACAGAGTGAGACCCTGTCTCAAAAGGAAAAGGCAAGTATGGAGAAAAAGAAAACTATATATTAACCCTTTGCTTAATAAATATTAAATCATTATGCTAGTACTTTACCTATGTTATCTTATTACAATATCCCAGTAAAGCAGACATAATTACAGATTAGTTTTATAGATGACATAAGAGCTAATATTAATGTTTACTGCATGTTAGGTAATTGCCAAGTAAATTATATGTTTTTATTTCAATTAGCACCATTTTATAGATGAAGAGACAGAGGTTTAGGGAGATACTTGCTCAATGTCTCTCAGCCACTGACCACATATCCGGAGAGTGCTTTTAAATTTAGGGTAAGATAATGGTATTTAATATACTATTAAAAAACCTTGCTTGCTTTGCTGCCTCACATCCTCAGCAGAATAGTTTTAATTTCTTTACAGGCATTACTCATGTAATCCTCACAACAACCCTAAGGAAGTTTCTATTATTATCATCACCTCTCTTCCAATAATGAGAAAACTGGAGTTCAGAGAGTTTAAGTAACTTGCGCATGGTCACCCAACTGATAAGTGGGGAAGCCG
The DNA here is from genome assembly GCF_002776525.5 of Piliocolobus tephrosceles. Taxonomy (NCBI): domain Eukaryota; kingdom Metazoa; phylum Chordata; class Mammalia; order Primates; family Cercopithecidae; genus Piliocolobus; species Piliocolobus tephrosceles. The sequence continues at coordinate 63,078,341 of NC_045444.1, read as the reverse complement.
GGAGTGGAGCCTGGGTGATCTCTTTCCATGGTACATGCTCTCGACTGCAGTGTTATGCCACCTCTTAAAACATGAACCAAGGCCGGGCGCGGTGGCTCAAGCCTGTAATCCCAGCACTTTGGGAGGCCGAGACGGGTGGATCACAAGGTCAGGAGATCGAGACCATCCTGGCTAACATGGTGAAACCCCGTCTCTACTAAAAAATACAAAAAACTAGCCCGGCGAGGTGGCGGGCGCCTGTAATCCCAGCTACTCGGGAGGCTGAGGCAGGAGAATGGCGTGAACCCGGGAGGCGGAGCTTGCAGTGCGCCAGGATCCAGCCACTACACTCCAGCCTGGGTGACAGAGCGAGACTCCATCTCAAAAACAAACAAACAAACAAACAAACAAACAAACAAACAAACAAAACATGAACCAAGACTTTGAGAATGGAAAGAGTGGAGATTCTGCTATGCAGTGGAATTAGGATTTCTTGCTAACAAGTAGCCTGGACATATTCACCAGAATCAGGGAGTGCTGAAACAAGTGAGGGGATAAAGCAAGGATTGGTATCATATTTCAGAACTCTTGATCTTAAACTATAATATGCATCTTAGTCCATTTTATGCTGCTGTAACAAAATACCTGAGTAATTTATAAAGGACAAAGATTTATTTCTTACAGTTCTGGAGGCTGGGAAGTCCAAGGTTGAGGAGGCTGACATCTTGCAAGGATCTTCTTGCTGCGTCATCCCCTGGTGCATGGTGGAAGGGGAATAGATTTCTAGATGGCAAGAGGGGCAAAAATTGCTTTTGTATCCAACTCACTCTCATGATAACTAACCAACTGCCAGAATAACAACATTAATCCATTTATGAGGGCAGAGCCCTCATAATGACCGGAATCACTTTTTTTTTTTTTTTTGTTACACAAATTAACCCATTTATTATAGGCCAGTGATGTCTCAAAGAGTAGAAGAGCGTCTACTGGTCTTTCAACTCCTTCAGTCTTCTGATGGCGGACTTTACCGTGACAGCAGAAGTGGTATTGTATGTCCAGGCACCGCCGGCCACTGTCTTTATGCAGGAACCACAGTGCCAGATCCCCACAGCTCGTCTCTTCATCTTGGTTTTGCCACAGAAAGAGCAAGTGTACTTGGCGTGCTGGCTGATTTCAATTTTCTTCACCATTTTCCGGAGGGAGGCCCCATAGCGGGTTCCGTATTTACCGACGATCCCGACTTTCTTGGTACGTTTGGCCATGTCGCCGCGAACTAGGTCCGAGCCCAGAGAGGAAGAAACGCGGTGCGCAGGCGCGGTATTAGGGGGAATCACTTCTTATTGGGACCCACTTCCCACCATTGTTGCACTGGGGATTAAGTTTCGAACACATGAACTTGGGGGAAGCATTCAAACCATAGCAGAATGGAAAGGCTACCTGCCGTTGCTAAGATTGATAACCAGTTAGAAAACCACTGTGTGTGTGCTGGGGAATAAGTGTATAGAAATAAAGAGCTCAGCAGAGAAAACCAGCCTGAGACCCACTCTCAGTTACTTCTTGTACTTGCATTTAGCCAGGTAAAAATTATCAGGTGAAACAGAGGAGAGGTATTAGAACTCTTGTGTATGTTAGATAATTTCTCAGTTTCTTTTTCTTTCCTTATGAGTAAGAGCCTGAAGGGTTATCAATGAGTTAAAATATTTTGCAAATCATTTATGACACCATTAAATATAAGTGGTTCTGTTTGCCTGGTTTCAGGTATTCATTTACTATGTGAGAGCAGGGTTTCATACTTTAAATTATTTTGGTGAAATTATATAACTAATAAAGAAATATAATGACTTGCTGTAATAAAAAAATTATCTCTCTCAAAATAATAAACCTCAAGTCTTGATTACAGAGACCTTCTCTAGAGGAAACTAGTATTCGTTGAATATGTGTACATACATCTAATAGATGCATGGGCTAGCACCTAAAGTAAAATATTTGTAAAGGGTACTGAGGAGCCTCCAAAGATACTGAAGAGAGGAAGAGCCAGGCACCACTGACCAGTAATAGAGGTCTGGTTACCATGAGGAGCAAGTTGCCTGTAAAAATTAAACCACAAACAAAATCTAAAATTTTGTAGAACAAAGTCACAGAAACATCATGAGTTTGGTACCTTTGATGGGTTGTCATGTCCATGTTAGTCAACATTAGACAGAGCTCAGGCAATGTCTCTATCCCACCACACATCTTTAGCACCTCTGGTGGCAGAAGACCATCAGTGTTTCCTGGCAGAGAGTGCATGCGGGTAACGGGGCAGCAGTATCTGGTGTCATAGCAGATGCCCTGCCGGAGTGGGAGTATTCACGAGCACACCCGAATTCACCTGACTTTAGAGAGCAACTGACTTCAGAGAGCACCTCAACTTCCAGAAGCACTTGAGAAACTCTTTTATAAGGTGCTGAGGTTCTGCTAGGTGGCAACAAGAGCCAATAGAATTTGGGTTTTATTATTAGTGTGATTCCGTTTGTATTCAGGGGTTGGGGAGGCCTGAAGAAACTCCGCTTACAGCCATATTTGTACCAGAAGAATTTCGGTACAACTAGAGGGCACTACTGTATATCACGCTGCTAAACATGCCGGTGTATTAGAATTTGGTATACTAAAAGAACTTTTGGAACATTATTAACTGGCACATTACTGTTTTGAAGTTTAGCAGTGTTATATATATTTTCTTAGGCTTTATGTTTGAAAATAGAATTCATAAAATATGAATAAATTAAAAGCATTATGTTAATAACTTTCAAAACTTACATATTACCACTTTTCATCTCATTGAGTAGAGAAAGCTTTGAGGAAGAATGTCTAATGGCTAAGAGTCAGAAAACAAATTAGTGGTTTCTAAATTTCTACTGGTGAAATAAATCATTTCCAGTACTTATTTATTTAATAGCGCATGTGAGAGAGTAGTTGGTTAATAAATATTTGCTCAATAATTTTTTCTAAGGTCAGTGGGCCACAGGAAGTTTAATCTACCAGTTTCAGGTCAGCTAGCAATACAGAGGTCCGAAAACAAATTAGGAGGACTATTCCTTCTAGTGTGAAATTTTAAGAAACATCAATATGTCCCAAACTGAAAGAAACAAACACACAATGTGAAATGTGTTAGTCTCTTGTTATGTTCTTATTATGCATCTTTTGCTAATATGGAAACCAATGTCCCACAGATTGTGGTATAAACTTTTCTTAGTTGTTACTTTTAATTAGTGGAAGTATAAATATATCTGATTTATATTTAATTTTATTTGCTACATTATTGTTGAGCTTTACATAATTATCCAGGGAAATTCTTGTTAGAGTTGACAGCAAGCTCTGGGTGATCCCTAAGTGTCCATTTATTCTGGGGGAAGTTGGGCCTGGAAGGAAGGCTTCCGTCATTTCTGCATAAAGACTGTGGGCAGCAGGTATTGGCTTATTCCTGGTGATAGCAGGGACTATAAATTGTCATTTCATTACCACTTGGTTTAACGATTGAAATAATAGAAATAGAAATTTTATGACAAAATGGAATTTACCTGTTGACTATATTGACTGAAAATGGAGAATAAACTGATAATGTAGGAGACTCCATCTTACTTAGTAAATATTGTTAAAGTAACTTTATGGTCCTATTAGCATTTATGAAGTAGCTGCAGTGCTAAGATCTATAGAACGATGATTTGAAAACTTGTGTAAGAAAAGGATGAATCTGCACCCAGTGTCCTTCAAAAATGCCACAGTAATACTGTGTAATTTTCCTTTTTTATTTGTGTTTGCTTGTTTTGGACTAGTAATCAAAATTTTGGGTCAGGCAAGATGGCTCATGTCTATAATCCCAGCACTTTGGGAAGTGGGAGGATCTCTTGAGCCCAGGAGTTGGAGACCATCCTGGACAACATAGTGAGGTCCTATCTCCACAAAAATTGAAAAATTAGCCAGGCATGGTGGTGCCTGCCTGTAGTCCCAGCTACTTGGGTTGAGGCTGAGGTGGAGGATCTCTTGAACCTGGGAGGTGAGGCTGCAGTGAGCTGTGATTGCACTACTGCACACCAGCTTGTGCAACAGAATGAGATTTAAAAAAAAAAAAAAAAAAAAAGGCTGGGCGCGGTGGCTTATGCCTGTAATCCCAGCACTTTGGGAGGCCGAGGCGGGCAGAACACGAGGTCAAGAGATAGAGACCAGTCTGGCTAACACGGTGAAACCCCGTCCCTACTAAAAATACAAAAACAAAATTAGCTGGGCGTGGTGGCAGGCGCCTGTAGTCCCAGCTACTCGGGAGGCTGAGGCAGGAGAATGGCGTGAACCTGGGAGGCGGAGCTTGCAGTGAGCCAAGATCCCACCACTGCACTCCAGCCTGGGCAACAGAGCGAGACCCCGTCTCAAAAAATAAAAATAAAAAAGACATCTTGAAATGCTCCTCGATTGTACTACCATACTAATAGTGTCAATTGAAAGTCATCTTAGATGTTTTTTGGTAGAGAGAATGTACTGCACTTTTTTCACTTTTTAACTTTATCCCATAAAGCAGGAGTCCCTGAAACTCTGGCTATGAACTGATACTGGTCCCTGGCCTGTTAGGAGCCAAGCCACACAGGAGGAGGTGAGTAGCAGGCAAGTGAGCAAAGCTTCATCTGTATTTACAGCCACTTCCCATCGCTTGCATTGTGGCTTGAGCTTTGCCTCCTGTCAGATCAGCAGTGGCATTAGATTTTGACAGGAGTGCAAATCCTATTGTGACCTGCACACAATAGGTTGTGCGCTCCTTATGAGAATCTAACACTTGATGATCTGTCACTGTCTCCCACCATCTAGTTGCAGGAAAATAAGCTCAGGGCTCCCACTGATTCTACATTATGGTGAGTTGTATAGTTACTTCATTATATATTACAATGTAATAATAATAGAAATAAAGTGCACAGTAATTGTAGTGTGCTTAAATCATCCCCAAACCATCCCTCAGCCCGGTCTGTGGAAAAATTGTCTTCCATGAAACCTGTCTGTGATGCCAAAATATTGGGGACCACTGCCATAAAGTAAACTTTCTTTGGGAAAGTCCAAGAAAGTTACCTACTTAGGTTTCTTTAACTTGTATATTCTGCTTTACTAGGAAACTCTATGAAGTCCATATACACTGCAAACTATGTTTTATCATCTTTATATCCTGAATCAGAAAGCACTGCTGCATCTTTTCTTGTTTCTCTGCTTTTGCATGTCACAATCTTAATCACTTGCTCCTTTATTAAACAAACAAATAAACCCAATTAACCAAACAATTCCCTAATTATCAAAATGATGTAAACTTATTAAATGTAACAATGAAACAATCATCCATAGTGTCATTTCCTAGGAATAACCACTGCTACTACTTTGATTTTTTTTTTTCTTTCCAAATGGAATGAAGGTGTAATTTTTGGTTTTGTTTTTAAACATCAGCATTGCAGGTGGTCTGTGATCTGACATTTGCTCCCTGCTGGTTCAGTGTCATTACATCCGAAGTGGATCTTACTTTTCATGGGCCTTTTTAATCCTAAAACCTACTTAGAGAAGTGGAGTGTAATTATTATTAATTCACCTCCTTTCTTATGCTTAGGAAGATAAACCTGTACCAATAATAAAAATCAAAACATTCCTTTAGCCAAGTCATGTTGATACATGAAAGTTTTCTCTAATTTATTTACCCAAAGCAGAGTATTATAGACTAAAACATGTTCATTTTGACTAATAGTCTTTTCCTAAGGCAAGATAATCACAACAGTGTCCTTAGGAAATCCTCTATATAATTGGGGTCAAACTCATATTCAGTTTTGTGTCAGTGTTTTCACTAAACTTTGCATTACCAGCATTTTCTATGTCAATACATATTTTTCAAAAACATTATTTTTAATGTCTTCAAATACTGCTATTTACTTAATGACCTTCCAGTTTTTGGATATTTGAGTTGTTTGCGTGTCTTAAAAACCTTTTTTTTTTTTTTGCTTTTATAACACTGTGGCAAAAACGCTTGTATATAAACCTTTCACCTTAAGATGATTTCCTTGGGAATATATGCCTTAAGGATCTAATAACCTCTTAATTGGCCTCTATCACTTCAGAGTTTATCTCCTGTCCATTGCTGCCAGATGAATCTTCCTAAAACATTAATTATGTCATATCATTTCTTGCTCAACAGCCCACAATGACTTCTCATTGCCTAGGGAAAGAAACCTCCAAATTCTTTTGCTTGGGGATTGAGGTACTTGACAATCTTGTTTCTTTCAATTTCTATAATCGATTTTACCCAAAGTAACTGGGCTCTTTGGATGCTTTGCTCTCACCTAGAACCCACCTAGAGGACTTTCACTGTTATCTTCAACCTTGCCTCCCTTATTTTCTGTTCCAAATCAACCACATAATACAGCTTCATCTCCAATGCTGATGTGTGGGTTACATTGCCTATCAGAAAATAAAATATTTTAATTCATTTTTAAACATCTCAATTATTTTCCCAAAGTTTCTCTCCTTCTAGTTGATGCCACGTCTATTTCTTTTTCTTTTTTTTTGAGACAGACTTTCGCTCTTATTGCCCAGGCTGGAGTGCAATGGCCTGATCTCGGCTCACCATAACCTCCACCTCCCGGGTTTGAGTGATTCTCCTGCCTCAGCCTCCCAAGTAGCTGGGATTACAGACATGTGCCACCACGCCCTGATAATTTTTGTATTTTCAGTAGATATGGGGTTTCTCCATATTGGTCAGGCTGGTCTTGAACTCCTGACCTCAGGTGATCCACTTGCCTTGGCCTCCCAAAGTGCTGGGATTACAGGCAAGAGCCACCGCCCAGCCAGCCATGTCTATTTCTAATCAATCTCCTCCTGATACACTCCACCTGCCCCAGCTTTTCTTTTCTTGATATGCCAGGATTCTCTTCTCTCTCTCTCTGTGTGTGTGTGTGTGTGTGTGTGTGTGTGTATGGGTGTGTAAATGCATTATAAGAGGTCTGAACGTATACACACTAAACTTTACCTACAGGGAAGGGCCCCCGGATGAAATTCATGAAGAAGATTAAGGAAAACTTTTACTTTCTACGCTATATACCTCTGTATTGTTTGCACTTTTACAAGTATTTATTTTTAGCTGAAAAACAGTCACATATATATTTGTTTTTAAAAAATATTTACAGGTTTGTAAGATATAATGGAGGAAGGGTTTATGAAACTGCTTTCTAGAATTTTAAAGCTTAGAGCAAGTACCAGTTTCATCCATGGCTTTGTTCTGATAATCTAAAAGCACTCTGGTATGCAAGTTCAACTGCTACCATCTTTCAAAGTCCAGCTGAGTTTCTGTAGCTTACAAGAGTTGGCCTTGATTACTGAAGCCCACAGTTGCCTCTGCCTCTACCAACTCAAAACGTTGTGTGAAATTGACTTTCTTGGTCTTCATTTGGGGCATATGATGATGGAAAGAAAAGTTCATCTGATTGATTTAAAATAGATCAATTTAGCAGCAGTATGAACCATGAAAAATGCTTCAGAATAACTTTCTGTTCATGTAACTCTCTTCTTTTTTAAATTTACTACTTATAGGTCATTTTTTCTTTGCTTTTTGTGTTTAGTGATGAGCAATGATTGTAGGTACATTTCTCTCTATGTGATCCTGGCACTGTCACAAGTCCTTTTGGGATTTCTTAAGAATATGAAGGAGTTGAACTAGGCATGTCTTCTAATGTACTTTCTGGATCAAAAATTGTGATTCTGTTAGATGACATGATTTTGCCTGATAACTGACTTAATTTGAAAATGGTGGCCAGGCATGCTGGCTCATACCTGTAATCTCAGCACTTTGGGAGGCTGAGGCAGGAGGATGACTTGAGGACAGGAATTCTAGACCAGCCTGGGCAACATAGTGAGACAAAAAAAAAAAAAAAGTCAGCTGAGCCTGGTGGTATTCACCTGTAGTCCCAACTACTCAGGAAGCTGAGGTGGGAGGATCACTTGAGCCCAGGAATTCAAGGCTGCGGTGAGCTATGATTATATCACTGTACTGCAGCCTAGGTGACAGAGTGATGACTCTGTCAAAAAAAAAAAAAAAAAAAAAAAAAAGGAGGAAAGAAAATGGGTACTTTTTATTTGATTATTTATTTATTTATTTATTTATTTATTTTGAGACAGGGTCTCACTCTGTCACCCAGACTGGAGTACGGGGGTGCGATTATGGCTTATTGCAGCCTTGACCTGCTGAGCTTAAGTGATCCTGCTGCCTCAGTTTCTGAGTAGCTGCACTACAGGCATGCACCATCATGCCTAGCTAACTTCTGTATTTTTTGAAGGGGTTTTCATCATGTTGTCCAGGCTGGTCTTGAACTCCTAGGCTCAAGCAGTCCTCCCACCTTGGCCTCCCAAAGTGCTGGGATTATTGGAGTGAACCACTGTGCCTGACCTTTGGTTAATTTCTCTTTTAAAATGAAGTTATTCTAAATCTTTTTACCCCGAAACACCTATATATATATAAAATTCCATATAATTAATCTATTTGATGTAGTAGAAACTGCATCGACTTTGAAATCAAAATAACTTGATTTTGAGTTCTAGCTCTACCATTACTGAATTCTGTTATCTTAAACATGTTACTTAGTATCAGTTTCCTTACATATAAAAACGGGGTAACTTAGTCTCCCTGGACTATACATGTGGAGGCACCCAAGACAGTGCCTGATATATAGTATGCTCTTAGCAAATGTTAATTTTCTTTCTTCCTTTATCAGTAACTGATTTGTGAAAGGCATACTTTAAAAAGCAGCAAATGCTATTTTATACATCTACACATCTACAAATGAGATTCAGAGAGAACAAAGTGACTGTTTTAAAACAGTGACATGATAAGTATGAATATGTGCTAAGAGTTACATAATCCTTGCTCTAACTGTATGCAGAAATGGCAGAGCTTTTTCCTTGTATGTTGTGGTTGGTAATAGAGGGTTATAAAAGTCAAGTGCATCTTTTAATGCCTTATAATTAGTTGGTTAACATAGTTAGCAACTAGGAACCTTAGACTGGGGTTTATGACAACTTGGCCTAATATCAAATACTATATAGTATATAGTATAGCATATCATATATATATTATACTATATATTTGATATAGTGTATCAAATACTATATAGTTAGATGCGGGCTAGCATCTCATTGGCATAGTAGACACAGTGTCTTGGGCCTACAATGCTTTTAGAGGCTTATGAAATTGTTTTCATTTCTTTTATTATTTATTTATTTATTTTGAGCTGGAGTCTTGCTCTGTCGCCCAGGCTGGAGTACAGTGGTGGGATCTCAGCTCACTGCAGCCTCCACCTCTGGGGTTCAGGCGATACTCCTGTCTCAGGTTCCCGAGCAGCTGGGACCACAAGCACCCAGCACAGGCACACACCACCACACCCGACTAATTTTTGTACTTTTAGTAGTGACAGGATTTCACCATGTTGGCCAGGCTGGTCTCGAACTGCTGACCTTAAATGATCTGCCCGCCTCGACCTCCCGAAGTTCTGGGATTGCAGGCGTGAGTCACTGCACATAGCCTGTTTTAATTTCTTTTAAAATCAGAAGGAAAAAAATGAACTTTTAGGTCAAATAAAATGTTTTGATACATAGTATTAATATATTCATCTTTACACCAATGAGTTATAAAACATAGTTTTATTTCTTTACTTTTTTATCTAGGAAGGAGCCCAAGAAAGTTATAATGTAGTTCTGGATGCTTTAATGAAGGTTTAGACTTTCAGGAAACACATCTTCTGAGCTGGTCAGGCTGAGTGGTGTTTATGTGAACTAATTTCACCCTTTCCTGAGATGCACCAGAGAAGGAGGCTTACTGGTGTGGTCAGAGTACCATCCCAGCACATGGGTCTTTCTATTTTTTATTTTCGAAAAGTTTATCTTACTTTTCTTTTTAAAAAATTTATTTTATTTATCATTTTTTATTATTATGGATATATAATAGGTGTACATATTTATGGGGCATATGTGATCTTTTGACACACGCACACAATGTGTAATGATCAAATTGGGGTAATTGGGGTATCTATCATCTTAAGAAGTTATTTCTATTTCTGGCTCCATAAGCAGGTAAGAGATAAGCCAGACATGAAAGCAAAACAATAAAAAACAGATATTTATAGCAAGCCTTAGAGTCTTCCAGCATAAGACTAGAATCTTAGGAGCAGAGAGTTCCCTCTTATCTCATACTTATGTAAATTTAATATATAAACTCCTTCATGAATATTAATGAATTTGTAAAAGAAGGTTTGGGAAAAAAATGCAGCAACAGCCAAAAAAAATTGGTAATCTAATTTTGGCTGAATAAAAGAGAAATATGAACTGCTTAAAAATAGGAAATGCAGAATAGAGCTGACTTTCTTAGATACGGAAAATGGATGTTGTTGGGGGGAAGCTATGATGCAGAATGCCTCATTACAGAGCAAGCTTGTCCAACCCGCGGCCCGTGGGGCACATGCAGCCCAGGATGGCTTTGAATTCAGCCCAACACGAATTCATAAACTTTCTTAAAGCATTATGAAATTTTTAAAAAGCTCATCAGCTATTGCTAGTGTTAGCGTATTTTATATGTGGCCCAAGACAAATCTGCTTCTTCCAGTGTGGCTCAGGGAAGCCAAAACATTGGACATCCCTGATAGAGGGTCCCAATGTAAAGAGAAACATTTAGTCAGTAAAGAAACTGACCTCAGCTCTTCCTCTTAATCTGTTGGCATTAAGGGGTGGAGTAAAATGGGAATCAGCCATTATAATTCTATAATCTGACAAGTCCTTGATAGGACTTGATAGGACAAAACGAACCTGAGCACTTCGTTTTGGGAGTCCTTGTTAATCTAAAATGCAGCCATAAGTGGAGGGGGCCGTAAGTTGGTTGGAGAGGAAAGATAGAAAGTGTATTCTCCTACATCTGGGTCTGTGAGCTTTACTTTTCAGTTTAAATGGATGATTTTAGGTTAATAATAATTCGTATTAATGATAACTAACATATCAGGAGCACTTACTTTGTGTCAGACACGAGGCTAAGCACTTTATATGGATTGACTATATAATCCCTGCAGCAATACTGTGGTGTAGAGCTATTATCATTTCCATTTTACAGATGAAGAAACAACAGAATTTAGGGAGGTTAAGTGACTTCTTTTCAGTCTTATAGCCAGCAGAGGGCAGATCTGGAGCTTGAACGCAGGCAATGTGACCCTGGACCTGAATTTTAACTTCTGCCATTACCCAGAGGATCCCATCTATGGGAGGACTATTAAGCAAAATGCAAGAGTATTATGGATTGAATTGCCCCCAACCCCAAATTTGTATGTTATTAAAGTCCTAGCCAAAATACCCTAGAATGTGGTCGTATTTGGAGATAGGGTCTTTACAGAGATAATCATGTTAAAATGAGATGATTAGGGTGGGCAACGATCCAGTATTACTGTTGTCCTTTAAGGAAGGAGACATGCATACAAGGAGAACACCAGGTGAACATGAAGACCATCATCTGCAAGCCAAGAGAGGCCTGGAGCATATCCTTCAGAGCCCTCAGAAGGAACCAACCCTGCTGGCACCTTGATTTTGAACTTCCAGCCTCCAGAACTGTGTGACCATACATTTCTGTTAAGTCACCCAGGCTATGATACTTTGTTAGGCAGATGTTTAGGGGCTAAAACATCTTCTGTGTGGACTAGTTCTATAGCAAGATAAAGTCCCCCAGTACTATTTTGGAAACCCTGAATGCATCTTTTATCCTCTTTGTAGATAGAGAATAATCAAAATGTAGGAAATAGGATTTTGCTTTTTTTTCTTTCAGTAATTTTGGACAAATTGAAAATAAAAGTAGTCCAAGAATTTAGGATCAACAGTGTAAGCATGTTGAATTCACGGCAAGTAAGATTTGGTGCATAGTATAATTAAGTTGTCTTTTGTGCCTCTCACACTAATATCAGACATTGTTGCCAAAATTTCCAACTCAATCCAAATAAATGGCAGTGGTGATAGTAAAGTTGTCTGATCTTAAGAACATTTAGACACCCTTGGTGAAGAAAGCTATTAGACTGAGCTGAAGTGTCTTAATCACAATTAAAAATATGTCCAAACATATGCCCAATGATACTGGTTCAGATTGCATCAGATGCAGAGTTACTTTGGCACAAATCATTCAGTGGAAAAGTTGGTAGCATAAAAAGCTATTTCAGGCAGATGATTTTTTAAAATTTCCCTGTAAGATAGACTTAAAGTATTATAACCATAGTTGCAGCATTGCTTATATTACTTTCATACAAATAATTTATTTGCGTACTATGGAAGGGAGTAGTTTATTCTTCCTAAATTTCTCCTTCCTTCTCCCGTCACATCAAATATATTGTTTGCATGACTCTGTTGAGGAAGTCGGAGTCTTTCCTAATCACCTTTCTGACAGACAGCACTTTGAGAGCTCACTTAGTTTCTCATTTTTTCCTTATAAGTCCCTATATAATATTTATTTAATTCTGCTAGTCTCAAGGGGCTTTAACCAGTGAAAGTTCTCCAGAAGGAGATCAAATGCTTTTTTTCTGGCCAGATACAGTGGCTTACGCCTGTAATCCCAGTGCTTTGGGAGGCTGAGGCGGGAGGATAGCTTGAGGCCAGGAGTTCAAGACCAGCCTGGGCAACATAGCGAGACCCTACTTCTAAAAATAATAAAACAGAAATTAGCTGGGCATGATGGTGCTGGCCTGTAGTCCTACTACTTGGGAGGCGGAGACAAGAGCACTGCTTGAGCTCAGGTGTTTGAGGCTGCAGCGAGCTATGCTCATGCCACTGCATTGCAGCTTGGGTGACAGAGAAAGACCCTGTCTCAAAAAAAAGTTTTTTTCCTTATTTGTTTATTATTTTGAAATATTGAAATATAAATGAGATTCATAGGTGAAAATAATTTCTTAAAAAATCATATATTATTACATAGGTCTTCAAAGGAAATCAGTGATCAGAAGGTATTTTCTTAGTTGTTGACCTAGTTTGGATATTTGTCCCCTCCAAGCCTCTTCTTGAAATTTGATCCCCAATGTTGGAGGTGGGCCCTGGTTGGAGGTGTTTAGGTAATGGTGGCGGATCCCTCATGATGGGCTTGGTGCTACCCTTACTGTAATGACTTAGTTCTCATTCTATTAGTTAATGTGAGATCTGATTGTTAAATGAGCCTAGCACCTCCTACCCTTCTCTTTTGCTCCATTTCTCACCCTGTGACACACTGGCTCCTCTCCCCTTCTGCCATGAGTGGAAGCATCCTGAGGTCCTCACCAGAAGCAGATGCTGGTGCCTTTCTTCTTGTATGGCCTGCAGAACCATGAGCCAAATAAACTTCTTCTTTATAAATTACCCAGCTTCAGGTATTTCTTCATAGCAATGCAAAGTGGACTAAGATAGTTGTGATTTGAACATATAGGTAGGATGTATTTAATCATATGTAAATTATAATTTTGGTAGTCATATTAGACTAGGAAATGGTATACATGATATTTGTTGCACATGATAAGTGTACCAGATGCCTCTTGTGTGCCACTTGAGATTTTCTGGCCTTCACCTGTCTCCCTAGAGCTTTGGTCCTCTTCTTCTACTCCAAAGACTGCAGTGGCAACTGACTTGTAAGGCCCCAGGATGCAGGAGATGTGAAGGACTTGGTAGATATCTCTTTCTCTCTTTTCCACCCCGGATGAACTAGTCCATGGGAAAGATTTCTGTGCAACCAATCCCAGTGAGCATGTCTGTTTGTGAAGTGGCTGATTTGCCATCACAACAGTTTGTAGTTGCTTCCCTTGCTTACCTGCCACAGTTCCCTTTCCCATCACTCACGCTGACATGGGATCACACCTTCCAATAAAGTTTAGCACTTAAACCTTGCCTCAGCTTCAACTTTCAAGGGAACTTTGTCTAGGGCAATAAGAGTTCCATAAATGTTTAGTAAATGGAATGGAATACAAAGTAAAATGTAGGCCAGATGGGAGCTTTTGTTAATCATTTAATCTTTCTGTGTTTCAGAAGAACTTGATCTATACCTCCTGACCTGTTCATCTTGTAGCAGCCTCTCAACAGGTAAGTGTGATGCTAGAAATAATCAGCCAGTCAATGCCTATTTCATTGGATAGTGAGTGATGAAGTCACATTTCCAAAAGGCTTATTTAATAAGGGAAGGGTAAATTATTCTGGGTGAGAACAGTACAGATTGTGAGCCTGAAACTCATGTTTTCCTCAGAGAAATAGCTCACTTTTAGTTAATCCATCTTCTCTAGGTACCTCTACGATTGGGCAAAACTGCTACACAAAATCTGACCTTCATTCTTCCTTGAAAAGAGAACTAAAGTATTCAATGTTTATCCAGTTTCAGTGGATTTGTGATGTGTACATGAGACTTGAAAGACTGAAAATGTGAGGCTGCTCTGTGAAATGGACAAAAAAGAGAGAAGGCAACTTTAATTTAATTTTTTAACCACTCTCTTGCCTTTAGTAACTGAGAATTGTTAGAAATGCATAGTAACTAAAGGCAAATTGGTTAAGACATTCAAGATGTTAAACAAAGGATACATAGCATTTGTTGTTTATTTCAGTGCCTGCTTTTTCTAGGGACCAAGACCTTTATGCTCTTGGGGAGGCAGGCAGGCATTATCACTATTTTTATTATCACCACTGTTATCAATAATAAAGAAAATGGTTACAGAAATGAAAGTAAGGATGTGCCAGCTATGCTGACTGTATGAAATCTTTTGCAATTTAATGAAAAAAGACAAGAAGAGACAATGTTTAGAGTATGACCTATTTTTTTCATGTGTATATTAAATTGGGTAACTATATTTGCAGGTAACTTTTTAAAAGAATTATGTAGTCAATCATATCCATAGTAAATGAGCAAAAGTAGAAATTTGTATGATTTGACAACTGAAAAGTATGAAAAGGAAAGCCTTGGTAGGGAACATTAAGTTAAAAAAGGAAACCTGAAAGGTCTGCTTTTATCAAGATACATGCAGGGGAGATTTATTATAAATCAACTGATCAGACGTATGAGTCATACTCATGGATGTTACTGGAACTGGCTCTTTGGATCTTACCATCACTGGAGGTAATGCTTGATCTTTTCACTGACCATAAAGATGTTTCAAAATCAGTGACATAAGCTGCACTCTACAATAGAGTCCACCGAGGCCAATTGCAGCTACAAATGTATTGAAGTATTGTCCAGCAAAGATGCGATGTTCATCTGGCTTTTACTTTCGCTATAAGGGCAGAAGTGAAAAAACATTTATTTTGACTAACATGAAGTCATTATAAATGAGGCAAGACAGCGTTGGAGCATGAAGAGTGAGCAGACCATCCATGCTAGTGGGAAAATTAAGAGACGGTGTGAGCTTCATGTCGGTGGAGGTGCAATGAGCAGGATTCACATGGACATCCATTGCGGTCATTTCTAGACTTTCTGACAGGAACTTTAGATTGCTCCCTCGGAACGTCAGGTTGTTGAGCCCTAAGTGCCATAGTGGGACAAAAAGAGAGTGTAAGCAGTAGACAACATTGACAGCCTTCAGGTTTAAGTAGAGGAGAAAGAAAGGAGTGGAATAAACTGTAAAGGCAGACCATTCAACCTGGATTTCCCCTCAGTGAAGCAATCCCTTTTATTGTGTTCTGGAAAAAGTACAATCAGTAGTGTAGCCCATTGGAAACCTAATGTTATTCTATGGGTTGGCTGCATCAGGAACTTCTAGGGAGCTTTAGAAATCAACACCTCCCAGAGGTTTTTGTTCATTGGGTCTGAAGTGGGACCTGGGATTCTGTACTTAAAAAAAATAGCAGCCAGTGCAGTGGCTCATACCTGCAATCCCAGCACTTTGGAAGGCTGGGGAAGAAGAATGCTTTGAGGCCAGGAGTTTGAGGCCAGCCTGGGCAATACAGGGAGACCCCATCTCTATACACAATAATAAAAAACTTAGCTGGGTATGGTGGCACACACCTGTAGTCCTAGCTACTAGGGAGGCTGAGGCAGGAGGATTGCCTGAGCTTGGGAGGTTGAGGCTACAGTGAGCCATGATCATGCCATTGCACTCCAGCCTAGATGACAGAATGAGACCCTGTCTCAAAGACAAAAAAAATTTCTGTAGGTATTTCTTATAATCAGTCATGTCCGGGAACCTCTGATCTAAACTCTACTTAAATGTTGACAGTAACAGACTGGGTGTGGTGGCTCATGCCTGCAATCCCAGCACTTCGGGAGGCTGAGGCGGGCGGCTCACCTGAGGTCAGGAGTTCAAGAACAGCCTGGCCAACAAGGCGAAACCCTGTCTCTACTAAATATACAAAAATTAGCCAGGCATCGTGGCTTACACCTGTAATCCCAGCTACTTCAGAGGCTGAGGCAGGAGAATCGCTTGAACCCGGGAGGCAGAGGTCGCAGTGAGCCAAGATCACGCCACTGCATTCTAGCCTGAGTGACAAGAACAAGACTCTGCCAGGAGCGGTGGCTCATGCCTGTAATCCCAGCACTTTGGGAGGCTGAGGTGGGTGGATCACGAGGTCAGCAGATCTAGACTATCCTGGCTAATACGGTGAAACCCCGTCTCTACTAAAAATTCAAAAAAGTTAGCCGGGTGTGGTGGCGGGCACCTGTAGTCCCAGCTACTCGGGACTGAGGCAGGAGAATGACATGAACCCAGGAGGTGGAGCTTGCAGTGAGCTGAGATGGCACCACTGCACTCCAGCCTGGGTGACAGAGCAAGACTCTGTCTCAAAAAAAAAAAAAAAAAAAATAAAAAATAAAAAAACAACAACACCTTATCTATCTCAAAAAAAAAAAAAAAATGCCAACAGTAATGCTGAGCTCATTATTTTTCGGTTGCTGGTTAGCTAAAGTGGTTATATGTTTCCATCTTATTTCAAACCAAAATCTGCATCTTTAAAACGTCTACCCATTCTTTGGTTCTCTTTGGGTTTTGCAGGGTAATTTAAAGCTCTTAGACCAAGTTGGACAATTTGAGTTTGTGGTGGATCTAGTCGCAATAGTTTTATGATCTTACCCAGCAGCAAGGTCGTCTGGGAGTAGAGAATGAGAAATATGAAATAATCGAGATTTAAGGATTGGAATGATGGAAGATTAAGGAATTGAGGGATTGTAGGATGCTGCAGGGGGTAATGTTGAAATGACCATCCATTGCTGGGGAGACAATTGAGGCCTTTTGAGCAGATATGTACTGGCATATGGGGAGAGACCACGTGGTTGAGGAGTGGGCTAGGCTGAGTGGGTAAAACTCAGTGTTGCCTGTGTCCATGTCTGGCTGGTCTTCCATCTATGTCTTAGGTTCTCAATCAGTATTTTTTTTACTGACTGTGGCAAAAGGCAGATTGAGCAGATACATTGGGTGCGGGCGAAGAAAGTGAGGAGATTGTTTCAGAAAGGGAGAGTGACTAGAGATCTTGGAGGGGAGCAGTTCCTAGTGATGAGAAAATAAAAGTTGTGGCGAACGTGCAATGGAGTTGAAAGAGCTGTTGGCAGATTCTGTGGTCAACATGGATGGATGATGCTGTTATTTTGGGTAATGGTTAAAGACAGGAGAGAGAGAGGACTGTGACTCAGGCACTGAAGTGTTTGAGCACAGTGTTTGGAAGTGGGGTGGATGTGAAATAGAAATGAAAAGAGGATGGAAAGGGCATGGGGTGCCCGGGTGTGGCCCTGTCCTCTGGGTGAGTTTGGGCAAGTCTCACATCCACTCTGGACCTCTGTAGTTTCCAAGTGAATAACATTCTATCTCCCTTACAGAGTCGTTGGAAGCTCAAGTGAGACACAGCAATCATGTACGTAAAATCCACATTGAAAAGATAGATAATCGTTAGGCTGGGTGTGGTGACTCACTCGTGTAATCCCAGCACTTTGGGAGGCCAAGGCGGGTGGATCACCTGAGGTCAGGAGTTCGAGATCAGCCTGATCATCGTGGAGAAACCCCGTCTCTACTAAAAGTACAAAATTAGTCGGGTGTGATGGCGCATGCCTGTAATCCCAGGAGTAGTTCCTAGTGATGAGAAAATCAGGAGGCTGAGGCAGGAGAATTGTTTGAACCCGGGAAGCGGAGGTTGCGGTGAGCCAAGCTCGCATCATTGCACTCTGACCTGGACAACAAGAGCGAAACTCCAACTAAAAAAAAAAAAGATAGATAATCGTTAAGGGCTGTCCTAGTTGTGAGATCGTGCAACACAATTATTCTAGTTATGACACATCAATGTTATGAGATGTCATAAAATGTATGTATTACAAAGCAACAATTTCACTTGAAATAAAAATATGTAAAACTAGTACTCTATAGCACAAACAACCAAACAACCATTAAGCTAAATGACTTTTATCTCTGGAATTTATCAGTCATGTTTAGGGAAGATGATTCTAATACTTTTTCTTTCATCTAGCACAGTTGGCACCTTTATAAAGATCTAGAAAGATCTAAAGATTTATGTGTTGTACATAAATCTGGAGCTGTTGTTACTGCAGATGTACGTTCCACAACTTGATTTTCTGTGATGTCAATTATTCAGGTAAAAATGTGATGCCACTAAATGGTCCTTTGATTTTGGCATTTCATTTTCAAATTTGTTAGAATTTGTTATAATTCTGTAACTCTGACTTTTAAGTTCTAGAGACTGGGCATTTCTCTCTAGTATTTGTTTATTTATTTATTTATATATGTTTTTTGAGATGGAATCTCACTCTGTCGCCCAGGCTGGAGTGCAGTGGCATGATCTTGGTTCACTGCAACCTCTGTCTCCCAGGTTCAAGCGGTTCTCCTGCCTCAGCCTCCTGAGTAGCTGGGACTACAGGCGTGTGCCACCACATCCAGCTATTTTTTATTTTTTGTATTTTTAGTAGAGACAGGGTTTCACCATGTTAGCCAGGATGATCTCGATCTCCTGACCTTGTGATCTGCCTGCCTCGACCTCCCAAAGT
>NC_045444.1:62953490-63058974 GCF_002776525.5 Piliocolobus tephrosceles | reverse complement strand
CCAGCAGCAAGGTCGTCTGGGAGTAGAGAATGAGAAATATGAAATAATCGAGATTTAAGGATTGGAATGATGGAAGATTAAGGAATTGAGGGATTGTAGGATGCTGCAGGGGGTAATGTTGAAATGACCATCCATTGCTGGGGAGACAATTGAGGCCTTTTGAGCAGATATGTACTGGCACATGGGGAGAGACCACGTGGTTGAGGAGTGGGCTAGGCTGAGTGGGTAAAACTCAGTGTTGCCTGTGTCCATGTCTGGCTGGTCTTCCATCTATGTCTTAGGTTCTCAATCAGTATTTTTTTTACTGACTGTGGCAAAAGGCAGATTGAGCAGATACATTGGGTGCGGGCGAAGAAAGTGAGGAGATTGTTTCAGAAAGGGAGAGTGACTAGAGATCTTGGAGGGGAGCAGTTCCTAGTGATGAGAAAATAAAAGTTGTGGCGAACGTGCAATGGAGTTGAAAGAGCTGTTGGCAGATTCTGTGGTCAACATGGATGGATGATGCTGTTATTTTGGGTAATGGTTAAAGACAGGAGAGAGAGAGGACTGTGACTCAGGCACTGAGGTGTTTGAGCACAGTGTTTGGAAGTGGGGTGGATGTGAAATAGAAATGAAAAGAGGATGGAAAGGGCATGGGGTGCCCGGGTGTGGCCCTGTCCTCTGGGTGAGTTTGGGCAAGTCTCACATCCACTCTGGACCTCTGTAGTTTCCAAGTGAATAACATTCTATCTCCCTTACAGAGTCGTTGGAAGCTCAAGTGAGACACAGCAATCATGTACGTAAAATCCACATTGAAAAGATAGATAATCGTTAGGCTGGGTGTGGTGACTCACTCGTGTAATCCCAGCACTTTGGGAGGCCAAGGCGGGTGGATCACCTGAGGTCAGGAGTTCGAGATCAGCCTGATCATCGTGGAGAAACCCCGTCTCTACTAAAAGTACAAAATTAGTCGGGTGTGATGGCGCATGCCTGTAATCCCAGGAGTAGTTCCTAGTGATGAGAAAATCAGGAGGCTGAGGCAGGAGAATTGTTTGAACCCGGGAAGCGGAGGTTGCGGTGAGCCAAGCTCGCATCATTGCACTCTGACCTGGACAACAAGAGCGAAACTCCAACTAAAAAAAAAAAAGATAGATAATCGTTAAGGGCTGTCCTAGTTGTGAGATCGTGCAACACAATTATTCTAGTTATGACACATCAATGTTATGAGATGTCATAAAATGTATGTATTACAAAGCAACAATTTCACTTGAAATAAAAATATGTAAAACTAGTACTCTGTAGCACAAACAACCAAACAACCATTAAGCTAAATGACTTTTATCTCTGGAATTTATCAGTCATGTTTAGGGAAGATGATTCTAATACTTTTTCTTTCATCTAGCACAGTTGGCACCTTTATAAAGATCTAGAAAGATCTAAAGATTTATGTGTTGTACATAAATCTGGAGCTGTTGTTACTGCAGATGTACGTTCCACAACTTGATTTTCTATGATGTCAATTATTCAGGTAAAAATGTGATGCCACTAAATGGTCCTTTGATTTTGGCATTTCATTTTCAAATTTGTTAGAATTTGTTATAATTCTGTAACTCTGACTTTTAAGTTCTAGAGACTGGGCATTTCTCTCTAGTATTTGTTTATTTATTTATTTATATATGTTTTTTGAGACGGAATCTCACTCTGTCGCCCAGGCTGGAGTGCAGTGGCATGATCTTGGTTCACTGCAACCTCTGTCTCCCAGGTTCAAGCGGTTCTCCTGCCTCAGCCTCCTGAGTAGCTGGGACTACAGGCGTGTGCCACCACATCCAGCTATTTTTTATTTTTTGTATTTTTAGTAGAGACAGGGTTTCACCATGTTAGCCAGGATGATCTCGATCTCCTGACCTTGTGATCTGCCTGCCTCGACCTCCCAAAGTGCTGGGATTACAGGTGTGAGCCACTGCGCCTGGTCTCTAGTATTTCTTTATATGTCTCTTGAGCCATGATTCTTCTTCTGACTTCGGAATATGCAAAACTCACACACAATCTGGGGGAAGATGCAGTTACAAAGGTAACCTAAGCATTTCTTTTCTTTTTTTTTTTTTTTTTTATTATTATTATACTTTAAGTTTTAGGCTACATGTGCATAACATGCAGATTTGTTACATATGTATACTTGTGCCATGTTGGTGTGCTGCACCCATCAACTCGTCAGCACTCATCAACTCGTCATTTACATCAGGTATAACTCCCAATGCAATCCCTCCGCCTTCCCCCCTCCCCATGATAGGCCCCAGTGTGTGATGTTCCCCTTCCTGAGTCCAAGTGATCTCATTGTTCAGTTCCCACCTATGAGTGAGAACATGTGGTGTTTGGTTTTCTGTTCTTGCAGTAGTTTGCTAAGAATGATGGTTTCCAGCTGCATCCATGTCCCTACAAAGGACACAAACTCATCCTTTTTTATGACTGCATAGTATTCCATGGTGTATATGTGCCACATTTTCTTAATCCAGTCTGTCACTGATGGACATTTGGGAAGACAGCAGTGGATCTCCCAACACGGAGGTTGAGATCTGAGAATGGACAGACTGCCTGCTCAAGTGGGTCCCTGACCCCTGAGTAGCCTAACTGGGAGACATCCCCCACTAGGGGCAGACCGGCACCCCACACCTCACATGGTGGAGTACACCCCTGAGAGGAAGCTTCCGAAGCAAGAATCAGACAGGTACACTCGCTGTTCAGCAATATTCTATCTTCTGCAGCCTCTGCTGCTGATACCCAGGCAAACAGGGTCTGGAGTGGACCTCAAGCAATCTCCAACAGACCTACAGCTGAGGGTCCTGACTGTTAGAAGGAAAACTAACAAACAGGAAGGACACCCATGCCAAAACTCCATCAGTATGTCACCATCATCAAAGACCAGAGGCAGATAAAACCACAAAGATGGGAGAAAGCAAGGCAGAAAAGCTGGAAATTCAAAAAATAAGAGCGCATCTCCCCCTCCAAAGGAATGCAGCTCATCGCCGGCAACGGATCAAAGCTGGACGGAGAATGACTTTGATGAGATGAGAGAAGAAGGCTTCAGTCCATCAAACTTCTCAGAGCTAAAGGAGGAATTACGTACCCAGCGCAAAGAAACTAAAAATCTTGAAAAAAGAGTGGAAGAATTGATAACTAGAATAATTAATGCAGAGAAGGCCATAAACAAACTGACAGAGACCTAAGCATTTCTTACATTGGCTTTAGTTTTCACATTATTGCTTCTGCTGTGGAGTACAATCTCCAAATCTCACTAAGTCCAAAATTGGATTCAAATATGTTTTCTATTAATTAATCTCTTTTGTCTCATTTCTAATATGGTAGTGGCCACCTAGTCCTTTAGGAGGTTCAAGGGCTTAAAACATGAACTTTTGGTAAAGGAAGGAGGTAGTCCCGGATTCATAGTGTTCTTCCTTGAAGCATACTTGAAAGAAGCTGAAAGGCTGTTTCCGGAAGCCTAATCCTTGGCATAGGCAATATTTGTGGCCTAGGAACATCATAAATACTATAGATTCTTAATTAAACCCTTCCTGGATGGTGTTGGTTCTAAGCTGAAGGACAGAGGTGAAGAGAGGAAAAACATTCTTCTGAGAATGATGAGGTCAGTTTTCTAATGTTTGGAAGACATTTCATCAATTTATAACTAACTCATGTCCAGTGATAATTAACATGTACATCTATTTCTCTCTGCAAAATAAAATGCAGAGGAGTTGGTTGCAATTTATACCATACCCTCTTGCTAAAGAAGTAAAAGGCGGGGAATCTTGCACCTAACAGAAGAAACTACTTGGGAGCTAGATTTCCCAGAACAGGGGGAAAAAAGTTTCAATCACAAGGATTGAAACTGAAATTATCTTAACAGTAGCTTTCAGAAAAGGAGATTAAACAATGAAAAGATGATTTTGGAAGGATAGAACTGAATCTTTTGTATTACTTTGGTGTTTTTCTTGGGCCTACATTGCTGGAAGGTGACTGTGTCATTTCCTTACTCTGTTTGGCTCAAGAGTTTTACATCCTGTAAGTATGCAAAGAAAAAGATATGTTGAAGCTCTACGCACCCCCCCGCCCCGCCCCGTATCTCAGAACATGATCTTAAAGAATTTGAAAATAGCGTGTTTACAGAGGTAACAGTGAAAATGAGGTCATTGGGATGGGCCTACTCTAATGGACTGGTAACCTTACATAAATGTTATACAAAAAGGAACTTTGGACACAGAGACAGACATGCATGGAAGGAAGATGGGATGAACACACATGGAAAGCACAGCCATGTGGAAATGCAGACAGAGATTGGAGTTATTCTGTCACAAGCTGAGGAATGCCTGGAGCCACCAGAAGCTAGGAGAGAGGCATGGAATAAATTCTTCTTCATAATCCTTAGAAGGAACCAACTCTGCCAACACTTTGACTTCGGACTTCTAGCCTCCAGAGCTGAGACAATAATCTCTTGTTTAAGCCACTCAACTTGTGGTATTTTGTTATAGCAGCCCTAGAGAACTGACATACTATACTTGCATCAAACCTAGGAACTTTCAATGTTTACACCAATCTTTCACTGGTTATTTGAGAAACAAATTTTCCGAGCTTCTAAAATGCCCTTGACTCTATTCCCCACTCTGTTTCCTCTGCACAGCTGTGGATGAATGACAGGTAAATATAGTCCCTGTTGGGAAGATTTGTACTTGTTCAGAAAGGTTGAACTGTGTAAGTGAAGTGAATTGCATGTGAATTGTGATGTAGATTACTTCACGTCATGACCAGTAAAACCTTAGACCTTAAGAATCTGCCAGATGAAGGAATATTGACAGATCTTATATATGGGGAGTGTGTTGCGATAATAACCAATTCAAAGCAGAATATTGCTTTTCTCCAAAGATGATTCAAAGAGGGAGTCAATAACATTAACCTTCACATCAGCTAGTCCAAGATGAAATACTAACTCAGATATTGACTAATCAAGATTGTCTAGTCCCTTGTGTTCTTGTGTTGAGAAATACCTTAGTTCAGTATCTTTAAGATTTATTCAGCTTGTATTTGCACTGATCACATACATTGAACTGCAAACTGGAGCCAAGAACTGTATTTCTGAGGCTGAGCTGGTGATAGACAGACTCAGTCTTTGGAGTCCCTCAGTCCTTGGAGTCAATCCAGCCATCTTAAATATTGAAATGTTTCTTTATGATGCTCTAGAGACATTTTCATCCTGCTGTATTCTTTAGGAGCAGCTGAACCTAACAATTGCATCTGAATATTTTTCTAAGACAGGTAGATTGTCTTAGTAAAAATTACTTGAAATGCTGGTATGAATGACTGACAGAAAACACCTACATGGACATTTAAGAAATATAAATAAAATATACCTGGTAAAAAGGGGAAATATAAATATTTTAACTTGACATATCTGTATAAAATGAAAGTATTTTATTAGATAAAATAAAATATAAATATTTTTAACTTGACACATGCAGGTATGTGTATACTTGTATGCATATCTACATTTTCACTTAAGTTCAGTTTAGGTATCTATAGAGAGAAGACTGGAGATGTAAAAGTCCATTTGCATCTTTATCAGTACTTTAAACCATCGTAGTCCTTTATCAGTCAGATATTTTTAATCACCGTTGATACTACCAGTAGTGCTACTATTACTATAGTTACCACTTAGTAGGTATTTACCAAGTACTAGGCAATGTGATAATGGCTTTGTCTATGCAATGCTCTTTATCCTTTTGACAACTCCATGAAGTGTATACCTTTGTCTCTGTTTTACAGATGAGGACACTAAGGTTTAGAGATATTAAGTAACTTGGACAAGATCTCACAGTAAATGGTGGAGCTGTAATTAAAAACCCAGATCTTTTTAACTCCGGAGCTTGTATTCTTATCTATTTTGCAGTTTTGTCCCAAGTATACTGTTGAGAGCAAAAAATTCTATTAGTACAAGTAAAGACCCTACTCTGAGAGCTCAATTTTAAGTTGGCAAAGATCATGCAGAGCTGATATGTACATAAGGAAGCTGCAGAATGCCTCAGGAACTGAACAGTGCAATAGCAGTGCCAATGGAGAGAGCAGCCATTCTTGGCACTAAACAAACAACAATAACACCTTTAAAAAATTAATAAAGACTCAATACCTTAGTGTATACCTCATGCAGCCGTAGACAAAGACTGAGAACCTTGTGTAATATAGGTCCTGATACAGGGAGCAAACATCCAGCATGACTCTGCAGGAGACAAGAACATGTAGGACGTGCGGAATAGGCAGAAGAGGGCTAGCAAACTTGGTTAACATAAGAAGAGGAAATTGATGGGACTGGAACAGAAGCAACTCTCTTGGCCACTGTTGGTCAAGAAGAGGAATTATAAATTAATATAAGAAGCACATAAAATGGCTGTGAATTCTTTGACACTCTTCTCATGGAGAGATAGAGCTCTATGTCTTCTGTTTTTAAATCTGGGCAGACTTGTGACTGCTTTGCCCAAAAAAGTATGATGGAAGTGATGCCATGAGGCTATGTCACTGAGGCTGGATCACAAGACCATGCAGCTTCTGCCTTATCACTCTTCAGCCCTGAGACTCCAGGTAAGAAGTCCGACTACCCTAAGGCTGCCATACTAGAAGGGCTGCATAGAAATGCTGTGGTGATTGTTCTGGCTAAGTCCAACTTTACAACAATCTGTCTTCCCTACAAGGTGTCAGATATGTGATTGAGGCCCTTGGCCATCTGCCAGCTGCATACAGCAGAGTGATCACCATCAACATTTGGTTGAACAATGTGGGCTCGTCAGCTGAGCCTAGTCCAAATTCCTGACAGGCAACATCATATAACATAATAAAATGGTAGTTGTGTTGAACCATTGAGTTTTAGAATAATTTGTTCCATAGCAATAGATAAGTGGAACCCCTAAGGATAGAAGTCATAGTTTATGAACCATTCCCACTTATTGGTCTGGTGGAATACTTGCATGTGGAACTTTGGAGTGAGATGTAGAACGTCAAGGGTTTCCTTCATAAGTGGGATTGTGAGATTTCAGAATATCTTAATGTATAGTATTATTGAATGACATTGGCTATATGGGAAAGTAGTCTGCCTGGGAAAGGAATGAGTCATGAAAGTAGAGACTCAAGTACTGGGCTAGATCTTTGTGGTTTGGACTCTAGCTTTAGTTCTCCTACTGATACACTGTCAGAACTTGGGCAACCTTGATAATGTTCGGTCATAATATCTTTCCTACCTACCACATAGGGAAGGAGATGTGGCCTTGAGGAACACAAGTCTGTATGAAAGCAATTTTAAAAATATGAAGTACTGTGTAAATGTATAACTTCTCCATTCATTCATTGATTTGCATTTATACTGCTGTTTAACACTTACCACATTGTATTGTAATCAGATGAATGCATTAACTTCTTCCCTACTCCTTGTACTTAGAATAGTACAGATCTCATAGTAGGGGCTTATAAATATTTGTTGAAAAATGGCTTCTTAGAATTAACACTAGGTAAGGAAGACTGGAGAAAATTTAGCTTGAGACTAGTGCAGAATTATACAAATAATGTTTGTAGTATAAAAGATGTTAGAGTAAATCTACTGTCATCTATGTTAATTTTCGAATGCACTAAATAGAATACCACATATTTGACCTTGACAAATCTTAGTAAAAAGCCAGATGGGGGATGTCATCCAGTGGTTGTGGTGGGTACAGTACTTACCAGATCTGCTTTAAAATGCCAAAAAACTTGGTAGGAGAGGTGAAAGGGATGAGATAAAGATGGATCCCACTTCAATGATTAATGAATACAGCATTGTCCAGAAAGTTTATGACTTTGGAAACCAACTTGCTAGAAACTTTGCGTGTCCTCTATTGGCAGAGAAATGCCTGGGATGCTCTAAAGAGTTACACAGAAGGTTCATGGGCCAGCGCTGCCTTAGTTCAACTAAACAATCACTGTGAATCTCCTCTGTGGAGTATAGACACGCCAGGGACATGGTCTCTTACTTTGGGGAGGTTACATTCTAGTAATAGTGCAAGGACATTGCTATCAAGTTGTTTGCAAACTTAGATTGTGAAAGAGTGTTTTTGATACTCTTCTTCCTTCAACCAGTGCTTGCTTCCTTCTAGAATTTGTGAAATCTGCTTATAACAACAGAAAGCTATTGTGAAAATATAGGGTTAGGGAGATTCCTTACATTTCATTTTCTTTAATCTTTTTTTGGCATCAGTTCCTGCTCTCAAAAGTAGGAATAATAGTTTCTTTACTGTGTTGGGAGTAATTAAAACATTTTAAGAATGCATCTAGAACCTTCCTGGAATGGCAGTCAGGCAATAAATATCCTTCCTCAGCTTCCCTTTCTCCCCACTAAAATATAAAAGGGTTCTGTTTGTCCATATGTCCTATAACTCATGCAGGCCTCACAAAGGTGAAGGGTACATTTCTGCGGTTTGGCCCAGCTCTTTCCCTCTCTGCAGCAGTGGGGTGGTGGGTGAGGAGAATGGTCACTTGTATAGAAAGATGGAAGGATGGACTCCTCATCTCCAAGTAGCTTTACCTCTGCTGATCCCTGATGATCATTAGAGATTTCTAATGAAATCTCTAATTCCATTAGAAATTGATTTGTGAGAAGTACTTGGTTTTTAGAAACTCTCTACTAAAATCCAAGATTTTGCCAGATGAGGTGGCTCGTGCCTGTAATTCCAGCATTTTGGGAGGCCCAAATGGGAGGATCACTTGAGCCCAGGAGCTTGAGACCAGCCTGGGCAATATAGTGAGACCCACATCTCTCCAAAAAAAGTAGCCAGGTGTGGTGGCACATGCCTGTGGTCCCAGCTACTTTGAGGGCTGAGGTGGGAGAATTGTTTGAGCCCAGGAGGTCAAGGCTGCAGTGAGTCATGATCATGCTACTGGACTCCAGCCTGGGTGACAGAGCAAAACTGTCTCAAAAACAAACAAAAAAAAGACAAAAAAAAAAAAAAAATTCTCAGGTTCCTCTATACTAGGAGGCAGTGTAGTGCAGTGGAAATGGGAGTAAGCTTTAAGCTACAGAGACCTGAGTTTAAACCCCCAAATCTTCAGGGCAATATTTGTTGCCCTGAACAAGTTATTTAACCTCTCTGAGCTTTAATTGCTCCATTCACAAAATGCTTTGGAGGGTTGTTGTAAAGTGTACAAATGATATATGCAAAATGGTAGACAGTCAAGGAATGGTGATTATTACTCATAAGCCATCACGATAGGTAACAGTAACTAAAGCTACTGCAGGGTGCGTACCCTGGGAAGGAAGGGACAGCCAGAAGAGTAATGGGGCCAAAGGGAAAGGCCTTCTAAATATTGCCTCCATCACAATTTGTCTTGAGTATCCATGAACTTGGATGGGAAAATAACTTGTCTTTATTGTCACTGAACTCCAACTGAAATTTAACATCTCTTTTTATAAAGTATACAAGCAACAAGCCACAGTAATATCAGCAATATTTGTGAATTTGTCACCAAATTATAGATACATTCATATAACATTACAATGATTTCAGATATTTCAAAATATCATTTATACCAATCACTACTTTAAAATTGTGATAGTTGTTACTCCTGCCACTAACACTTGCTGTTTAATGTTACTGAAAAAGCACATGCATTACTATGCACTAGGATGTTTTAGAAAATATTTTGATAAAAGTATATCAAGATAATTAGCTCCTTTTGCAATCCTATTCATTTGTTTTACATGCTCTGAGAAGGGGTTCATAGGATTCCCCAAACTACCAAGGGAGCCATGCACAAAATTAAAACATTTTTGTCTACAGCAAGAACCAGCTGGGTAGTGTAGCTACCAAGAGTCACTGGGGAGTTTATCTCCTTTTCTGAGGGTTGCTGGTAAAAATTGAAATAATTACCACTGTGGCCTTCCATTACTCAACCAAACGGAAAGGGAGATATCTGTATATTGATATCTATTCTTAAGTGCTTTTCCCTTCTCGTTCTTATACCCAGGAGTGGTGATTGTGGACAAAAAGAAGAATTGTATTAATGGTATTCATTACGAACGGAAAGTTAAGAAGAAAGGTTGTTACTCTGTCTGACCTTGAATAACGTATTTATTTCTTACATATTTGGAGGAAATACTAAATTAATCCATTGAGGGAAATGGCAACAAAACCAGTTCATTATTTTTTTCTGAGTAAGTTGAGATGTTCAGCCTGTTTGTTGTAGCCCCCTCCTCTGTAAGGTGATTGAGATGTTTGGGAGGTTAGAAGAGTGGGAGATAGGGCTGGATGCAGGGAGAGGGAGAAAGAAAAGAAAACCAAGGAATTTCACAGGCAGTTTGACTTGACAAGAATTAACTAAACTTGTGACTTCAGACTTTTCTCATGTATTCCATAAAATAATTTTGAAAGAGTCTTTCCAAGTTGACATTCAAATATTTTTTGTCATAAATTTAAATAGTTGCAAAGTATACGTTAGATGATGTATCCTTTAGATATATCCGTGATTAAAGTATATTTTCATCTGAACATTGGAGCTGCTGCTTTAGCTCATTAAATTCATGGAGAGTGTCTATCATATAAATTAATTGGCAAAGCTAGTCCTTATTGTCAAGCCATTCTGCCAATTTAGACTCAGTTTCTGTCAGAAAAAAATCTCATTTCATTTTTTAAACTCAAATAAATGTATTAGAATGTGGCCTTTTGGAACCTTCTCGTGTCTGAATTCTAGTTCTAAGAAATGAAAGTGGGGAACAAGGGAGACAGGGAAGGAGGAAGAAGGAAGGATGTTGGTGCAGAGGGTTGTCATGAGTTTTTTGCCTCTCTTCAATATCAGTATTTCCTTCTAAAGCCCCCTTGCTTTATTCTCTGAGGACTCTCCCTCAAGAGGAAGCCATGGAGGTGGTGCCTCAGTAAGACTGTGGTGGCTGAAGACTGAAGTGGATATTATTATTATTATTATTATTATTATTATTGCAAAGAAGGAAAAGGAATATTGGGGAAAAAGTATTTGTGGCACAATCTTAGGCAGATTAACTTCAGGGAAAGAAATTTGCTGAAATGGAACATTTG
This sequence comes from Piliocolobus tephrosceles, assembly GCF_002776525.5. Lineage (NCBI taxonomy): Eukaryota > Metazoa > Chordata > Mammalia > Primates > Cercopithecidae > Piliocolobus > Piliocolobus tephrosceles. The sequence goes on along the minus strand of NC_045444.1, from coordinate 63,047,902 downwards.
GCAATTGATTCTGCCCATGTACTACTTGCAAAGTCTTAATGTGGTAAGGCATGTGTACCCATACCCCGGTTTGAAGACCCCTGAGCTAGTTCAACCCCATCATGCTTATTTCAGTTTGCCCCAATTCATCTTAAATTCATGAATTAAGTGGCAGAGACCAGAACAATCTCCTGGTCCCGAGCTCTTTCCACTACTACATCCACCACTGTCCCAGGTGGCCCGCGGCCACTGGAGTTGAGGTGGGTGGGTGGGTTGAAGCACTGTGATCATGGGGAATTCACCAAGTTCAGTAGATTATTACTATTATTTTTCTTTGTAAGTCCTACATTGTTAATCAGACTTTTTTGTTTCAAAAAACATGAATGTCCTGCCATATCTCTCTTTCTTTCTGAAAAAAACACTGCCTTTGTTCCCGTAGCTTCACCAGGAAGGCGGGGACCACAGCTTCTTATTTCCATGCGGTCCTTGACACGGAGCAGCAGTGTGGAGGGAGCGCTCTTTTGAAACACAGAAGTCATTTACGTTTTGCACGCTCAGAGGGAGAAAAGCTGTACAAATAGATTTCTTAAAGTCATGTTTCCACACCGCAGCGGAGTGGGAAGGGGGTGCACCATCAGTACAAGATTGTTGGGCCAATTGCATTTTACCCCACAGGCACACATTTGCATGGAAATTGCTGCTCTATGTTGTCAGGACTCGTTTAAACATTTCACCCAAAGAATTATGCCCAACTGGGGAGTTTGCCGTTTGGGCTATATCTCTGTTGGACCAGGAAAGTGAAATTCCTTCATGAGAAAGGACTTGCCTTCAAGTCTTCAGTTTAACGAATTACCAGCATAAGACTCCAGTAGATTTTATCTGTCTCCAGAGTTGTCTGTTTAAATATGGTGAATGCTGAGAGGGTGGGGAAGGTGGGTTAGGGTTTCGATCTTGTCTTAATGACTGGAGGAAGGTTAAAGTACTTCCCTAAATTCTTCTTTTTTTTTTTTTTTTAAATTTTACTTTAAGTTCCAGGATACATGTGCAGAACGTGCAGGTTTGTTACATAGGTATACGTGTGCCATGGTGGTTTTCTGCACCTATCAACCCATCACCTAGGTTTTAAGCCCCACACACATTAGCTATTTATCCTGATGTTCTTCCTCCCCTTGCCCCCACACCCCCCACAGACTCAGTATGTGTTGCTCCCCTCCCTGTGTCCATGTGTTCTCACTGTTCAACTCCCATTTATGAGTGAGAACATGTGGTGTTTGGTTTTCTGTTCCTGTGTTAGTTTGCTGAGGATAATAGCTTCTAGCTCCATCCATGTTCCTGCAAAAGACATGACCTCATTCCTTTTTATGACTGCATAGTATTCCATGGTGTGTATGCACCACATTTTCTTTATCCAGTCTATCACTGATGGGCATTTGGGTTGGTGCCATGTCTTTGCTATTGTGGACAGTGCTGCAATAAACATACATGTGCATGTATCTTTATAATGGAATGATTTATATTCCTTTGGGTATGTACTCAGTAATGGGATTGCTGGGTCAAATGGTATTTCTGGTTCTAGATCCTTGAGGAATTTCCATACTGTCTTCCACAGTGGTTGAACTAACTTCCCTAAATTCTTACTCCCCTGCCTTGGTGGGCATACACACTGACTGAGCTCCAGGCACAATAGTGCATAACCACCTGCTTCACCCCCTCTGTTGGGCCTTACACCTGCTTCACCCCCTCTGTGGGGACTTACACCTGCTTGAGGGGCCCCATGTCTTTTCTTTCTCCCATAATCAAGCTTGCTTTCAGGGACATGCCTGACATCAGTAGTTGCCCCTTGGTACGGCCTTTAGTGTGTGGAAGTTTTTCCCAGGACACAGACTCCTGCATCTCTGTGGTGGAGTGAAGAGGTTGGCCTGAGGTTTCAGTCACAGTGAACTGGTGGGGATGTTTTAAGTTTGAATTTTATTGTATTACTTGGGCGCATCTGATTATATAGGCAACTGCCTACTCTCTCTAGCTGTAAAATTGGCCCTATTTTTGACATCCTAGCCCTGTGAAATGGCCAAAAATTGTGACAGACCCCCAAAATGAGGGCTGCACATGCCTTAGTGCAGGTGGAGAGTTGCATTACTGAGGTGCTGGATAAAGAGCTGCACCGTTCTCTCAGAGTGCTCCTGGTCACAGCAGGGCTGAAGGGACAGACGGAACCACCAGGAGGCTGAGGAAGCCCCAGGCACCACTGTGGTCCAGCTCAAAAGAGAGACTTCTGAGTTGTTAACAGCATTATATTTGCAGAGAGGAGCTGGGGACATGAAGAAAGTAGAGTGGTTGAACAGGGGAAGCTGACAGGGCTCTTCACTTCAGAAACTTAAAAGACAGCATATGCATGAGGTGCCGTCCAATAGGAATAAAAAATAAACTCAATTCAAGCATGAGCATTTGAAATACTACTATTTATGAAGTGCCCACAGGGATAGAGGAGTCTACTAGGTACCTTTTAGTGCAAGGTTTGAAAGCTTTACTCATTTTGATTCTTCATAAATTGCTTTGTTTGATTTGGGGATTAGGTCTTTTTATATCATCATTATAAGGGAAATTTGACAAGAAGACAGCATTAGAGGAGGGAGCGAGGGTTCGGGCTGAAGGAATTAGGATGACCTCAGTCAGAACAGAAGAGAGGCAGAGGAAAAACCAAGGGGAGGAGACAGAGGCTTGAGGGAGAGCACCATGTAATGGAGCAATGGAGTGACAGGAAAGCAGCAGCTGCCGCCATCTTCAGGACTGAAGGTGGGAGTTGCAAACTGGCATCTATGGGTCCTATCTGCAGGCCCATAGTCAAGGGCATGTCTAACTTAACTCACATCATTTAAAAACACATTAAAATTGTCCAATTATGTTTAAAAACTCAGTGACTTTACACAAAAATTTGGGTTTCTGAGTTCTCTGGGAAAATCGGAGGAGCTGGCAACACTGGCCACCATCCCGTGTGGTAATAATCTGTTTAGGCAGAGAGGTGGCATAGGGGCTGGAGGGCAGGAGCACTACAGTTTCCATGTGCTCTCCTGATTGCTTCACACCCAGCCACCTCTCTCAGTTATGTCACCTGCTCTGCCTGTGTGGATGCTTAGTTTGTAAACTTTGGACTCAGCCCATCTTGGCCTGGGGAAGGGAGGCTGGCCCATTGCCTGGCTTCCTGAGGGAACTGCTGGTCCATACTGATGCTCTTGTTGATTCCTCAGAGTAAGCGTCTGCTGGTTGATGGAATCCAGATCCTGCTACCCCCAAATATGGTACTTTGGTATTTAAGAAAACAGCAGAAGCACCTCACCTTCCCTTTGCCATTTTCCCTTGAAGCAGCTCATAAAGCCTCATTTCAGATGGACCCTCTGAATATCCAGAGGAAAGGAACATCATTATCTTCAAAGACACAGAGGAGAATCTGAACAAACAGGCCTTGCTAAGTTCCCCCCAGTTTATTACCATTAGATCGTATCTCCTTTGTCTAATCATATACGTCTCTATAACCATCTACTCTTCTTCAAACCAAAGCATAAAAACATACAGGTTTATCTGTTTCTTTGGGTCTTCATTTCCTTATGAAGGCTCCTACGTCACATAAAATTTATTAAATAAATCTGGTTGTTTTTCTCTTGTTATTCTGTCTTGTGCTATAGGTGCCTCAGCTATAAGCCTAGTGATGAGTAAGGAAATAAATCCTTCTTCTATAAGTACATGTCACAGTGTGGGGTAAGGAAAGCTAGAAAGATATGTCGTAACATCAGGGAGGGCCCATGTAGTTGGCCCAAACTGTACTGGACATGCTTAATATCAGAAATCAGAAATGGTGCTTAAGGGAAAGGAGTCTGCCAACCTTAAACATAAATCACTGAAAGAATAATTTTTAAAATAATCAAATGTATTAATAAAGCTATGGGAAGAGTAATTGTCCTATATTTTATATCATTCCAGAAGTGCTAGAAAAGTAAATATGTATGTCAATTATATATAATAGTAATCGAGAAAAATCATGTGTCTAAGAAATGCATCTAAGAATTCACAGATTTGGTGAGGTAAAAATTTAGCCCCACATGTCTTGTTTACTAAGATATTTTATTCTCATATTCATGGTGCTATGAATTTCACGCTTTGACATTGTTATTGTTTTAGTTGAACATATTGCTGTACCTCTGCATAACAACTGATTTAGGCCCATTTTATAGCAGGGGCTGTGGAGATGTGTTTTCCTTATAATGGGATAGTAGGCATTGTGGGCACTAAAATTAGCCTGCCCAGGATCTGAATTCAAACCCCGTCTTTGCAATTTATGACTTGTTAATCTTGGGTATATTACCTAAATTCTGTAAGCTAATTCCTAGCATGAAGATAATAATATATAACACATTGGGCTGCTGTGGGGATTAAAGGATAAATATGTAAGGCACACAGTTTAACAAGGCACAGGACCTAGTCTCAATAAACAGTGGCTTTGATTATAACGGTGGTGATTTGTATTGCTCTTCCTGAAACTGCTTTTAGAAGGTCTCAGATTCTCTGGGTCAGACTAGTGAAGAACCTATCAAGCTGGGTAGCATCTCGATAAACTGTGGGCAAAAAATACAGATACGTGTTTGCTATCACCTTTTTATTTTCTCAACACCGTCTTGTCTTTGCAAAACATCCATAAAACTTGTGTTTGCTAAGAAATCCCAGTGGGTAAAAATAGTGAAGAGAAAGGTTAAAATGGATGGTTAGCAACAGGTATGAAATAACAAAACAGAGAGAGAGAGCGAAAGAGAGCGAGAGCGAGAGAGAGAGAGAGAGAGAGAGAGAGACTCCTTACAATCTTCAGAGAGTGCCTGGTGGAGAAGGAATTTACCTCTAGGCAGGAGAGAGTTGAGATGCTTGGGCTTCATGCTGGGGTCTTGCAGATTGTGCTAGGGGAGCAATGGCTTCAATGCCTAACTGTGGTTTGACCTTCTGCCACAGCCTAGAGGCTAAAGGAGCATAATTAAGTTACAAGGAAGCAAGCAAACAAACATTACTATCTCAGGGAGTTTTAAAAGGATGAGGGGCTGGGAGTGGAGGGAGCTGCTCAGTGACCAGGAAAACAGCAAACAGTGGCTGTTTGCAGGTTCAGCAGTGACAAGGAGAGAGTAGCAAGGTGGAAACACAGTCCAAGCCAGTGACATCTGGTGAAGTCAGCAGCCCTGCCCCAGAGCAGCTGGGAGTGGGGTCTACGCTGGTGAGGGAGCTTTCCCTGGTTCTTGAAACTCTGAACAGAAATTTCTTTTAATGGTAGTTAATTTTCTTTTAATAAAACTTCTTTGTAATTCATGTGACCAATATATTTGCAAGTGGAGGTGTTGGTTCTGGCTCCCTGGGCTGTGTAAAGTTCTTCAGGTTTCTGAATGGCACTCAAAGCATTAAATGCTGACCTGATCTATGGAAAGGTGCCCTGAGAACCAAGTGCAAGCATTAGAGGAGATGTGCTTTTGAAATTTGCATATATGCAGAGACGGCTTCTGCCTGAGAGTTCTGATGAGCCCCAGTACCTGGGCCAAACTGAAAGAAAAGAATATAAATGAATATATTTAAGAAACTCCTTCCCCTTCCCCATCTTAGAAGCAAGTTAAGTGCTTCAAATTCAGACGTGGTGATCCAAAGCATGACTTCTGTGCCAGTGTCTGCAAGTGGTTGTGGTCCTGGCTGTGCTAGAGATTGTTGGTTCGCCCCTGCATATTCACCGTCCACACTTGCCCACCCTGCTCTGTGCTCTGAGAGCCTGTCTTGCACGGTGCATCAGTTCAGCTCCTCCCCTCCCCTCTGTTGCATCTGGCCAGTGAAGAGAATCAGCAAGATAATTTGTGGTGTTTATACCTATGCTCCCTCACTTCCTGGCCATGTGCGGGCATTGACTCTGTTCCTCATGCAAGGCCACAGCTGCTGTCTGGTGGCCATCTCCTATAGCTACAGCTACAAACAACTTTCTGGGGAGAAGGTGGCTGTCCGTTTCTGCCCATCTGCCCTTCGTGCTATCTGGTTCTAGCCCCAGAGTACATTATTATCTAGGTTGCCTTTAACCCTGCCCCACCATTGAAAATAATCTCTTCCTTCTGCTTCTGGAATTGCTCTCCCTTTGATCTGATTGGATACTCTCATCCTGAGGGCCAAACTGTTGCACACCTCTGCCCCTACCCTTCCCTGGACCATCCCCCAGCTGCCTCCTCCTGATCTATCCTTTTCCATCCAGTCAATCCCCTGCCCTCATCTTACTTTGTCTTAGTCATTGATGGTGCCGCCCACCTCTGTCTGGGGTCAGCCAGAGCTGTGGTGGAGAGCTGGCTTCTAGAGGCTTCCAGTTGAGTAACTCAGGCAGAATAAGAGCTTGAAAAAAATCAAACAATTTTTAATACCACAAAAATTGACCTCTGGAACTACCCTTGAGTTTGGAATGAAGATTTATGAGACGAAGCTGAAGAGTTTAACCATCTGTCTAAAAAATCTGAAGCATTTGCCAGAAAGCACATAGCCTCGATTTGATATAATACTACTTGTTTCTGAAATTTGTAGGACTTTCTGAAATTTTTCCTAAAATTTGTGGAACCGAATAAAAATGTCCAATGAATATAAGTTTATAAATATGTATGTATAGCAATCCATGATGGTATATAATGTACATTTTCTCCTTATTCCAAGTGTGATTTTGTGCTCTTAGCCAATGAAAGTTAGCAGACGACTGTACTGTATCCTCTCAACTAAGGCGCATTAGTTCACCATGCTGTAAATACAGTTGGCAACGAACCCTTTACCTCTCTATCTTGCGTGGAGCATGTTCTGCAACGTGCATGTTTACTTCCTGTCATTTAATCTAAAGAATACTTTCAGTGGCTGACATAATGCCACTAGGGGATAGTGCTGAACTTGCTGCAACGAAATACAAGAAAAATTAGACCCTGGGTGTTTGTGATTGGAGGAAATTTCAAGCAAGTGGTTGAGGAAAGAGCAGGCTGGGAAGGACAGTCAATTAGGAATGGGTGGGAGAACTTCGACATCTTGAAGAGCCTCACAAACTTCCCTGAAGCCTGAGAGTATTTTCCAGAATAGTTGGCATGGTAGATGGAAGAAATGAGGCAGGAGACCTGTCATGACTTAGAAGGAGTCAAAGAGAACCAGGGAGGGTTTGTCCATGGATAATGGCATTGGTGCTAATGCGCAATGTCATAGGTCTGCAAAGAGACTATAAGCACCCGGTTCAGCAGCATGCCTGTTTCCAGCAGTGTACCCACCCTTTGCATCAGAAGGGCTCCAGGAGCCTTTTCTTTTCTGCTCTTTGTAGCAGTTACCCTGAATATGCCCTGATAAATGAAACAAAGGGAAGAAAGAATTTCCATCTAGAGCTTTCCTAACAATGCTAGCTACAGCTTTGCAAAAGAGGCCAAAATAAGCAGCTGTCATGCATTCATCAAATTCAGGACTCTCCCAAGTATTAAATCAATCCTGTCAAAGCAGTTTTATTGCTGATGGATGAATGGATGGAAGGAGAAGCATTGCTTTAAAAGGGCTTGCTGTTTGGAGTAGAAAGCATGCTGGGAGGCCCAGTGGCTCAGTGTCGTTCTTTAGAGCCCAACACTATCTACTGGGTAGGTTCCAGTTCTGTTGCTCCTGGGCTCACTTTGTTGAATTGTGCTACTTTTAGAATATTCTACTTTCCATGAACTTAAGATCAAACTCAGAATATTTCCATGATTCTGGTGGTTTGTAAGGAGCCCTGGTCATTCACTCAAAATCAATAATATGCAGTCCAGGTCTTGTCCCAGCTTAGTCTTTTGGTGACTGTAGCAGAAGGAATAGTATCTGGATCTAACTTTATTATAATAAATTATCTTATTGCTTCTCTAATTAGCAACTTGACTCTTTAAATATGGGTGACACATGGACTCTCTCATCTTTGTCCATTATGGAGGTATTTCTTGGATTAGCTATAAAGCTGTTCAAAGAAACCAAAAGATTTGACCCTTCTACACGTGTTAACCACAGAGGCATATTTTACTCAGATTTGAGAATGCTAGAAGATATTCCCCAACTCCCTGAAGATAGCTAGAGGTAAATCAGTTTAAATGGAAACAGACAAGGGAGAGGGTTTTTTTTTTTTTTAATAGAAAGATTGGTAGCCACTAAAATCAGCTACTTTGGAAAGGTATGGTTTATCCTTCTAAAGACCTTTAAAAATAAGGATAGCTCTCTATTGTTCTGCAGAGTATTTAATTCATAGACATAAAGGAATGGGCTAGAGTAGGATTTTTCAGTGTGTCCCCAGTGAGGGGCTTCTCAGGTTGGGTGGAAGAGGGTCGAGTGAAGGGAAGCTGCACTGGTGGGACAGCAGTGGCTCATCTCTGAGGCATGTGCTGCTAAACTTAGAAAAGATATGCAATCTTCATCTCTTTGCTTAGTTCCAAATCTTAAATTCAGGCAAGAGATAATCAGGAAGAAAACATTTATGACTAAAAAACGTTGAGAAATTCACTTTGAAATTAGAGTATTTCTTTTTTTAGAAATTGTGCTTATGAAAACTCTCATTCAGTTTTAATCTATGACATTAGGGATCTCATATAAAAAGGCTACCATGTGTATGGCTCATAGCGGGCACTTAATAAATACTTGTTGAATGAATAGGTGTATAGGAGGAGAGCAGATACAACAAAACACATTTGGCTTATTCATTACATGAATGTTATTGGTAGAAGAAGCATTGAATATATTTGTTGTGTAGAAAAGGGGTCATCCTACTTCTGGAAGGTCAACATAGTGAATTTTTTTGGCTTCATGGGACACACCATCAATGTCACAACTACTCAACTCTGCCATTACCATGAAAGCAACCACAGATAATATATAAGTGAATGGATATGGTTGTGTCCCAATAAAACTTTATTTACAAAAACAGTCAGCATGCTGGATGTGGCCCATGGGCCATCGTTTGTTCATCACTGGAGTGGAGCACAGGTCTGATCAAAACTCTCAGTTTCAAGGCATATTGAGGTTCATCAATAAGAATATTAGGTGTGATAATCATTACTTAATGGTTACTTATTTTTGGATCAACATTTTGCATAGAGTGTTCTAGATTTTTATTTCAAAATAGCTGAATAGAAAACAACTGCACGTATATGTTGGCAAATGTTCATTTCATTTTGTTGTCATTTCAGCAAACTCTTCCTTTCTTCTATTTAAACTCTTGTAATATACTTCTACATAATAAAATATTAGAAAAGTATTTATTTCTCTTTCAGAGTGACAAGTTGTTTATGAAAAGTTTTGTGTGCTGTGAATGCAGGATTTTTACTCTTTAGAATTCATTCTCTTTTCATCTTAAAACATATATAATCTCCTTCCTTGGGAAGGAGGCAGCAGTGATGGAAACAAATGAAGGCTGAGTGTTAATACTAGGTTATCCAACAGGACTGGATTCTAGATGTTGAGCACATTTCTGGTAGAAGCCAAAATTGCTGACTCGTAAATCAGCAAGGATTTTGTAAATGTCTTGTGTACTACAAAGCTACTCTCTTTATGGAAATCCTGACATATTTATTCTCATTCTCTCTTTGTTTCTTTCTCTGTCACTGTCTCTCTTGCTCATTTACACACACACCCACCCCCCACACAGGGTTCTGAATAATTACTGGCACTTTTTTCTTTTACTTAGCTTACATTTTATTATTGTGGCGTTCCAGTACTTTCATTGACTGATAAAACTGCATTAGTTCCAACCATCCCAAATTTGAGCTACTTTCTAAGAAGATTAGAACACTAATTGTTTTTAAATTGGAACAGTAAAAGGAAACAATCTTTATGCTGGGTAGACTTAAAATATAAGATTATCTCATTAACCTTACCTACAAAACCATTAGCACAGTCAAACAAAACAAAACAAAACAAACAAACAAACAAACAAAAAACCCTCTAGGACAATATAGCATTTCAGTGTACAACATTTTTTAAAGTAATCTACAGCTAACTAGGAATACATTTCACTCATGAAAATTCTTTTTTAAAAGAGCATCTCATAAGTAGCAAGTAGTTAATTATTATAAACTTTCAAGACTGTGTCTAGAAAGTACCTAAAAACATTGCAAAATTTGGTCCTGGGATTTTCTGTGGCCCTAAGCAAATCTTTTAACTTTTACCTGTTCTTCCGTTTGCCATGTGGGGTATCATTTTTAGAGTCACCAATTTAAGATGATAAGAAGTGGGAAGAGACCAACTTATCTGACCATATGCCTTCATTTTTATTTTATGTTAGTTTATTTTTACTAAGAATGTACCTGAAACATAAAATGACTCATTTGTGGCTGAGCGCGGTGGCTCACGCCTGTATTCCCAGCACTTTGGGAGGCCAAGGTGGGTGGATCACAAGGTCAGGAGATCGAGACCATCCTGGCTAACACAGTGAAACCCCGTCTCTACTAAAAATACAAAAAATTAGCCGGGCGTGGTGGCGTCTGCCTGTAGTCCCAGCTACGGGGGAGGCTGAGGCAGGAGAATGGCATGAACCCGGGAGGCGGAGGTTGCAGTGAGCCGAGATCGCGCCACTGCACTCCAGCTTGGGCGACAGAGCGAGACTCTGTCTCCAAAAAAAAAAAAAAAAAAAAGACTCATCGTTCTTGCTCTCATATCTCAATGGAGCTTTGGGAGTTCAAAGGATCTTTTTCTATGCCAACTTGGCCTGAACTTTCAGAAGAAGATGGATTTCTTGGGGGAAGGCAGGCTGTCCAGGCAGGAGGCATGAGATTAGTCTTTCAGTAGGTCTCATCAGTTTCCTGTGGTTCCATTGTCCCTGCAGTCCTCTCTGAGTTTAGCCCTCGACTAGCAGAGCTGTTGACAATGGGGAGGTTCTGTCATGGCTTGTACACTGGGGTATGGTGCCCTGATTTTCCTTAGTAAACCTTCTCAACACCTCAGTCATCTCAAAGAAACAGAAGCCATTTTGGAAGCACCACCTTGGAAGCAGGGAGCAGCTCTCACCAGACACTGAACTTGCTGGCCCCCAGTCTTAGACTTCTCAATGTCCAGAACTGTGAGAAATACATTTCTATTATTTGTGATTTGTCTATTTTGTTATAGCAGCACAAATAGACTAAAAGAAATGTAAAAGACCTTTTGGATCTTATGGTATCTAATGGATCTCTATTAAACAGTAGTGTAGAGATAGACAATGGAGGTATAGAACATTTTATGACATTTATATTGACTTGAACACAGAGGAGACAGATACGAAACATCTCTAGAATAAAGGTTACAAGTAGGTTTTAACGTGCTTACCAATTGCTTTTGATTGGTAAAGGCTGCTGGGATTATGGTGCTGAGATAGATCCTTACGAATCAGAAGGAAAGAGCTTGTAAGCAATTTATATCTGCCACAGGCACAAGAGGAGGGTAGTGTCCACTGGTTACATATTGGTTATTACTGATTTAGAAGAATCTTCCAAGTCTGCTTTTCGTTTAATGCAACTAAAAGTGAAGGTCAAGGGCAAAAGTAACATAGGACATATTAAAGAAGATATAAGGACAAAAGTTGGTTTGAAGATAAGTTTCATTAATCAGCATCTTTCCTTGTGATTTGGGTTTTATAACCATAGTATGTAAACAAAACTTTCTATAGGTTGTGATTTTTAGTTGATTGAATTCTTAATAAGTGTATATTAGTATTTCTGAGTCTTGTCAGATATTTATCAGAGCAAAATGACGGGAAATATATTCCAGGCTAAAATTATTCAGAATAGATCTCTTTTCACTGTTTGCTATTGAGTTTTCCAGGAACTCAGTTAAGACTCCTCTGAAGGAATACTTCATGGAATGAGGGATGGCCATGGCCCCACTTTCTGGGAGAGAACCCTTCAGATGTGTGGAGAGACCCAGTCCCAATCCCCCTTCTTCTCTTACTAGATCTGCTGTTATTTGATGCCTTGGGCTAATCACATGGCTTCGGTGAGCCTCACTTGTAAGGTGAGGATACTCTTATTTACCTAAAGGGATTATGAAGATGAAAGGAAGAATCTTAGATTTACTGTTTCCTACTGGTTTGGGACAAGAGGAAAGTTACTTCATTTCTCAGTGTCTCAGTTCCTCATCTATAAAATGGGGATAATAAAATAGTATCTACCTCATAGGGTGGTTGTGAAGAATAAGTTAATATATGTGAAACAGCAATGCCAAGCAGACAGTACGCATTCAGTACATGTTAGCAACTTATTACTATTATTATTATTACTACATAAAACTTTTGCAAGAAAGGAGTATATTAAAACAAAAATTTATTAACACCTAAATTACACGTTAGAATTGGGCTTAAGCACATTTCTCATGGTGTGGGAATTCATTAATACTTGGTAGGAAGGATTTGTTGCAAATAGTACATCCTCTCTGTTTTCATTTTTTTGTCTTTCATTTTACTGTAGTTTTTTCCCCTTCGTATCTTCTATTTCTCTTCAATTTTCTGCAAAATGAGAAGTGATCATGAAGTGGGAAAAAGTATATTCTTTCAACTTCTCAGAAAAAAGAGGCTATAAAACTTCAAGGTGATAATGCTAACAATAAAAATGATATATAGTCAAATCTGAAAGCTACAAAAACAAACTTAGCTCGGCTCTGTTTTTGGTGTGGTCAATGAAAGCCTTCAGGTTTTTCAGTAGTTTGCAAGATGTAGTGGCTAATTCAGGTAGTGAGGCATCCCCCCAGTTCCACAAAGTTGTTGGGGGTGGCGGAGGACTTTTTCAAGTGTTTGTATACCATGCATCAGTAAGTTTGAAATCACACAGAGGTTTATTAAATAAATAGATAAAAAGTGTTTTCAACTGTGAGTGATGTACTGGCTGAGTCTAATACTACACATACAAACTATTGGGACAACCTTTTTAAGAGTGAGTGTTATAAAGGCAGACAATGGTAAGGATGTGGGTTATGTGTTATTGAGACTACTGGAAAGTGACTAGGAGGCATTTGGATAAATGTCCTACCAGTCCTGGTGTGTGGCTTCTGTATAATTTACATAGTTGGTTTTTTGGAGGAAGACACTTTAAGACACTTTGCCAGCTGTCTCTCAATAATGAATGGTTCTACATAGAGAAGAGGACTCTGAGACCTCCAGACACTGATTGGTACCCACCTCCACCTCCACCCCAACTTTATCTATCTACCTACCTACCTACCTATCATTTGTCTATCATCTATCTGTCCGTCCGTCCATCCATCCATCCATCCATGATTCATCCATTTGCCCATTATCTTAGAGTCAATTGGAGTAAAAAGGGCTGTGTTGCAGGAATTGTCAAGAATCCACACTAAGTGAGGGGATACTAAGTGTCAATCAACATGAAGGATAAACTGGGAAATTGGTTTGAACAGTACACCATCTAAGTGGACTGTTACATCCACTGTTTGGCAGAGAAATTACTCATTTGCAAACTGAGAATGTCCCTACTAAAGATATATGATACAACAGATAAGAGCAACACCCCAAATTACACTGGGCTTGGGCAATAGTATACATACTTAAATCCCCCAAGAATGTGTTTATGCATAAAAGAGCAGCAACGGCCTATTGAACCCATAATCTGTGTATTAAAGAGGCCCACAGTGCACATTTACACAGCAGAGCATGGCCTGACTTCAGTAGCAGTGAGCTGTAGACTGAATCTCATTGAGAGCTACCAGGCACTTCCCCTCACTTGGTATAATAGCTCCAGAGGAACCCTTACACACTTAGGGTCTTAGTGTAACAAGCGGGATGAAATGAATGCATCTCTGCCTTTACTCTTACAAAGTCTTTTTTCTTTTAAAGGCTTATTTCTAATGGCTTTAAATAAACACAAAGATTCGCCACCTTTCAGAAATTTAAATTTAAAATGAGAGTTAAAATCCATCCTATTCAGAATTGAGTCATGTTATAATATACCATATATCATATATTGTCAAATATTGCTTTGGTTTGCAGACATAATTAATATAAGCTAGCCATTAATAGTATGATATATGATTCAGGAATCTTTAATATAACAAAAGCCAACTAATGTTTATCTCTAATGTGCTATAATCTTTACTTACATCACAAAACATTAACAAAGGGTATATTCTTTAATGCTATACTCCCATGGGTTTATTGGAACCTTTTTTTCTGGTTTAATTAGCTTATTCATTTTAATTAAAGTACAATGCAACATTTACATGGTGTTTAATCTGAAAGTTAATCCTGTTTTCTTAGAAGATTAAGTACAGTAATAAATATAAAATAATGGTGGCCGTATCTCATAGGACTGGCACTTTGACTATATGAACTTCTGCTGGAAATAGTAGAAACAGATTTTTCTCTAGAATTCTTTCATTAAGCCACAAAATAGCTTTTAACCAATTAAGAACTCCCACAAAAGCCAGACATGTGCCCCATCCCTCCACCCCCACCCCATGGATGTTCACAACTTTTGAATCTGAGGCCAGACTCCAAAACCTGCTGCAGCACCCCCACAGCTTATATTTGTTTGCTGTGGACTCCAATCCCCCAGAATGCTTCCTTCACATGCTCAGTTCATCTTGACCAGGGAGTTTCACCTTTTCCTAGAAATGAGTATGCTTGTTGCCAGCATTGTTTTCTAGCCTCACTCTTGTCTTAGCCCTTGGCAACTTCAATGCCTATGTGGACAACCTGTACAGTAGGCACCTTGTCTCTCAGTTGCCTGACCTCCACAGTGATGATGACTTTTCCTGCACTTTGACTTGGCCATTCACTTCCATGGTCACACTCTAGAATTGTCATTGCCAGAGACTGCCTTGCTCTGAAGTCACTTCCTCAAACTTGCCATTATTCAGCCACTGCTTCTATTCTTCCCCACTTCTGCTACAGCAGTACTTCATCAAGTGCACCCGTGCGTCAACCTCTTCATCTTCTCCTATCTTTATTTTCTTCCCAGTTCACTTACATTTCATGTTCATTTTAATATCTTTCTTGCAGGCACCCTCAGTTCCCTTGTCATATGCATTCTATAATAAAATGCCCATATTGGATTAATATAGGCACTTTCCCTGTGTCTATGCCCAAAATGAATTTTTCCCATCATCATTCCAACATGCTTTTGTATCTCTTATTTAAAACAGTTTTCCCCAACTCTACCTTCCCCTCAATTGCCTCTTTCACAGTCAATTTTCTAGGAACTTTTGTATACACATTTATTTCACTTCGTCACCTCTTATTTGCTTTTTTGCTAACTCCAATTTAGTTTTCACCACCACTTCTTCACCTAAATTCATCTTGCTAAGGTTGTCAATCACTTGCATGTTATCAAATACAATTGACACTCTTCAGTTCATCTATCTTGCTTCACAGCAGCATTGTCAGAGCTGTCAAGTCCTACATTTGAAATCCTTTTCTTTCTTGGCTTCAATGACACTATGCTTAACTGGTTTGCTTCTACTTCTCTGGCCTTTCTTTCCACCTCTGCCTTGAAGACTTCTCTTCTATCCAAACTCTAAATAGAATATCTCAATGCTTGGTCCTTCACTCTCTTGTTTTCTCAAATTCCTGGGAATTTTGAACTTGAAAGATTCAAGATCCATCTACATGGAAGACACAAGTCCACACAAAGACTTGTATGAATGTTCATAACAGCTCCATTCACAGTAGGCCATAATTGGAAATAACCCAAAAGTCCATCCACAGGTAAATGGATAAACAAAGTAGTGTTACGTATACAATGGAATACTATTTGGCAATAAAAAAAATGAACTATTGATGCATACAACACCTCAAATGCATTATGCTAAGTGAAAGAAGGCTGACAGAAAGGAGTATGTGCATACTATATGATTCCATTCATGTAAATTCTAGAATATGTAAGCTAATCTATAATGGCAAAAGCTGATCAGCATTATCTGAGGCTGGGGACAAAGGAGGTTTGGATTGCTAAGAAGTGCATAAAAAAACAAACAAAACAAAAAACCCACCACAAAACCCTTCAGGATTATGGAAGTGTTCTGTATCTTTATTGTGAGGTGGTTTCATAGGTGTATACATCAGTCAAAACTCATGAAATTGAACATATTAAGTGGGTGCAATTTATTGTAAGTTATACCTCAATAAAGTTGATTAAAATCTGTATGCTGACAATTCTTGCATTTATGTCTTTAACATAGATCTCTCTTATGAGCTTCAGACACTGGATTTAACTATTCACTTGACATAGACATTTTGATATTTCATAGGCATTTCAAACTTAATAAGTCTAAAACTGAACCATGGATTTATTTTTCACAGGCTCTTTTTTTCTCACCTCAGTAAACTGCTGTCTCTCAGAGACCTCAAAGTACAGTGGCTTAAATAAAATAGAGTTTATTTCTGTATCACAGGACAGTCTAGAGATGGGTGAGCCAGGGCTGGTAGGTGAGTATCATCCTAACCCCTGGATTCCATTTCTGGGTTCCAGGAATGTTTCAGTTCTCATCCCGGACAGCAGGAGCAGGGAAAGGGTAGAAGTGCCTGCATATTTCTTTTGAGTCATAACCCAGAAATGTTAAGTGGCCCGACTTCATAACAAGGGAGGCTGGGGACTGTTGTATTTATGCAACTGTGGACACTATTCAGCTAAAACTTTATGGTAGAAAGGGATAACTGATGTTGAGAGACAGGTCTTTTGGCTTTCTTTAGGATGTGTGGGGAATTGGGCAAATGATTTTGTGGGACCCCTATCTATGCATTTTAATTAAAAATGTATTATAAAATCCATGGGCCTATGTGAAGTAAAGTGTTTTCTCAGTGAAGACTTAGAATAATGAGTATAGAAGAGATACTTACATATTTATATACTGTCTAGTCAGTGCGTATGTTCAGGCTTCTCTCATGTTCTTTATTATCAATGACATTGTTTTTGGCTAATTTTGTATCTCCTATGCAAGAAAACTACAGCAACACTGCTATTACTCACAATGACATGGCTCTTCAGAACTTTTTGTATTGAAACAGTATAGATCTTCTTGCCACTGCAGTACCCTAATACCATTTATTTTAATGCTGGTTATATCATTACTCATGATACTACATCATTTATCTACCTTGCCATCAGTGAATACTGGCTTCCAATGACACTTTCAGAGATTGTTACTGTGCTTTCTTGGTGGTGACTCTGTATGCTAGACTTACCCAGAGTATGTAGAAACATGCAAATGATAATTTTGATTATTTTCTTGTAGTTTTAAGCCACCTATTCTTTGATTTATCGTATAAATGTAGAACAACACATCTTCCAAACATGTCTTTTCTTCAGCTTTTCAGGTTGGAATCTCTGCATTTGCAGAATGTGATCTCTTGCAATGTTGACTGCATCTCTGCAGGCTGCAGAGGTGAGGAACCCATGGACAGAGTGAGAGGTGCAGTCCATTGCACAAGGAATGTCTGTCCTTCACCCAGCACAGCTTAAGACTGAACTGAGAGAATGTAACATTACCGCATCCACCGGGAGCAAGAGAAGGCATCCATTGGAAAGCTGTGTTGGGGAGCATGATCTCTAAAGCCTTCAGAAGAGATAGTTATGCCTCTAGCCTGAATGTGCTCTAGATGCTTTTCTTTTCTTCTTTGGTGCAGGCCCGGTGACACATGCTTTCCTCTACTTGTAAAAGGAGTGACCAGACACCTCTTACCCTGCTGTTCTTTTCTCTAGAAGTTAGCCTATAGAGTGACACATGGCATCTTCAACCTCCTGACTCCAATCGCCTTTGAAGATACACATCCAATCCCTTTACATTAAAGGTTTGAGATTACAAGACAGACAGACAAGAGGACGCTACATGCTTCCAGAAAAATATTATGCAGTTCTCATAGTCATGATTACTGGGCTAGGTACTATTCCTTTATGGTATGGTAACTGGACATCTCTTAAAATTCTTATTGTCAGTTTTAATTTCTAACAGTGGAGCTTATCAAATCACTGGACATACAGAACGCTTCTTCATTGCCTTCAGGGAGACTGTCAGGCCTGGAAAGCCAGCCTTAGAAGAATCTTGGTTGTCATCTTATCTCTAGCAAGCTATTTGTAGTTCTAGGTACTACTGCACTAGATTTTTACCACTTTCCATTTTTACCACTTTCCATTGGTGGTTGCCTCATATAGTTTTGAGTATAAAAGAGTCTGTAGATATTAATGCAATCAGACTAATGAAATATATCATTTGGTGTATTTTATAATCATTCTGTCATGACCCCTCACAGCAACATTATGGAGTAATAATTGTTTTATCCATTTTAGAGATGAGCAAAATGAGATGTAGAAAAAGATAATTTTCCGAAGTCTTTCTGACTTCAAGGACCTCAATGTCTCTACCTCAGCTATTCTCTCAAATGGAAGGAACAAAATGCAGTTTATACATCTTACCCTGATGCCACTAGCGAAACTGATTTGGAGAAATTTTGACAAGTCAGTGCCAAATTTTTGTCTCATAGGCCACTTGTTCTTGGAGGTTGTAAGCTGCAAAAGGAAATATACCTCCTCGGGAGATAAAGCTGGACACAGCCTGGCCATCTGTTCTCTTGGCAAGAGCTCACATAGGCTGCTTTTATGGATCGGGAAATGGAGGAGGGCATGTCACCGGCCAACAGTGCTGCTGGCAGTGAGGCATGGAGACAGACGGACTCGATGTTAACTCCTGTCAACATCTTAGAGTCCATGGAATAGACATCATGAAGAGTGTACATCTTGCAGAAAAGGGATGCATTGGAGTCTTGGTGGCAGTGGTGGAAGTCTTAGCTCCAGTGGTGGAAGGAGATGCCTATTTGGCTAGCATTCCTGCTGGGTATTATGCTAAGTGCTGAGGTTAGAGTAATAGACAGGAGAGTATAGTGAGATAGAAAGACATTAAGTAAATATTAATGCACATAATTGTTTAATTATATTTGTAATAAACTCCCTGATGAAAGTAGCGTGTTCTTTGAGAACACATAATGGGGAAATCTAACTGAGTCTCTGTGTGGGGTGGTTTCAGAGGGCTCTTCTGAGAAGGTGGCATCTGTAATAAACTCTATGAATTGTTTGCAACAGACTCTATAGATTACTTGTCAAATATTCCTTTCCCTTACCTCTTCCTTCCTTAGAGGACCATCCCGTGCCTCCCTCTGCTTTCGCTTTTCAGGTGTCCACCTTCCTCTAGCCATGTGCTTCAAAGGAGGCAGTCCTGGGATGTGGGTCCGATTAATCTGAGTCAATCATGGCGGTCTTAGTCTCTTGTAATTGATTGGTGTAAGCATGTGCTAGGTTACAACATGTGATTGGTTAAGATATATTACAATTTTGGCTATTGAGACACAAGGAAAGTCTATGATATGGCTTTTGGGAAAGGTTTCCTCACTCTTTGTAAGGACGATGTGGCCCTTTCTGCCTCTGAATGTTGTCATGTCTGATACCCTTGAGTGGAGCTCACTTGAAGACAATTCCCATTCACCAAAGGCAGAGTAGAAAGATGAAAAGAATCTGGGTTCCTGCTGGCTTCCTTAACTGTAGATGTCAACCATGGAACATCCCTAGCTTTAGATTTTTAGATGTGGGCTGGGCGTGTTGGCTCATGCTTGTAATACCAGTGTGATATTATGAAGTGCTGGTATCATGCTTGTAATACCAGCACTTTGGCAGGCTGAGGCAAGAGGATCACTTGAATCCAGGAGTTCAAGACCGGTCTGGGCAACAGAGTGAGACCTTGTCTCTACGAAAAATTAAAAAACTAGCCAGGCATGGTGGTTTGTGCCTGTAGTCCTAGCTACTCAGGAGTCTGAGGTGGGAGGACTGGCCTGGGAGGTGGCAGCTACAGTGAGCCAAGATCATGCCATTGCACTCTAGCCTGGGCAACAGTGAAATCCTATCTCAAAAAAAAAAAAAAAAAAAAAAAGAGAAAGAAAAGAAGAAAGACTTTAAGATGTGTTCCTCATTGTGTGAGTCAGTTGAGTTCGGGTTGCTGCCATGTGCACCTGAAAATATAAAAAGGGTTATCCAGGCAATGAGGGTAAGTGGGGAGGGCCACTCCAGACAGAACAGTAGATGCATAGTCCTACATGGACATAGACAGGGCCTATATGGCTGGAGAGCAGTGAGTGAAGAGGAGTGAGGAAGAGCAGGATGAAGCTGGAGAGTTGGCAGAGGTCAGATTGTGCCACTGTCGTAATTGGACATTGGCTAATAATTTATTAATATAATATAGTTGGACTCCTTACAGACATATTCAGGCTTATAACTCTTTGCTCACTTTGCATAGCTCTAACAGAGCACTGGGTGATTCTTACTTTCACATCTGTATGGTGGAGAATGGGAATAATTATTATGTACCTTGATGATCTATGATATGAATTAAATTCACTAAAAATCACTGAGTTCTTTAACTGACTTGGCTCATGTAACTATAGCCTGATTTCTGTATTGTTGGCTTCTCTATTTTTGCTCCTGGACTATCTGTCCGGTGGAACTGCCTGAGGATTGCCCAGTCTCAGTGAGATTGAATTGGGTCCTCAGCACTTAAGCCTTTTGAGCAGTAGTTTAGAGAGTAGTTATACGAGTGGTGTTTGTTATAATCAAGCTGGATATCTTAAAATTCTTTGGTCTCGGGATCTGAGGGAGAATCTGAGAATTCTCCAAGGTAATGAGGACTGAGTTCCAATAGCTGTTGCAGAAGAGTCCTCATGCAGTCCCAGCAGCTGAGAGAGGTGCAGGGGAATAGAGAGTCCAAAATATAGCTGCTAGGGGTATGGTTTCTAATAAGTTCAATTAACTTAGACAGGAGACCTGCCTCTCAGCTCAACCTTGTCCATTGTCATGAGCTCTTTGGCACATGTAGAGTCTTGGCTCATTTCCTACCAGCCTCCCCTGGCTGTCTGGGTCTCTGGCTGGAGAGCCTGCTATGGATAACTGCCTGTGAAACTTGGACCCTGACTTCCCATGTAATAGAGTGTTTAGGAGTTCAGGCTTTGGAACCAAACACTGCTTAGCTGCTACATGAACCTGGGACACATCATTTAACTTCTTCATGCTATGGTTTATTCATCTGTAATATTGTAATAATAATAATAATAATAATAATAATAATAATAATTGTAGTACCTAAGTGATCGCAACGTTATGAGGAAGATTAAATGAAGTGATCCATGATGAGTGTTCAGCACAACACAGATGTTAAACCTGTGATATCTATGATTTAAAATCTTTGTGTTTGTTTTTTGAGACAGGGTCTCACTCTGTCACTCAGGTTCAAGTACAGTGATGCAATCATAGTTCACTATAACCTTGAACTCCTGGGCTCAAGGGATCCTCCTGCCTCAGCTCCAGAGTAGCTACTACCACAGGTGTGTGCTACCATGCCTGGCTAGTTTTTTTTTTTTTTTTTTTTTGTACATATGGGGGTTTCACTGTGTTGCCCAGGCTGGTCTTGAACTCCTGGCCTCAAGTGATCCTCTTGCCTCAGCCTCCCATGTGACTGGAATTACAGGCATGGCTTGGTCTAAAATCATTATTGCTTATCATCATTGTCATTGGTGTTTGTGGGCTGGGTCCTGATCCTCCTATGAATGCAGTATGTGGGACCTTACCACCTTTGCCATTGTCATGGTTAATATAGTACCACAACAAAACTATTTATTGAGCCATGTACCGGGCACCATGCGGGGGCCGGAGATCTTCAGAAAGCAAACAAACAAACAAACAAACAAACACAACAATAAAAGAAATCCCCAAACCAAACCGAAACAAAAATACCCAAACGAAAAACCAAAACCCAAAATTCAAAAACCCAGTTTTCAGAATTCATAAGCCAGAAGGAATAGTTGGACTTTAACACGAACCTTCATTTCTCACAATAAGCTATAATTTGAGAATACAGTGATTGTGATTGTCTTAGTTTTTAAAATTATGACTGCAAAAAACCCTTTTAAAACTTTCTTGCCAAAATATTTAATAATTTGATTGTGCTCTTTGATAGGTATGTTAAACCAGTTAAGCTGTAGATTCATTAAAAATGCCTCATATTCAGAGAGAGTGATTTTTTTTTCTTTAGTGTGTGTGGAACCTTCTGGGATGTTTCCAGCCTAAGCACAGCTCTGAGCAAACCATGCTTTGCAAAGCCAGTTATTTGTTTTACTTCTGCCAGAATATTGAAAGTTTGCCTGGTGAACATTCCCTGAAATCAAAGTGACTTATTATCAGGCTTCCTTTGCTTTTGATCCTGCTGCAGGATGGTGTGTTTTCCTAATGATGCAGAATCTCTCGTTAAGTTCAGGAAACAGGATATAAGGATAAGTCAATTGACTCAATTTATGGACATAATAAAATGGTCCCTATTACCTTCAGCAGTCAAGGCAAGACAAGGTGAAACACAGTGTTGTAAAGTTATTATGACAAAATAGTTTAGTATTTACCTGACCAAATAAAGTGAAAATACTGCATTTATTTTTGAAGCGGCATTTCAGACATTATGACCTAAAATTAATAGTGGTAGACGATCATTTATCCTGTCGCACAGGGATATTGCAGAGTTCACTCAAAGCCAGGAATATCTGCTATTAAATCACGGCAAACTAAAAAAAAATTTTTTTTGAAGTATTTCCTCGTGTCTGCTCTATGTCTACTGTTGGCCTCACGGAGCCAGTGTTAACAGCTAAGGCATTTCTTTTTCCATCTTGTAATATAATTAAAAGCAAATTTAGAAGCAGAATAGATGTTTTGTATGTTAGAACCCTGTTAGTTTTGGGTAAGGCATTGGCAATGCACACAGCTGTTCCTGACGATTATAAACTCAGAAAAGAAAAAAAAAAAGAGGAAAGAAAGAAACTAAATTGACCAAATATGATTGCTTGTGTCTTCTAGTGGCAAGCAAGTCTTTTGATGGCCATAGGAAAAATAAACGTAAATCAAATATTTTTAACCTGCTCTGTTGCAAGAGATGGACATGAAGCTGCAGGGGTATAAAGCTTTCAAGTAGTTAAAGGCAGGGACATATGATAGTAGTAGCTTATGAAAATACTCAAGATTAGAGCCAAATTTCACTTTTGGTTATTGACTTAGACTCTAGAATTTAGAATCTAAGGCATAAAGTGTTTATGCTTCTGAATTAAAATAAGACTCCAAGTCAGGTAGGCAAGACTTTGTGGGCATAAAGCACACGTGAAATAGTTTCACTTTGAATATCTAATCATCTGTTTGCATGTTGATTGTGAGTAGTGGAGTGACCAACAATAAAATTCTTCAAATCTTTGCTATCATCTTTTGCATCAGGCCTGCCTGCCCCGACATCTTCATTTAAAATTGCATCTGTCTATGCTCACCTCACCCATCTTCACTCCCAATCCACTTGCCCTTCATTGCTTTTTATTTTTTATAGTTCTATCACCTTCTAACATTCTACATAATTTGCTTCTTATGTTTAATTGTTGTTTCCCCCTGTATCCCTCATGTGAAGCTGGGACCTTTGATTTTTTCATTGATTTATATCAAGCATCCACAGCAGTGCCTGGCACTTAGTAGGTGCTCAATAAATTTGCCAAATGCCTGAATAAATCTTATATTCTTTCCCACAAAACCCTATAATGGTTTTTCATCAGCCTCATAATAAACTCTGACTTCTTTATGTGGCATATATGATCCAGACCCCCACTTACCTATCCAAATGTATTTTTTTTTCATTTGTCTCCTAAAATGGTTCCAGCTCTACCAAACTATGGCCTATCTTACTTCTGGGTCTTTACACATGCTGGTTCTTTTGCCTAGAATTCTCTTTGTCCTCCTTCTTCTTGGCTGATTCTGATTTAGTTTTTAGGGCCCAATTTAGTCCCTGCCGCCCTCCCACCCCAAAGCCTTGCTTCCTTGGCCTTCCAAATATATGTGTATTTCTAAAGCACACTATACTTTATCATAATGCATTTATATTATGTTGGCATTGACTTCCCATTTGTCTATTTCTTTTTTAGGCTGTAAGCTCTATGGGGGCAAGAGCCAAGCCTGCCTTGTTTGTAGTTTTTTTCATGCCAAATGCAGTGCCAGGCACCTTGTAGGAGGTTTATTAAATATGTGTTGAATCAATGACTCATGAAAAGAAGTGTATGTAATGCAAAGCTAGGATCATCCTACCCAATAAGATCTGGGGACCAATGACCTTTCTAAGGTGTTTTGACGGTCTCTAAGGACTTATCATTTCTGGCCGCAATTTCCCCTTTGCAATGAATTGTTATTGCCCCTTAATTTAGCATAGTGCCATCCACTGCAGTGGTATAGGATGTGGCTCTGGAACCCTACCCTCTAAGTTCAAGTATCTCTCCTCCCCCACCGTGCCATTTACTAGCTTGCTAACTTCTCTCTGCCTCAGTTTCCTCATTTGTAAAATGGAGATGATCGTGATAATGATAATAACAGCACTACCTCATCGTACTTTGCAAAGATTCAGTTTGTTCATAGGTATAAAGTACGAAGGGTTTAAGATACAGGTCTCAATACATTTTAGCTCTCTCAGTCAACTATGGCACATCCATGAAGCTATTGTATTTAGCAGAATTTTCACTGAAGGTTTGCAGGTCCCAAGATTATCTCACAGCAAATAAGTGAAGACAGTTCTGTAGGAAGTGCCCTCTTGTCCATCCCACCGTCAGGATTTTTCTCCAGCACTCACTGTCTTCTCTGCTTTTGTTCATCCATAATCTATACCTCTGCACCTCTCTCTCACAATGGCAGCCAGATTCTTCATTCTGTCTCTAATGCAGTGAATTTAAGCTCTACTGCTCCATGTTTCTTTCCAAGCTGGACTCCACATCCATCTTTATGTGTATAAAGTTCAGCCCAATGACTGGGCCATGGCCAGCCTTTGCAGATGCCCACCTTCCGTTTAATAGGACCATTGTCCTTAGAAGGCAGTTGTAGTTTTAAATGGCAAGTTTCTCTTCTTCATTACAGGTAGAAGGAAAAAATAATGATAAACACCTTAAGAGGTGTGTGTTTGTATGTATGTGTGTGTGTGTGTGTGTGTGTGTGTGATAATCACATTCTCTGTAAAGCAAAAAATACTCGAAGACTAGCCAGTTTTCAGCTTTTGCTTTGCAATTGAGACAATGCAGTTTCCTTCGGCATGAACAGGACTGGTAGAGGCCCCTTACCCCAGAGAAGCATCCTTTTGCCTTCCTTGCAGAGAAGTCTTTGCCTAAGAGCTGTGTTGGAAGCAGCCACATTAGCAGGACTCAGCGGCTGCAGCATTGTAAATGCCAGCAAATAAAAGTGTCAGCAGCCTGGGCTGTGGGCAGCTGGCGGGGCCTGGAGTTTAGTGCTGTTCTGTGGAAACTGGCCTTTGTAGGGGGCTGGTTCATATCCAGCCCACATGAGTAGTGATTCAAAGTTATTTCCTACTGATGGCTTGTCCTGACCCCAGGAAAAGGCGTTTGGAAGTTTCCAGCCATAGCCCACCAGGAAGGAGGAATACCCACTCAACTTGAACTGCCCTCTCTCTCCAACAGATGGCCCCATCCTAGTTAATGGACAGCATTTTGAATGGTTGGTGGAAGCTTCCCTATCACTGCCTATACTGATAATAGAATTTTTGTATTACTTCTCATGGGACCCATATCCCATGAAAAAAATATAAGAAGACTCGTTTTCTTTTCACCATTGGATGTATTTATTTACAAAGAGGGACTTTAAATGGCCGGAGGCACATACACTTGCCAGTAGTAAAACTCCACCTTGTGATTCACTGATTTCTCCAGCAGCCATGCTTCCTGCAGCATTAAGGCTTGGTCATATCACAGTGCTCAGAGGGGAGGTTCAGCCATTTCTGCCTTGTGCCACTGGACAGATGATTCCTGCATTTGGTGAGTCTGGCAAAAGCAAACAGTGCTTTAGGCCTAAGGGTACCTTTTACATTTCAATTTGAAAGAAAGATGCAGCTTTGGCCTGTGGAATTGACCATGGAGAAGAAAAGGCTTATTTCTGCATAGTGAATATTCAACAGTCTCGCTTCCAAAGCCTGTTCGCTGACAGCAGGTGGTAGCTGTGTGGCCAAGAAGGTTCCACCAGGTTGAGGTCTCAGGAGGGAAGGAAAATAGAGCCATACTTTGCTAAATGCTGTCTGTAATGGGCATTTTGTTGTTGTTGTTGTTGTTTTTTTCTTTTTGAGACAGTCTTGCTCTGTTGCCCAGGCTGGAGTGCAGTGCACTATCTTGGCTCACTGCAACCTCTGCCTCCCAGTTTCAAGTGATTCTTGTGCCTTAGTCCTTTGAGTAGCTGGGATTATAGGCACACACCATCATGTCCAGCTAATTTTTGTGTGTGTGTATATATATATATCTTTTTCTTTTTCTTTTTTCAGATGGAGCCTTGCTCTGTTGCCCAGGCTGGAGTGCAGTGGTGCGATCTCGGCTCACTGCAAGCTCTGCCTCCTGGGTTCATGCCATTCTCCTGCCTCAGCCTCCCAAATAGCTGGGACTACAGGCGCCTGCCACCATGCCCAGCTAATTTTTTGTATTTTTAGTAGAGATGGTGTTTCACCGTGTTAGCCAGGATGGTCTCCATCTTCTGACCTCGTGATCCGCCTGCCTTGGACTCCCAAAGTGCTGGGATTACAGGCGTGAGCCACCGCGCCTGGCCTGATTTTTGTATCTTGAGTAGAGATGGGGTTTCACCATGTTGGCCAGATTGGTCTCCAACTCCTGACCTCAAGTGATCTGCTCTCCTTGGCCTCCCAAAGTGCTGGGAATGTGTAAACCAGTGTGCCCAGCCTTGTAATGGGCATGTTAGTGGCTTGAACTCATAACAGGCATTTCAAATGATGTTTTCCAAGAGCTTTTAAGATACGGGAAAATGCCTCAGATCATCAGTAAATGAAGGAAACAAACAGGTTGCAAAGATACACAGTGTGATCTAACTCTGCGAAATAATAGGCATTAAAAGGTACAGACACCAATATGCCCAGAGTGGCTGGCAAACTTTTGACTCTAGTTTAGTTTTGTGTCTCTTAATAATGTCCTGTAACTTCCAGGCTTCCTATATTACTTTTAAAATCTGCATAAAATAAATGTTTATTTAAAAAAATAAAGTCGAAAAATCTACTTCCATCAGAAACCATTTTAAAGGGTCTGATCTTTTATAATGAGGCAAAACCTATTATTATTCTCTTTTATCATTCTCTGTGGGAAGTGAAATGCCCCAGCTTACTTCAGCCCACTCTTGCGATTTGCTAGGTATTTTCTCACCTTAAAAAAATGATGTATTACATCTGACCTGGGTTAGCACATTTGTGACAGATGCCAACTTTTTGGAGCAAGTCAGGATCACTTGGTATTTTAGTTTTGATGTCTGTGAGCTTTATCTTTTCATCTTAGAGCAGTGTGATAAAAATATCACAAACAAAAATTACAAGATACATGCATGGAACAAATATGTTTACATATAAACATTTTCCTGTGTTATTACTGTTACAATAAAATCTTGTTTGAAAAAACTAATCAAGTAATTCAATATCCTAAATTGCTGAGCTTTTATTTTTGGCATCTGGCTATTTTAGGATAAAAGGGTAAGTGACTTTACTGAATAACTCCAGTCTCCTTCCTCTCACTACTATAGTGAAACTGGTATATAAGTTTTTAATGGGCAGTTTACAAGATATATCCTTAAGTCATATCTATCAGCCTAATCTCATGCACCTTTTACATTTGTATTTAAGTTCTAAAATAGGACATAAAATAGGATTCTAGAAATATATTTTGTGAAATAATTGTCCCATGATGTATTTGTGAAAAAAGGTTCTATGCTCCAAAAATTTGGAAACACTATGTACTGGAGCACTTCCCAACTCTATTTTCAAATCACATACTCACATTAAAGGCTCTGAAATGTTCTGCAGGAAAGAAAGCCTTTAAACTTTGTTTAAACCAGTATTTTATAAACTTATCCAACCAGGATATTCAGAAGTAACACTTCCAAAGCACTCCAAGAGCCTACATTATCAAATAAACATTAGGTGACTTTCTTTTGCTGCACTTAAAAAGAAGCAGGCCGGGTGCAATGGCTCATGCCTGTAATCCCAGCACTTTGGGAGGCCGAGGTGAGCAGATCATGAGGTCAAGAGATCAAGACTATCCTGGCCAACATGGTGAAACCCTGTCTCTACTGAAAATACAAAAACTAGCTGGGTTTGCTGGTGCACACCTGTAATCCCAGATACTCGGGAGACTGAGGCAGGAGAATCACTTGAACCCGGGAGGCAGAGGTTGCAGTGAGCCGAGATTGCGCCACTGCACTCCAGCCTGGTGACAGAATGAGATTCCGTTAAAAAAAAAAAAGAAGCAGAAAAGTAGACAAATAACATAAGCAAGATTTTCTATAAAAGCAACTCAAAAATTGTTTTATGCTTAAATCATAACCCTCTGCCCCAAGCCCTTTGATTAACTATAGGAATCCCTCAGATTCTTATGTGACCATAGCAACCATTGCTTTAATTCAGGTCACGAAAGCACTTGAAGCCGGGGCACAGTTCTTCTTGGTCATCTCTACTAGTTTCGATTTATTCCCTAACTTGAGGGAGATGACTGCAGTAGCTGCTGCAGAGTTGGTGTGTTTGGTGTAGAATGTTAGCACCCCCTCCTACCCTCTTTTCTACAAACATCTTCCTTTTGTCTTTTTTAGCTTCTTGGCTCTCTTTTTGTCTCAGAGCCCAAAATGACCATGTGAGTACAAGCCCGCATAAGACCGTTTGGTCTCCCAACTCCATCATTTTTGAGGGTAGGCCACCCAATCTCCATCCTAAC
The DNA here is from genome assembly GCF_002776525.5 of Piliocolobus tephrosceles. Taxonomy (NCBI): domain Eukaryota; kingdom Metazoa; phylum Chordata; class Mammalia; order Primates; family Cercopithecidae; genus Piliocolobus; species Piliocolobus tephrosceles. The sequence continues at coordinate 63,019,125 of NC_045444.1, read as the reverse complement.
AGGTACACGTTTGCCCTGTGTAAAAGATTTTCAGACTTTATTAAGAGCAAAACTTTGACGATATGTGTTGAGAATATCTGAAATCTTCTGGGACTACTTTGTCTAGACATTTATATTTTTTCAAGGACAGTGACTCTGCTTGTGCAATGCCTAATGTATTGGAATCCTCCATTATTATCTGTTGTGCTTTTGAAATCAGCCCCTGCACTGACTAAAGTGTGGATAAATCCATAAACAAAGAGAAATGGTCAGGATGTCATGGCTGTTTTACAAAAGGTATCCATGACAAGGCTAATTGATTCAGGGGACTTTGTTTTCAATAAAGGAACAGAGATTAGTTTACTGTCGATCTTAATTATTCCATCCATCAAACATTTGTTGCCTTGGGCAACTGGCATCATCTTTGCTGCTTGCTAATTTTAGCTCATTTTATTTAGTGAGGCTTGCTTCTTTTGTTTCATTGTGTGTGTGTGTGTGTGTGTGTGTGTGGATTTGGATGGGGAAAAAAGAAACTGACATATTTATGGGTGAAATTTCAAACTGTGCTATGCTGAATGCACCAACAGAAAACATTCTTTTCTTTTTTCCCTTTTCTTCCTTCTTTTTCTTACTGCTGACTAAAATTTATGAACTATATGTTTGTAGGTGTATGTGTACAGGAGAGCCAGATATGAACCTATAAATAAATATAAGCTGGCCTGCTTCAAACAAGCTAAAGTGAGCGAGGAGAAAATATAATTGCCATTGTCAGAGAGTACATGGTTTCAAGATAGTGCTGAAGTTCTTCCTCTTGAAATTTAAACATGGCCAGTTGCCTAGTGTTCTTTTTCTTATATTACTTTTAAATTAGTTTTGGTGTGGCTTTGACAACCCCCAAATCCCATTCCGCCTTTCTGCACATCTCTCTTCTGCATCCCTGTGCCTTCATGTGCCTTTGCCCTGTGTGTCTCTGCGTACCACTGTCTTCCTACACAGCTTTGGATACAAGAAGTTTGGACAGAGGGGTCTTCTAATTGAAGCCACAGGTGGCAGGAGGAGAAGCAAAAGATAGGAATTTGCACAGCTAAAATACAATAAAATACTTCCAGAAAAAGGACAACTACATGGCTAAAAACACTAGGGACATATTTTGTGATTTGAACAAGGAATGCAATATAATACAACTTGTTTAAACACTGCATTTAGATTTTTACTTGTTGGGCAGGTAACTGACTTCTTTGGAGGCAATCTTGTTTATGTTTGGACACAGAATCACCACTGCTTCGTGCCTGCTGTTGCTTCTAATTGCTTCACACTATTGACGTATGATTACACTGTGTAAGTCTGACCACGTATGTATACAGTTTTCCAGTGTAATCAGATGAAATTAACAATAAGCTAATCCGACAGATTTAATTTACATCTTTTCCCTTTTTGGCTCTATGACAGTTATCATAATAGTTCCCAGGTCACATAAATGACTCCTGTCTTTGTCAGAAATCATATCTGTTACAAGGAAAAGAAACTTACTTAGGGAAGCTCCTGTCAAAATAGTGCTGATTAAAAGGGTATAGGACCAATCTTATGACACCAGTTATGGGAAATGTGCCTGGGCTTCCCAGGAACTAGAATGCCACCAGGAAGCTGCTGTCTGTCTCTCTGTATTTCTCTCTGGGCCTGCATATTGTTTCCTCTTTGCTTATTTTCTGTAAATATACTTCATTCTCTTCTTTGGCAGGTCAGCTTTCTTTGTAAGCCTCTTGTTTCTATGCCCACCACTTTATATGATCCCACAGTTGCATGCCTATCACCATCTGATGGACTCTTACCAACTCTTTATCTTAATTCCTATGAAAGATTATTATTGATCTCTCCCACCAGACTATGAGCTCCATGAAGGCAGGAACCATAACTATTTTTCTCATCTGTGTATTCTCATTGTCTAGCTCAGCTCATGACCTTTAGTAGGTATGCAGTAAATTGGTGAGTAAATGACTAACGTCAATATCTAGATCTCCTGAGGTTTATTTCTATTGTCTGATATATTTTCTTTTCTTGGTTTGGTTAAATGGTCTCTTGCTGAATGCTGAGCATTGTATGTGAAAAATTGAAGAGACCATTTGAAGGTCTGGATGATGTTATCACCCACCAGAGAGAATATGCTTTTGCTTCTTATGCTCACACGTTAGCTGTTAGGGTAGAGACTAATTATCTTAATCCAATCTGAGATTGAACTAATTCAAATTTGTGTTTAAGTCTTTACAGAGGTTGTTTATTTCTAGTTACCTCTTATTCTTAGGGTGAAGACTTTGAGTGATTCTAACCAAATGTTTGGGGTGTTTTTAGGACCCTTATTCTTAGTGGGCCCTGAACTCTGATTTTTTTTTTTTTTTTTTGTCTCAACAGCAGAAAGCTCTTCTCAGCTTTTTAGCATCTTAGCTGATAGTTAAAATGCCTCAATGAGAAAGGTATTGCCAACTGTCAGGCTAATTTCTGTGCTTTCTTTTCCTTATCTCCAGTATCTTGGCCCTTGGGTGTTTGAATCTTGGTAGCTCTTTCATTTCATTTAATTTTTTTGTTTGGTATTTTAGCCCATCTAGCTGCTCTTAGTGAGAAGGTTAGTTTGATGCAAGTCTAGTCTACCAGAGCCAAAAGTGGAAACCAATTGTTGAGTAAACATATATGCTAGAGAAGCAATCTGATAGGCTTATTGTAGAGTACAGGTCTAATCATTTCTGGCCAGAGGGAATGGAATAAGGTAATACTTGGAAGAGCTGTTCTGCTATGAGCAAGGGAGGCTAGTCTAAGGGGAGAAGTTCAGCACCACAGGTATTGTCACAGTGTCTATTTCAACCATCATCATCATCATCATCATCTTTATCAATACCTCACCTTTGGAACCTTATGATTTATAAAATTCTGCAATTTGGGTTTTTTGTCTAGTTTCAGTACTCTAGGATATGTAACAGATATCTTTTAAAATGTATTTATTTTAGTTGACAAATAAACATTGTATATATTTATGAGGTACAATATGATGTTTTGAAATATGTATACTTTGTGGAAGGCTAAATTGAGCGAATTAACATACTTATTTCTTTGTGATGAGAACACTTAAAATTTACCCTCAGCAATTTTCAGGAATACAATACATTGTATTAACTATTGTCACCATGTTGTACAGTAGATCTCTTGGAATTATTTCTCCTATCTTACTGAAGTTTTGTATCCTTTGATCACAATCTCCCCAGTCCATCCCCCACGCCTCACCCTAGCCATTGATAACCACTACTGAACTCTCTGCTTCAATGAGTTTGACATTTTTAGATTCCACATATAAAAGAGATCATGTGGCATTTGTCCTTCTGTTTCTGGCTTATTTCACTTATCATTGTCTTCCAGGTTAATCCATGTTGTTGCAAGGGACAGGATTTCCCCAAATAGGTATTTATGCTGACAGTTACTCTATTATGCTTCAGTGTTTAATCATCCCTCATTTTACCATTGCCATCATCAACAGCCCATATACCTAAAACATGTGTCCTAGATCTTATAATGGCCAGCTATCCATTATTCCCAGTGCTCTCTTTCCTCCTGCCCCACCAGTTCCCAAACTTCCCCAGTCCCAGGGCTGAAAGGCCAGTGTTTGGTCATTATCTCATTTCTGTCTACCCTCTTTAACTCTTTCCACTCCTCAGATGTGAAGTTCCTAAACAGATAGTACTTGTTTTATGCCTCAAGCCAAGTGTCGAGGGGTTGGAGAGTTTGAGGGCAAAGCATGATGACTGAGCAGCAGGGCAGAATGAGGAACCAGTGACAAACAGGGACAAACTGAGCTTCAATCTGAATTTAGAAGAGGTACCACCAAATACCTTTTTTTTTTTTCTTTTACCTAAAATACATTGCTTGGGAATCCCTGAACAAAGATTCAAAATGAAACTACCTAGGTAAACATAAGAGTTGATGACAAGACATTCATTCTTGCTTGGCTGGTAGTTTAGAAATTAGGGAATGAAAATAAGAAAGAGATGCTTCATTGGGAAAAAAAGAAGCAAGATAGTTCAAAAGTGAGGTTTTTCAATTTTGCAGGATTAAAATTTTGCTTCACCTTATCTTTTTTCAGAGTCTGAACAAATTGAAGCTATACCTCATAGTACTTTATGTCCTGTATGGCTATCTAAATTTGCCATTTAGACATAGCAATAATGTCATCGTTATCATAAGAGCTGACATCTACTGAGAACTTATCATGTTCTCAATATGCATTATTATTTAATGTTCACCACAACCCTTTGAGATAGGCATTGTCATGATTACATTTATAGATAATGAAACTGAGGTAAGTAATTTTCCCAAGGTCACATAATGCTTGGTAAGTGGCAGTGAGAATATTTGAGTTCTGGGGACTGATATCAGACCCCTCACTTTTAAACACTACACTGTGCTGATTCCTATGTATATATAATACCTATTAAGATGTTTATTTTTATGACTGTGTATACAGTAAGAAAAATACATGGGAAAGTATGATTCTCTGTAGGAAAAAGAGCCATATAGTCCAAGCTTAAATTAAAATTACTGTATTAGGTTATTTAGTAAACTGCCATAACAAAATGTAGCGACTTAGTCGAGATGAATGTCCATTTCTCTTTCATATAACAGCCTACAGAAAAGCAAGGGGGCCAGAGTCATCCCAGAATTGAGGTTGCTTCTCTCTTGTTGCTCTGCCAGTCCCAAGGTTGCGTCCATGTCTGCCTGGTTGAAACTTATGTTAAGTTTACATTCCGGCCATGGGAAGGGAGGAAGAGAGAGAGCAGAGTGAAGACTAAGGGTTCTTATAAGTCAAGAACTGGAAGTTGCACACATTTCTGCTCACATCATATTTATAAGAACTTAGTCCTATGGCCATATGTAGCTGCAAGGGAGGCAGAGAGATACAGTCTTTATCTAGGTGGCTCTCTGCCTTGCTAAAACTTCGGAAGGGATTCTCTTTCTAAAAGGGAGAAGGAGCAGTTAACTGGGAGACACTTACCCTCTGCCCAGCTTTCAAATTAGTAACACAAGTAATAATATATCAGTGAGTTTGGAATTTTTAAAGTTATCTGGCATGGGCAATAAGTGACTCTTTTCCTTATTTATAATAAAACTATCTTGGCTTGGATATAATCCAAATAATCAGGAAAATACTCTAATTCAAAGCAAGTCCTATAGTCTAAGTGATACTAAAACCAGAAGATATTGCAGGGCATTGTTTTAATGCAAAAAGGTAGTGTAAACACTGTTGAGATAAACTTCACTATATTATTAAAGAATATTTATAGGTAGATATTGTATAGGGCATCTAACTAGATATTTGGAAACAGCTTACAGAGATTCATTATAACCATGCTATTCCTTCTCTATTTGATTTGTAAGATAAGATTGATGGATGTGCATGTAGAACAAAAGGGGATTTAATAACAGGGTTCAGCCTCACTCCAAGTAGTCACTCTGATTTAAAACAAACACAGCACATCAGCACAAAAGCCCATGACTCTAAAGCTCTAGGCTTGATTAGCATCCTTGGGCAAATCAAGATTTCTTAAACCCCTTGTGGAGGCCCATACAGAATGCAGTCATCTCAGCAGTTCACAGCATAGGGAAAATGATGACATCTAGGACTGCAGTTTTTATTTCCAAGGAATGTTTGCTCTGGAAATTTCTATGCATGAATGTTAATGAAAATTCACAATGGTCCGTGTATCATGTAAAACAAAATACCCTTTTGGGTGCAGCCAGTCTCCAAGTTACTGCCATTTGCTATTATTCAGTGTGGCTTGGCTCCTGAAGTCAGGGCTTATTTGTTTTGGTGATTGCACATTCTCTTCGTTTCGCATAGTTTTGCAGTCCTGCTTGCCTGAAGCAATCATTAGTTTTAGTTCATGGGCCAGGAAGGAGCTTCTCCAGGGATGAGCACTCAAATCACAGCACATGAAGCTGTAAGCATCTCACATGGTACGGTCCAGTAGCTTTGACAGATGAGGGAATCAAGGCCCTGGGAGGTTGAGAGCCTTCATCGTAGTTTCCTGGCTAGGTCAGAGCAGTTGAGTCTAGAACCTATGTCTCTGAACATAGTCCAGTGTTCTTTCCCAGGGACCCTGGCCATTATTAATCACAAAGTTAGGCAATTTGGGAATTTACTCAAAATCTTTGAAATTCTATCTTTTTGCATAAAAACCATTTTAGAGTCTAAGGATGTTTGAATTCTCTAGTGAATGAGGCATTTCTTGGCACAGGTAGGGTCCAAAGGCCGGAAAGGTCTCACCTTGACCAATAGCTCTTATTTTGACTTATTTCCAAGTGAGTTATCTATATCCATTCATTGTAATTGTCTATATGTGTGTTCAGAACATTAATTTGTTAACTATAAATATTTAAAAAGTCACAGTGTTTACAACTGTTTTAACATAATGTATTTTAATAAAATAGGAGCCTTGACAATTGAAAGCCCTGAGGGCTTTGTGATCTGTGAGAAATGTTGAGAGGCAGTGCCAGGTGGAGGTTCAGAGTTGAGGCTGAACAGACATTTGTTGAACTGAGTTCGAGTCCTTATCAGAGAATTAAGCCTCTACTTTAATGGTTTGCTGTTGATTTAGTCCTAGTGAAAATTGGCAAAGTACAGAAGAAGGAGCACAGGGCCCGATGTGAAGACATATACTTAGAACACTAACACCATCTATGAGTTATGTAGCCTTTGGCCAATCACTTATGCTTCCAGAGCCTCAGTTTTCTCATCTCTCATATAAGGATAAGATCACTTGCTTCACAGGAGGGTTGTTGCGAGGCTCAGGTAAGATGTTTGTGAAAGTCCCTTACGATGGGAAGCATCATTCAAATTTGAGGCATATTGGTTTTTGTTACTGTTGTAGCAGCTTTATTATTGTATTATTTCAATCACAGTTGATTTCCAGTTCAGTGGCCCATGTTCTAGTAAGTCAAGTTCTTGTAAGCCAGATGAAAAAAATGTGCCAAGCTGGTCACAGGTGCTATGGTCAAGATGTTTGTGTCTCCCCACAATTCACATTTTAAAACCCCAATCCCCAAAGTGACAGTATTAGGAGGTGGGGCCTCTGAGAGGTGATTAGGTCATGAGGCCACAACTTTCGTAAATGGGATTAGTGCACTTATAAAAGAGGCCCCAGAGAGCTACCTTGTCCTATCCACGATGTGAGAACAGAGTGAAAAGGTGTCATCTGTGAAGTAGAAAGTGAGCCTTTCTCAGACACTGAATTTTCTGGCACCCTGATCTTGGACCTCCCAGCCTTTAGAACTGCGAGGAATACATTTCTGTTGTTTATAAGCCACTCAGTTTATGGTATTTTGTTATAGTAGCCCAAGTGGACTAAGACAATAGGAAAACGTGTTTGGCCAACACATTCATGCAGTGACTGGAGAACCTAATGCCTAGAAGTGCACCATAAAATCCAGAATATCTTTGCTGAACAATGTATACCTTCTTTGGATCCCCTACAACCTAGTAGGTGAGGTCATCTCAGAGCTTCAGATGCCTCCAGGAACTAAGCAAGAATGAGCCATCTCTGAGCACTAGCATGCTCCTCTGGTCTCTAGGATATCTGTTCTCTGATAACCTTCTTTATCTCCCTAGGTCCATAGGGAGGTGGCCATAGAAATGGCCAGGAGTCCAACCACAATCCCTGAGCTGTCACAGGGCCTCCCTGTCCATGGCACTGACAATCTGAAACCCTCATGCTGCCTTGACTTTGTCTTGTCTTCTCCTTCTTCTCCCACATCACACAAATCTGGAGACATTTGTTCTAGACATAAAATGCTTCCTCCAAGAGTTACCTGAGATCCTTCTTAGAGCTCTGCCTTTGTTTAGGTTCTCATGTTAATCTTGCTGATGCAGATGGGAAGAAATTCTTAGTAAGAGGCCTGGCAAGGAAAGTGCACATGCAAAAGCTCAGACGTCATTAGGTCCCCAGAGGTCCATGTGCTTGAGGGATTCATTCTGTGAGGCACTGAAGCTGGAGAATGCTTTTATACCCTGTGAAAGAAGATTTCAGCTTCCCTGGTGGCAACAGGGAGCCATAGAAGTGTTCTAAGTGAGGGACTGGCAAGACCAGGCTTGCATTTGATCCCTGTTTCTTCTTTGAATCTTTGCTTGGAGGCCCACAGAGATCACGAGCTCTGCTTATGGGAGCCAGAGAAGTGAAGTCTGAAGGCAAATGTTCCAGAAGAATAGCTTAGGTGAGATAGGAGGGCCAGCGATTTCCTTGCATGGGAGAAATGATAGAGGTGGGTTAGTTTTGGCTTTATGTCAGCAGAAAAGACTAAGTGCTTTGAAGTCAGGAGAAGGTCCTTGTGCCGGGGTCCAGTGTAAAGGCCATGCTCAGTGGTCTTCCCAGAGCCTGGCTATGGGGCACACACGGCTCCCACTGGCTGCAGGCTGCACACTGCAAGAACAGGTTCAATGCCAATCAGCCCTGACCCAATCTGTCTACAGCCAGCTTGTGCTTTTTTCCCTTTAGAAGAAACTGATCATAGCAAACAAACTGCATTGTAGTGAAGCCAGCCCTAAAAGCAAAGGAACCTATACCCAAACCAGATGGTTCCCACAGAGATTCACTGTGTGATCCGAAGTTGTCCTACCTTGTAGGAACATTCTTGGCTTCTCAAGACAAATGAAAGCTTTGGCACTGAAATAATGTTTCAGTTTATGCAAAGGCATGTTTGTAGTTCTATGACAGACCTGAGTCTCAAAGGAGCTATATCCCTGAAAATAATCATGTGAATGGGCACTGTATAATTAGAGGCACAAACTGCACCAGAAAATGGAGTCACTTGAACTAATATTTGACAAAGTTGTTTTAATAAATTAGGATATTTTAGCAGATGGCATGATGATGGATGGAATTAACCCTTTGAATTGGAGAAGCAGGAAGAGCCAAAGGCTCTCTGTCGCCCAGGCTGGAGTGTACTGGTGTGATCTCGGCTCATTGCAACCTCTGTCTCCTGGGTTCAAGTGATTCTCCTGCCTCAGCCTCCAGAGTAACTGGGACTACAGGCACCTGCCACCATGCCCAGCTAATGTTTGTATTTTTAGTAAAGACGAGGTTACACCGTGTTGGCCAGGCTGGTCTCTAAACTCCTGACCTCAGGTGATCCGCCCGCCTCGGCCTCCCAAAGTGCTGGGGTTACAGGTGTGAGCCACCGCGCCTGGCCTGGCATTCTGACATTGATGTAAGATTAGCTTAGAAGACTTTAACTCTAGGACTGTGCGTTTTGGGGAGAGAGGGAGAGAAGAGTGGGAGAGGAAAAGGAAGGCAGAAGGAGAGGGAGAGGAAGGAAGGGAAGAGAGGGAGGAGAGAAAGATGGACAGGGAGAAAGAGGGTGAGAAAGATAAGAAGAGGGAAAGAAAGGAGGAAAAAGGGTAGGGGCAAGGAGTGGAGGAAAGGAAAATGAATGTCACTTATCTGAAATGCTTGGGGCCAGAGGTGTTTTGGGTTTTGGATTTTTTGATATTTTGGAATATTTGCATATACATGAGATACCTTGGGGATGGGACCCAAGTCTAAACACAAAATTTATTGATGGTTCCCATACACCTTATCACGTAGTCTGTAAAATTTTATCTACTATTTTACATCATTTTGAGCATGAAGCAAAGTTTTGACAGGGTTTTAGTTACCATCACATAAGCTCAGGTGTGCAGTTTTCCACTTGGGGTGTCATGTCCATCCTCAACAAGTGTCAGATCTTAGAGCATTTTGGATTTTGAATTAGGGATACTCAACCTATACAATGACTGCCTCTTCTAATTGTAAATATGCCCAGCTGAAGCTTACAGAGATTATTATTTCAACTACTGTGTGAGCCTAATTTAATTTCCTTTTGTTTTTTCTCTTTTTTCCCTCTTTTTGGGTCCTTTTCTTCTCTCTGCTGTTGTTACTGCTCCTCCTCCTTGTGCTCCTCACACTCCTTTTAAGTGACTAGTAAATAGAAAAATGTTCTCTGTCTAGTACAAAGTTGCTGGGGAAAAAAAATCAAGAGTTAATTTTACTTGAGGGTTTTATAAACCTGGGGTCTCATAGAAACCTATGAGGATGTGTGGTAGAACAGAATTTAAAACATGCAGTTACACAGCAATTTTAAAACCAGTGATTCTGAGGGCTGATTTGATTAGCTGATTACCCTTGTAAAGGAATAACTTAATCTGTGAGACACTCCCCCAGCAGAAAACTCAGTACTCTGGTTTAAAATAATTTCTTCACAAATTGCACTCAAAAATAATTGGAAAAATTTAAAAAGCAAATCTAATTTTTCAATAAAAAAATCAACTTTTAAAATTCCTCCCTGGTGGTCCAGTATTATTAAATATTCTTTGGGATTTTTAAAAATCTTGCTTTATTGGAAGGAGAAAAACAATTATCTGTAAACGTAATTTTTAATGCATGGTAATAAAAATAAATGGCATAGTTCTGCTGCAGTTCACCTAAATCTTCTTCCCTGGTGGTCTAGTGGTATTAAATAATCGGTACCACATGTATTCATCATTTGCTGACAGCAAAAGAAAAACTTTGGCATTTTATTGTCTAAAGAAACAAGCATGGTTATTTAGGCTTCTGGAGGCGACTTTGTTGATGGTCTGTGAAGAAACCTTCATTTTCCTTGCTGGTGGGCTGTGCTTTGTGTTAATTTACATGGCAATTAGTATAAAACAAGAAACAGGCACTCTTTCCAATGCTGATTTGAGTTTCTCTTTCAGGTTGCCCAAAGAATGATTTAGCTTTTTTTCTGCATTAATTGGGGCAATGAAAATGTGTTATATATTGCTAGTTCTGTGTCTGGTGGGAAACTATTACAATTGGGAAGCATGAGAAAATGGTAATTATTAGTGAATAAGTACTGCAATTGTTATTATTATTATTATATTTTGCAATTGTGTAGATGAATTATTAGCAACTTCAGGAGACTGTTTCAACTTAGCTTCCTTGTGCTTATTCCCTTCATTTGAGTGAGGCTGAATTATTATGACTTGTGAAAATAGAAAATTTCAAACTTGCAAGTTGTGTTGATGAAGAGTCAAACTCTGTAAAATATTTGAGGAGATTTATTCTCAGCCAAATATAAGTGACCAATGGCCCATGACACAGCCCTCAAGAGATCCTGACAACATGTGCCCAAGGTAGTCAGACTACAATTTGGTTTAATACCTTTTAGGAAGATATAAGCCATAAATTAATACAGGTAAGATGTACATTGGTTTGGTCCAGAAAGGTGGAACAACTGGAAGCAGGGGCTCCCAGGTCAGAGGTGGATTCAAAGATTTTCCGATTGGCAGTTGGATGAAAGAGTTGATTAATTGTCTAAAGACCTAAAATGAATAGAAGAGAATGTCTGGGTTAAGATAAGGGGTTGTAGAGATCAGGGTTCCTGTTGTGCAGAAGAATCCTCCAGGTAGCAGGCTTTCAGAGAGAATAGATTGTTAATGTTTCTTATTAGATTTAAAGTCTGTTCTATCAGTAATTCCAAAAGGGAGGAGGGGAGAATGAGGCAAGTCTGGCTCCCCCTTTCCATCATGGTTTGAATTAGTTTCTCAGGTTAACTTTGGAATGCTCTTGGCAGAGAGGAGGGGTCCATTCAGATGGTTGGGGGGCTTATAATTTTATTCTTGGTTTACACTTGATTCACAGTTCCATGTATGTGTGTGAGAAACAATGCTTTGTTTGCTTGTGTGGAAAAGGATAGACTTATAAGAACTTAAGTAAGAAAGTTGAAGTCAGTTCCCTTACTAGTCTACATAATAAATACAGTGGTTATCTGGAGCATAAGACAGCACATTGGTTGTCTGAAGCACAAAGATGTGCTCTGTACATCAGGTTTTTAGAAGGTAAAATGAAAAGCAATTCAATCTTATTTGCATTGTTATTTTTCATCCTTTATATATACACTTATAAAATACTAAAAACACAATATAAACACTAAAATATTATATATGTAAAATGTACACACACTAAAAATAGTTATAATTTTAAAAATCACAAATGAACAAACGGTTTCCAGATTGTCTATTACGGGTCTTTTGTGAGAGTAAATGTATCTGCATTTTTAAAAGAGTTGGGAAAAATCACCTTTGTAAGCATTAAAATTTCTATAGCACAAGAATGCCAGAACACTGAATGAGCTACCACCGCTAAGGGCAAAAGTGATTAAGCACTTTCTCCCCTAGAAACACACGCCTTACTAATTGAAGTGATTGGTAAAAGAATAGAGGTATGAGGATCATGGACATTTATGTTTAATGGAGTGGTGGTTTTGTCGTGACTCATCAGTAGAGGGAAACTGAGGTACCACACCAGTGTGTCTACCTTGTTATTTCTCAAGGGGTGGCATTATGTCATAGTGATAAACTCCCAGTGTTGAGTTCAAATGCTTCAAATGCTGCCACCATAATTTATTAAACTCTCGGAGCCTCCATTTATTCGCTTATAAAATAGAGGATAAGAACATGTGCCTCATTGACTGCTGTGAGGACTAAGTGATCTCTCTCTCTCTCTTTTTTTTTTTTTTTTTTGAGACGGAGTCTCGCTCTGTTGCCCAGCTGGAGTGCAGTGCAGTGGCGTGATCTCGGCTCACTGTAACCTCCGCTCCCAGGTTCAAGCAATTCTCCTGCTTCAGCCTCCTGAGTAGCTGGGATTACAGGCGCACGCTGCCACACCCTGCTAATATTTTCTATTTTAGTAGAGACGGGGTTTCGCCATGTTGCCCAGGCTGGTGTCCAACTCCAGAGCTCAGGCAATCCGCTTGCCTCGGCCTCCCAAAGTGCTGAGATTACAGGCATGAGCCACCGCGCCCGGCCCCCCAGGGATCTCTTAGCGCAAGGTATGTGCTGTATAGTATGTGCTGTAGTCAATATGTGCTAGCTTTTAAAAAAAATTTATAGAGTAAATTACTACTTTTCATGTTTTGAGGGAATCTGTTGTTTTGAATTTTAAATACTATTCTCCAAAATGGTTCTACTCTTGGATCATTCCACAAAAACAAGATTTTTAAAAAAAACAGTGGATAATGCCTTGTAAACTCATAAGGTTATATGGTTCCAGATCACCAAGAAATAGCAGCAGTCCCTGAGCCCGTTTTCCTTAGAAGTTCCACAAACTGGCTTCAGAGCTACCTTATTTATCACCTTAAGCTCTGGAGACCGCAGAATGTGGACGTTCAGTGTTGTCTCAAATGTCCAGAGCTTGACATGTTTCAAAGAGTCTATAAAATAAGAAGTACCCATTAGATTGTTATGAGATGCAGTTTTGATTTTACTATTTCAAGAAGTTGCAATAACTCAAGGAATTCAAACCGAAGGAGGAAAACAGATTTTATTTTACCAGGGGCTCAACACTTCCCCAGCACCTTGATGAGGGTGGTCCATTTTTCTTCCTAAGAAGTCCAACTACATAAGCTCTAGACATTTTTCCCCTCAAAGAGTTTTTCCTAGGCTAGCAGCATAAAACAATTAGCTTTACCTCTGATCGAAATCTTCGGTTTGTAATTGGAAACATGTGTGCTAGTATTGAGTCGATTGCAGCCGCCAAGCTGTGTGTGGCAGGAGTGAATCTCTACTGAGCACCAAAGCATTCTGCGTTTTACGGCAAGTCAGTCTCTCCACTGGGGTCCTTATTCATAGGTTTTATTTAGGTGGCTTTTTAGTGATCGACCAGAGAGAGAAAAGCTCTTTGTAAAAGGTTTGAAAAACAGCCTGGAAGCCCTGGAGGGAACACGTTTTAATTTTGTGGTGTTTTGATTTTAAATGATATTTGATGCTGTGGTTTCCCTCTAAACTTCTCCCCCAATTGATGCCAGCAGTGTCCCTTGACTTGTGGGGGAAACTCCCTCACAATGTAGCAATTACTGATTTATATTCTAGTGATAGAATGTGTTTTATTGTGGTCGTAATATTTGTTCAATTTAACTACTATGTACTGCAAAGTATCGTAAAAACTTCTCCACTGATCAAATGTTATGAGACAAAGGATCATAAACCACTCTTAATCCATGCGCCCCACTCCTGTGGTATCCGTGGGCAAGCCACCATGAAGAGAGGACAGACTATGGCCCCAAGGGTAAATGTTTGTGTCTTCCTCCTCAGTTTTAAACTCAGTCCCCAATATAGGTCGTTTAAATGTGTCTGATGCTCTCTTGTCATCTCTTGGACTCCTTTGCCAGGCTATTATGTATCCCCTTTGTAAAAAAGTTTAGAAAGACTCTCATGTTCTCATGGCTCAATTTCAACTTCTCATCTTTCCCCAGAATGCCCCTTTCGAAAGTTATGAATTCCACTGAATTTTGCTGTCAGCATTTGAACCTCACTTAGATTCATGTATATTCTGTGATCATAGCTAAAGAAAAGGAGAAAACAAAAAGACTCTTTCCCCCTCTTATCCTTTCTTTTGATCTATTGTTATGTAGGGAAATAAAGCAGCTTTTCTTAAGCCAGGGCTCAGTTCTCTCTTCCATCTAGGACCTAGCTGAGGAAATAATAACTAGGCAGCTTCTTTCCCCAGTGCTAGGTCACCATACAGGTTCTAGGGAAGGGACTTCTCATTTGTTTATATTGCTACTTCCAGAGTGATTCTGTGGTCTTCCCTGCTGAGGATTCTCTAGTCATTCTCCACAGAGAGTAGGGTCTGGACACCCAGCAGTCTAACCCCTGCTGATATCTTTGGATTCATCTCAATAACTGCCCCCTCTTGCCCTCCCTATCTTTTCTACCCACCACCCTATCCTGCAGTCATAGGGAGCTACTTGGATTCTTTGAGATCAACTTCTGAGAAGCCTTTCCTGCTGCTCCATGGGCTTCCATAGCATCCAGTGTGGATGAGCTGGAGCAGGACTGGCGAGGGAATGAACTGGATATTGCAGCAGAACCACCTCGTCGGGATTGTACAACTGATCCCGATCCAGTTAAATGCGAAGTCAAACAAATGATTTGATGCCCCTCTGTATCTCCCAATAGAATGACAAGAATCGCGTTTTCCACATGTGCTTTTCATAACTCAGTGCTCCATTTCCCTTCCACTTAGGACTGAACTGAGGGAATCAACCTGTTTCTCAGGGGTACTGCTTAAGAAATTCCAGGATTGACAGAAAAGGGTGGAAACTATTTTACCGTTTCTGTGTAAAGTGTTCTGTGTAAAGGATACCCCTTTGTCATTTTTCCCCTGCAAAATGTGGTGGCTTGAGTGGTGGCTAATGAAGGTTTGCTCCATCGTTTAGCCCTGAGTCAAGGGAGAAGCACAGATGCCGACAAGGATGGGATGCTGTCAGAGGTGAAAATTCCTTCTGGGTAGTAATTTATATTCATCTTTTGAGAATAGGTGCTTATATCAACAGATGATATAGTTTACAAATTTCATCTCTGTAGATTTTAAATGTCAGTTTTATTATAATGCTAATAATTCATTGTATTTTGGAAGTTAATCATTGAACCCTTAATAACTTAACTTGTAATCATTAGGCCTAATAGTCATAGAAGGATCGTGGAAGGGAACAGGGAGATGGGTTGAAGCAGGGTAGCACCATGGTTAAGCAGCAAGCTCTGAAGACCTGCTGTGTGGCCTTGGGCAAGATGCTTAGCCTCTCTGTGACTCAGTTTTCTCCTCTGTGAAAATGGGGAATGATAAAGGTACCTTACTGAGTTGTTATGAGGAATACATGTGTTATTCATAGAAAGTGCTTACATTGGTGCCTGACACTTAGCTAATATTTACTGAGCACTTCCTGTGATATTTTGGTCATTTATCTGTTTTTGATATAGTAGCTGCCTCTCTTCAAATACCTCTAAAAAGATACTAAGTCTGTTTACTTGCCTTTTCCCACTAGGCTCTGAGTCCTGTTAGTCATGTTTGTATCCCTAGCATTTACCCTGCAGGAAACACCCATAATTATTTCTTGAGCAAATTAAAGAGGGAATCACAGTGAACTGCTGCTGCTTCCTGCTTCTCCTTCATCACATCATGGAAGAATGAAAAAGGAGCACGAATCTGCCATGGTGTAGGATCACTCTCTGGGGGTTGTCTGACCACAGCAATTAAGAATTCACAAAGATGATTAATCTTACGTGGCTATGCTAGTAAAATAACTTTGATAGGCTCATTGAACTGGAATTTCCCTAAAGGGTCATAGAAGCCATCTCCCTGCTTTTGGGCAGGTGGTTCTAATATAATGTCGAAATGTTAGCTGTGTACTATTTCTAATAAATCTCCAAAAGAAAGAATTCCCTATCTTTCTGGCTGCTAATATATAATAATTTAGTGGCCTATATTTCTTAAATGAGAACTTCATTGGGTAGTTTTAAAGGCATTAAAGATTTAGCTGAGGTACAATGAAAATGAATGTCAGACTTTAGAATGAATGTTCATTCAGGTAGCTGTCTTTGCAACGTTAGAGATTCTTGAAAATAAGCTGGGTAAGTATCAATTCTGTGTGGCTTACTTGGAATCCTATCTAACAAGAGGCTCATTGATACACCAGTTGGCGTTGCTTTATCAGGCATTTATTGAGTGCCTTCTAAGTACTAGGTTGGTGCAAAAGTAATTGCGGTTTTTGAAATTGCTTTTAAGAGTAGGCACCATGCTCCAGGCTAAGACATATTAATGCATCCTGTGCACATGGTCCCTGCCCTTTTGGAACTTGTAGTCTAATGGTAAGGCTAGACTTTGAAAAAGCAATTAAAAGTGCACTGAGTATTTTGGTCAAGAAATCCTTTCAAGGGGAGTGACCTTTAAAGAATGGAAAAGAAGGGGAAGTTCACTCAGAAAAGCCTGGAGAAGTAAAGGCAGAGGCCATATCATGGCAGGTCTTCTGGACCATATGTGGTGGCTTTGGACTTTCTCCACTTAGTTGATCTGTGTCATATTTTCCAGAATTCCCATCCTTGTATGGTTCTGGGTTAGTATGGATCACAAGAGACATTTCATGGGAGATCTGGGAAGCAGGAGTGATGCAACAGCCATGCTTTTCATGCTCGGGTGTTGGTGCAAAGCTCCAGGTGCTGTGGCAGCTCGCAATGCTGTCTGAGATCTGTGAACTCACCTTGCTGGCTGGGGAGCAGTGGGAAGCACCTGGATCTGCTATTCTTCCACCTCCCACCAGATCTCCTCTTTCAGCTTCTTCGAGTCCTGAGCCAAGTGCACAGGCAGCTCCATGCCTAAGGTTGAGGTTGAAGATGGTGAAAAACAAATGCAGGTTCCAGTTTGTCCTCACAGTTTCCAGTGTCTTTGTGGATCCCCATTCATTTGTATCTCCATTCAAATGGGTTCCAATCTGTTCTTGTTTTTGTCCCTATCCAGCTTGCCTTCTGATCATTAGTCTGGTTGATTTATGATAACTTTAGGCTTGGAACTAGATGCAGAGGCAATGGCCAACAGGGACTGCTCCAACAGCTCTCACAATTGTGTGAGGTCTACTCCCTCTAATAAATCCTTTGTTGTTTATCATGGTGGTTCCTCTAGTCTGATGAAACCCTGACTGATACACTATGAAAATGATTTTGGTGTTTATCCCAAGAGGAATGGCAGCCATTGTAGGGTTCTAAGCCATACAGTGATGTGATCAGAATTTTTCCCTATTCTGTCTGCAGTGTAAAGAATGGCTTGGAGTGGGGTGTTTAGGACAAGAGTAGCTGTGAGGAGGTCTGTGGGCAGATAATGCTAAACTTAACCAATAACCATGCTTGTTTTTTCTTCCTGACCAAGATTTGGATACTTCTTCAGTCTTTTCACAATTTGGTGAGACCATGTGACAGAGTCCTAGCTAATGGAATGAGAGTGGATGTGATGTTTGCCACTCCCAAGCTCGGCTACCCTCCATGTTCTCTCTTTTCTCATCTGCTAGACAGAAGTAGCAGACTCAATAGAGGACTCAGATGCTCTAAAAGATGGCAAAGAAGCAGGATAGAAAGAGCCTGGGTCCCCGAACAATTGTTTGCAATAGGAGTCCCACCTCCAACTCTCATTGAACTCTTCTGGGTGGAGAAGTAAATGTTTATTGTGGGAATTCACCTAGATTTTGAGCTTCTTTGTCAAAGTAGCAAATGCTATTTAATCTAAGTAATACAGAATGTAGATAATAGGTAATGATGGAATAAAATACCAGCAATAGAAATTAAAAAAGGTATTTAGAAACTTGAAACAGTAGTTCTTGGTGGTTGATTAGATGGAATGGTGATAGAGAGGACAAGTTAATAATGAGCCTCAAGTTTTTAATTTGGATAACAGGTTCAATGCTAGTGCCATTGACTAAGATGATGAACACTAGAGGAAAAGCAGATTTCTAAAGGAAGGGGTAAAAAGTCAGTTTTGTATGTGGGGAGTTGTTTGAGATGCCCTGAAACCTTCAAGTGGAGATGTTTTTGTTTATTTCTCTTCATTTTCCCTTCTGGGAACTTCATATTGGCCCTGACCAGTAACTTGTACTATATCATGATATATAGGAAATCTGCTTTGTTTTTGCTTCTAGTTCTTGAGACCTCTCCAAGATTATATTACACACTCTCATCTCTATCAATTTCTAATTTACAGATATAAGAGGCTGCCCTGTAGAGGAGGAAAGAGGAAGTTGGCCATGATTGACCTTGCTAGGTCATCTTCCTAATCTTTGTCCTTACCTGCCCCCTCAAATGGAATATAAAAGGCAATGCAAGATGAGCATCCTCAGAGACATTGTTTTGTTTGGGTTTCATGTATTGCAATTGCCAAGAGATGCTTAGGCTACCTCTAGAGGGAAGATGATTGATGGTTAACCTATGTGGTCCAACCAAATGTCTGAGGGGTTATTGGTAATTAAAATGGGCAATAGCGATTTTCCATTTCTTCTGACTTTGGGTGTTGGCGTGTGGAAGTGGTATTGATACTCATGACCAAATAGGCACTTACCAATTTCAGTTTTCATAAGTTGCCTACCAAATGCAAGCTAGTAACCCAGATGTGGGAGAACTAATATTCCATTGTTAATCGTTAGGTCCATAATTTTTATTTCCTCTACTTGCCTCCTCTTCCCTCCTCTGCATAATGAGTTGGGCTTATATAATTGCACCCATTTACTCACTCATTCATTCAATCAATTATTTGTTCCTATTTTACGCCAAGTAATGAACAGAAGGTGTTGGGGATACAAAACCCAACTAATTGGAATATCAATGTTACAGGAGCTTATACTTTAGTGAAATTAGAGACAAATTATTATACAGTTTTAATCCAGAATAATAAGTGCTATGGGAGCACGCACAGAGGAAACTTAACCCAATCTTAAGGAATCAGGAAAGTTTGCAGAGGATTGACAGGAATAGTGGGCAGATAAAGAAGATGGGCAGTGAGAGGAGGAGTGGAAGCACTTTTGCTAGTGAAAAGCATGAATAAAGGGGATAATTTTCTGCTCTTACCCTGGATGATCTTTGTGTGGTACTGTCCATCACACATGGGAGAGACGGCTCCTAGAGCTGCTCCACACTGTTCACAGAGGATGCCATTCCAAGGGAACTGAGGAATAGGGGAAGTCTTTAGCTTATTCCTCTTTTAGGTTTGTTTGGGATGCAGTTCCTTCAGTATTTTGAGTCTATGAAAGCATCATGTTGTATACTTAAATATATACCACAAAAAATAAAAAATTTGCTATTTAAATCTCTCTTAATCTCTTTGTGTGTGTGTGTGTCCGTGTGTCTATACGCATCTCCCTATTTTAAAAATATTTCTCTCCTGAAGTCTTCAGACCATAGAAAATGGCCCTTATGGGAAAAGATGTTGGTGCTGGATTCAAACTTAAATTGTTTTCATTCTTCTATAAGTGCCTGAATATGACATAAGGGAGACAATGATTAAAAACAAAAGAGGAAACATGTCTACATTTTTAGGTACAAATGTGAAGGGACAAATGTGCTTAAAGATGCTAGTTCAAAAAACATGACTCCAGAGGTATGTGTGCCATTGTGATTGACAGGGACATGATGGAGATTTTGTGTCAATGCAGGAAAAAGCTGAAGTAACCGGGTGTACACAATATATGAAGTTTCCCTGGAATTTCCAAGGAATGCTCAGGTGATTCAGATGCAGAGCTCCACAGAGCACAATTTTAAGAAACAGTGCTCTAAAAAATGAGCTGAACATGAGAGGTTTAATTTCTTTTTTCCTGCAGTTCCATGGAATTGTTTTCCATTCGTTTTTGGCTCTTCCTGAAGACATTTCCACATGATGACATAGGGAGAACACATTTGCAAATCACATTCAGGGTGGTGAGAGATAATGAAATTGAAGTGTCAGCAGTTTGCAAGCAAGAGGAAGGCATTTTCCCCCCCCAAGCTCTGTTATTACCTTATTCAATTTGCACTTTATTTTGAAGCACATGTATAGAAATAAGCAAATTATTAATTCAGGCTTGTCTTCAATTTTGTGCTTGGCCTGCAAACCTCTAACATCTCTTCCAGTTCCCCAGGCGAACTGCTGAAGGCTTGGTGATAGGCTGAGGCGGGCATATTCATTATTCAATATGAGCTGCAAGCAATTTGATATTTCATGTGAGCATGTGGCGGAGCTGAGGAGGAGGGGGAAGTGTCATTCAGGGGAATATGGTCTTGACTGTTACCATTTTCACGTTTAGCTGAAGGCTTAACATTAGCTGTGCTCACATGTTTCAAGGATAAGGATAATTCCATTGAGAATCTGGGCTACAGCCAGGTGTTTTTGTCTCTGTGACACATCCTATTTCTCTGTGCAGAACAGCCCTTTTTGAGCCAGGCCATGTGCTCAGCATCATGGGGGGCTTTGTGTGTTCCCTCTAGAGCCCTGGGAATAATGAGATCCTGAACAGCAAAGGGCAGAGTCCCTGGAAAGCAGCCATACCTGGTGCAGGTGGGGAATGTGCACGA
Source organism: Piliocolobus tephrosceles (assembly GCF_002776525.5). NCBI lineage: Eukaryota > Metazoa > Chordata > Mammalia > Primates > Cercopithecidae > Piliocolobus > Piliocolobus tephrosceles. Next base: position 62,998,232 of record NC_045444.1, on the reverse strand, counting down.
CCCCCAGCTCCTGAGGTTCTGGAAGCATTTCTAGATAGTGTCTGCATCATCTGTTAACACCTCCATTTCACTGGTGGGCACCCACTCCCTTGAAAGGGTCCTGTTATTAGAGAAATTTACTCCATGTTCTTCCTTCTTCACATATCTACAAATGTGTTTTCCTCTGCTTATGTTCTCACAGGTTATGCCAACCTTTAGGATCATAGAATTTTATAATGGAAAGGTCATTAAAGTTCATTTGTTTTAGTGTCCCCATTTTTACTTAGGTAGAAACAGGATTTGAGAGGTTAGGTGATTTGTCCAGGGACACACGGCTAGTTAGATGCAGACTGGGAACCAGATCCCAGATATCTGGCATCCCCAACTGAGTGCTCTTTCTAAGACAGCAAATACCTAAAATAAAGCCTGAAATACAGGGAGAACTCAGTTTGTGTGTGCTGAAATGATAGTTTTTGTAAACCATAGTATTTTTGACAAATGTTCCATCCAAGATGTATTCATTTTCCATCACATCAGCAGAAGATCTGAGAAATGCCTTCTCGGCTGTCTGAGAGAGCGTGTTGCATGTCTGCAGTGTTGGAGGCCTGGAGGCTGCACTTTCCCCCGGCCTACCAACCTGCACTTTCCTGGTGCTTTGCAGAGGGATGGCTCAGCCTTCCCTGGCTGATCTGTTAACTGAGTAATATCACTGGTCACTCTGGGATGAGAATAGTCTGTGTGTTTGGAATAACAATGAACAAATTGATACTGAGCTATCAGACAAAACCAAAAAAGTCTGGGATGCCCTTAACGCAGCCATTCTAAATGGTTTCCTTAGGCAACAGCGGCTGATTGTCTGGGCTGCTGCTCTGGCGCATTTTGCTTGCAGCAGACTAATAGGCCTAGTTAATTGGCAGACAAGGACGTGAAGGGCACAAGCAGAGTGCAGCTAAGGAGTGCAGGAGGTAATGGTGGTTTAGCAGAGCTGCTGGGGCAAATTAGCATAACGCCCCATTAATGTGAAAAGTGATGCTAGAAATATGAAGACTTAAAAATCTACTTTCCTTGGAGCAGTGTTAAGAAGCTTTCAGACCCCCCATTCTGTATTTGCTTTGGTTCTGTTTTTACACACACACGGGCATGCACACTCACACACACTTGCACACATGGTTATAATTATTGCCAAACTCCAGGTGTGACTCTAAAGCAGGGGTTTTCCCAGTATGGTCTGAGGAAGCCTTAGGATGCCCAGTATTTTTGGGGGTCTGTAGGCTCAGAACTATTTTCATTATCATGGTAAGACATTATCTGTCTTTCTCACTCTCATTCTCTCATGGTGTACAGTGGAGTTTTCCAATGACATGATGTGTGATACACAACAGTTTGTAGGAGCAGGTATGAGAATTTGGCTGGCTTTTGTGAAGCCACATGTTAAAGGGATTTGCAAAGATGAAAAACAATCCCATTACTCTTGCTAAATTTTGTTTTGAAAGATGTAATAATTTACATAAAATATGATGTTTATATTAACATGTAGTAGATTTATTATTGTTATTTGAAAATGAATCAGTGACATTTCCCAGTTTTAATATTGTATAGTGCTTTATATATCTCTTAGGAAAGAGAAATCTCATCATTTTTGTTAGAGCCACCTTCTGCCAGCACCCTCCACAGGTGTGGCATCCCCTGCAGATGAATTAGCCAGGACCATTGTGGTGGCGTCCATGTCCAGATTGAAGGCTTAAATGCAATTATTACTCTGAACAATAGAGGGTTACCTTCTCAGTTTTCCTGAGAGAGAGAGATATGAGGTATTGATCCAGTTCTGCCATGAGGCTGTTTGCTTTGTTTATCAATGAATTTGAAATAGAAAACATCTTGAAGATGCAGAGGCTGGTGACTTACTAGGATTAGAGGCCCTTTCAGAAACATCAGATGTGGACAGGTTTTGAGTTTGCAATGTAGGGGCCCAGACCTACATTCCTGTGTTATCTAGTGTTAGTGCTTCTTCTTTTTTTGTTGTTCAGTGAGAAACTATATGGGAAGATAGATTATAGACTGCCTCTTTCATCTATTTACCCATTTCCACTCCTTCTGTTGCAATCTCTCACACATGTGATTTACTTAGAGGTTCTGGCATAGCACATGTTCAACGAACGAGACTGAAAAGAAAACGGGGAGCAACTGAACACTTCTTCCTGTGCTTGTTTTCTTGAAAACATACATGTTATCATTATCATTTTTGTGTTCATATAAGTAGCATTTTGTTTTTTGTGTGTATGATTATCATTTTATCACTTCCCAGTCAAGAACTCTGAGGCTCAGGTTAAGTGACTTGTCCAAAACCACAGGCTAATGACAGAGTTGAGATTCAAGTAGAGTCTGTTTGACTCCAAAGCACCAACTCTTTGCAGGATATCAAGCTGTTTTTATCCAATAAAAAAGTCCATTGAGATGGAAGTTTTGTTTTTGTTTTTTAAGTGAAATTGCTTAAGCATTGCTTTGAAAAATATATCCTGATGAATTATTTTCGTTTATTATGTCTCCCAAAATATACTGCTTAAGTTTGTGACTGGAGGGGTGATCATGGATTAGGGAAGAGAGAGCTCAGTTTCTTCCTTGGGGAGGGGCCTGCGTTGGGCTACAGAGGCAAGGCAGTAGCCCAAGACTTGTTTTTACTTCCTATATGTGTTGTATTAGTTTCCCATGGCTGCCATAACAAAATTGTCAAAAACTAAGTAGCTTAAACTAACACACATTGTTATGGTTCTGTAGGTCAGAAATCTGACATGGCTCTCAGTGGGCAAAGAAAGTTGTCAGCAGGGCTGTGTTCCCTTCTAGAGGCTCTAGAGGACAATCTGTTTCCTGTCTTTTCCAGCTCCTAGAGGCCACCCACATTCCTTGGCTTGTGCCCATCCCCCCACCTTTATTTTCAAAGCCAGCAATGTTGCATCTTACACTCATCTTCTGCACAGTTCACACTTCCCTTCACTGACTAGGGAAAGGGTTGTATTTTTAATTTTTAATTTTTTTTGCTTTTAAGAACTTTTGATTAGATTGAGCCTACCTGAATAATCCAGAATAATTTCTCCATCTCAGGATTTTTTTTTTTTTTTTGAGACAGAGTCTCGCTCTGTCACCCAGGCTGGAGTGCAGTGGTGTGATCTCAGCTCACTGCAACCTCTGCCTCCTGGATTCAAGCGATTCTCCTGCTTCAGCCTCCTGAGTAGTTGGGACAACAAGTGCACACTGCCACACATGGCTAATTTTTGTATTTTTAATAGAGATGGGGTTTCACCATGTTGGACAGACAGGTCTCCTGACCTCAAGTGATCAGCCTGCCTTGGCCTCCCAAAGTGCTGGTATTGCAGACGTGAGCCATTGTGCCCAGCCTCAGGACTCTTAACCTTAATCATATCTGCAGAATCCCTTTTGCTATGTAAAATAATATATTCACAGGTTTAGGGGATTAGGGCATGGGCATCTTTGAGGGGCCATTATTCTATCCACCACATGTATGAAACCTGACAAAGCATGTTGTACCATCACTGAAATGTACTAACCAGTTTTCATAGGGATGTCTGGTGTCAAAATGAACCAAGGTTAATTCTGAATCGGTGACTTTATTGAACAAGTATTTATTAAGCCTATTGAGCATGCAGTATTTCTTGAGATCATTGTTTTTAAAAAAATAATAAACTTTATTTATTATTATAGAGCAGTTTTGGCTTTACAGAAAAATTGAGCAGAGAGTACAGAGAGCTCCCGTATACTCGCATTCTCGTTGCTTTCATTTCCCCTATTATTAACACCTCACATTGGTGTGGTACAGTTTTTACAATTGATGAACCAATCTTGATATATTAATATTATCTTAAAAATCCATAGCTTACATTAGGGTTTACTCTTGGTGTTATATATTCTATAGGTTTTGACAAATGCATAATGCCAGGTATACACCATTATAGTATCTTACAGAATAAGGTTACTGCCCTAAAAATCCTCTATGTTCCACCTATTTATTCTGTTCACCTGCCTCCCAACCCCTGCCAGCCAATGATCTTTTAATTGTCTCTGTAGTTTTGCCTTCTTTAGAATGTCACATAGTTGGAATCATACAGTACGAAGTCTTTTCAGACTGGCTTCTTTCAGTTAGTAATATGCATTTGAGGTTCTGTAGGTATTTTTATGGCTTTGTAGCTCATTTCCTTTTATTGCTGAACACCATTCCGTGGTACGGATGGAATAGTATCACAGTTTGTTTATCCAGTTACCTACTGAAGGTCATCTTATTTGCTCCCAATTGTTGCTAATTATCAACATAACTGCTGTTAACATCTGTGTGCAGTTTTTTGTGTGGACATAAGTTTCCAACTCATTTAGGTAAATAGCTAGGAGCACGATTTCTGAATCATATGTAAGACTACATTGGGTTTTATAGGAAACTGCTAAAAGATCAGTGTTTTTTAACTGACAACTTTACAGTACCTGGAGAAAGTCGAGCTGGCAGTGTCTTGGGTCTGCTTTCAAAACTTAGATAAGAAAGGTTCTGATTTTATGAACTTTGTATATTGAGGTTCTGAGTATGATTGCATTTACAAAAGGATTCTACTGCTAAAAAGCAGTTGAAAGCTGTTGAAAACCTAGTATTTTGTTACAAATATCATCTCCTCTCATCTTCACCTTGACTGGGAACCCAAAAGGTGAATTGCATTGCAAGGGAGGTAATTAGGATGACTTTGAATGTCATACTGCAGTGGGCCAGGCACATCTCCCACTGGTGAGAAGGCAGGCAAATCTTCTCTTCTGGAGAAAGATAACGTTGCAGTCTGAAAACAATGAAATTATTGTCCTAACAATAACATATGAGAGTGCTGTGCAGCAGAACGTAACTCCCCAAGGACTTACACCTATGCAGCTATTTGTCTAGATAAACACACACATCACACACCACCCACTCACATATACTCCACTGATGACTGATATGCACAGCCTTCCTTTGACTCTTTTATGTTGCCACAGAGACTGTGTCTTAGTAGTTGAGAGGGTGGCGTCAACACAGAGGTGAATCCCAGTTCCACCACCAACTTTCTGCATGACTTTGTGAAAATAATTTATCCTCTCTTAGTTTCCTTGTCTATAAAATGAAGGTAATAGTAGTATCTATCTTGTAGGGTTATTGTGTAGATATAATAATAAGATGCATGCAAAACTCAGTTCCTAGCACATAGTGAGTTCTTAATAAATGATAGCCATGTAGAAAACAACCTTTCTTCGTAAACTCCCACCTTTTGGTGAAAGGGGAGATGTTTTCCCCCAAATGAGATCCCTGAGGAAGGATTAGGTAGGATGGTATTTAATAGACTTCATGTTATCCCACCCAAGAATCCCTTTCACCTTGACAGCTCAGCTGCATTTATTGAACCCCCTTCCTCCACCCCATCCACCTTTCCAGCTCAGTCCATCCCCGGATTTCAGTTCCACTCCTGACTCTAGGAATGGAAGGAAGTTTTAGGGAGTCTAAGGATATGCGTCCACTAATTTGTCTTGGTCATTTTTCACATCTGGTCTCATTCTGAGCCTGACAGTCCAGTTCTTTGTGACTGAGTCCTTGCCTTATGGGCTTCTTCCTCAGTGATATTAGAAAGTTTTTCTCCAGCATTTTATTTTCTGCCTGGATTTCTGCCTCTGAACTCAAATTCTCATCACAGTTGAGTTATCACAAACCTGCCCCTGACAACCATCTACACTCCTGGATCCCTATTAAATAACTCTCGTTAGGCCATAAGCTGATCACCTGCTCTGCCCCCGATTGGAACAGCACTTGGCACTTGTACTAATGGTTCTTTACACTCTTATTCTGGGTGGGACATATCTGTAGCTTCACTTTGCAAAGTAGTCATGCCTCTTAGTCCAATTCCCCCTTTAAAAAAATTCCTAGACTTGCTGTATCTTGAAATCTATCTGCTGGACATTTTTTCTAACCCTTTCCCAGCTTGATCTATCCCACCATGGTTAAGGACTGATTCTGTTATTAGAGTTTGAGCAATTGGTCATAGACCCCAGTGTTACAATAAGATACAGCTTATAAATTGATCAAAGCTATAAATTTTCATATAAGAAGTGAATTATTCAAGACTTTGGCAGGAAACAGATGTCATATTCAAGATGGGTAATTGAAGAGAGTTTAATAATGGGCTATTTAAGAATGAGTGGATAGGGTTTGAAAAAAGCAACAAAGCATAGTTGCCAGCAGAGAGCTATTACATCACTAAATCTGGTGGAACAGGGGAAAAAGTAGTTAATGGAACCCAGAGAGAGACAAACAGTGTTACAGGGAGAGGACTACTTGAGTACTGGAGCCTTCAGCTGAGGCATGCAGCTAGTTCAAAGCCACCATGCTGGGAGACAGCCAGTAATATAAATATCTTATCTCATTCTCCTCCTTCCCTTTGATCAGCTGATTCTATTTGCTGAACCCACCTGGAAGCCTATGCTCAAGGGAGCCCATTGAGTCAGTTCAACAGAATAGTGAGAATGGGCTACCCAGAATAGTGAGAAGTATGGGTAGTGGGGCCTTAAGAGGCAAACAGAAGCAAGGAGGCACCAAGCTGTACATAATATCTGGCCAAGGTCAGGTATGTTCTTCAAGAATTTCAGGGTAATTATGTCCCTGGTCATATTGAAGACATTCTGTACCTACCAGTGACCTAATGGCTTTTATTGACTGGCTGTGACAGCCAATTGTATATATATATGATAGCCAATTGTATAAAATTGTATAATTCTGCCTGAATTGTATAAAATTGCAGATCCAGTGCTTCAGCAGTAATAACAATGTTGTGTTGATCCTATGCTTTTTGTGATAAAGATAATGACACCTTAGAAATGTTGCATTGAGGATGAAAAGAGAATCTATTGTCTTATTTATGGTTATTAAGTAAATTTCATGGGCTGAGTCACAGTACTGGGGTGGGAGGAGGAATCTCCTTTCTTCAACTTCTGTAATGTATAATTTTACACTCTTGTGGAAGTATAAAATCTATATTTCCGAAGTCGAGGGTGTGCTGTTTGAAAATAAATCAAATGGGTCAAAAATGTCTAGATTTTAAAAATAGGTAAATGAGGGGGTTATTCACACCAATAAAGTGTTCTTTGCTTCTCAAAGTGATTGACTACACATTCTCCTGAAGTAGTAGAACCATAGTAATTGAACATGAAATATGACTTTATTTACCAGAATGTAATTTTCAAGGATGCATCTTTAAGTGAAGAAAAGTGGATTGATGTTAATAATACCTGTAATGATGCATAGAATTTAGGATTAGCAATAACTTCATAGACTCTGGTTGTAAGGGTCCTTGAGGGTATATGGTACAACTACTCAACTAGACCTGGAAACCTTTGTCTATACCCCATACCCCAAAAGTCATCCAAGCTGTGCTTACCCACCTTCGGCTCCCTGGAAGTCCACTGACATAATTTCCTCAACAAATATCAGCCATCATGATTCAGATAAATGTAATCTTAATGTATCGTAATGTGGTTAATTGCATTATAATTATTAATATCTATTGAGATAGAAGTTTACTAGTGGTTTGGAAAAAATGCCTCCTTAATCAAATTTGAACTGTAAGAGCTTTCATTTATATTAGATAGTTTTAACTGGGGGATGACAGAGTAGAGGACTGGCTGAATTGAGATCAAAGTGCTCAAAGAGACCTCAAGAGAGTGAGGGCCTGTGTCTTGCTTTAGGCAGGTAAATTAGGTACCTTGATGCCCATTTTATAGATGCTAGGAGAGGCCCCCACCAAGGGATAAGTATGACACCCAAAGTCATGAAGTTAGTGAGCAGGAACTTGAGCGCAGAGCACCCTTTTCCAGGACAGGGTTCCTGAGTAGATGAACTTCTAAAAGGCAGGAAGTGTAAAGAGAGGCTTCCCTTGGCTAGGGTGGGAGTGGACTCTGCAGTGTCCTCTGCTTCTTGGCATTATTATGAGGCCTCCACTTAATAAAGGGGAAATGGAGCACAACATTAAGCTGGACTTCGTGTTAGACTGGATTTAGGAGCTGGCCCAGAGTTCATTCTCATTTCTGGAGGAGGAAAGGAAAGGCCTTTATGCACACCTATAAATCCTGTCTTAAACAATAGCTTAATGGAATGAAGAAATTAAAAATAGTCAATGCCGTTTTCTTACTTGATACAATTAGTGGATCAGATATCTCAATTTGGTAGATGCAGCTGATTGAATTGAAGCTAGAATCCTGTTTAGCAAAAATGTAACCATGGTTAATACAACTGATTCTTTTTCTTCATTTTGTACATATTATTGTGGCTTCTACCTTTTCTGGTAAATGAATCCCCTCAAACTTCCATTGTAACTGGCCCACATTGGGGGAAGGAGCTTAGTGGATTGTGTGATGATCACAGAGGTCAGTCTGTTGGCCATCCCTCACCTGGCTGTGTTAAATCTCTGGGGGCAGATTCCTAGGCTTCTCACAGATTCTGGCACCATGGAACAGATCCCAGAATCTATATCTCTATGTATCTATATTTTTGAGACAGTCTTGTACTGTTGCCCAGGCTGGAGTGCGGTGGTGTGATCTTGGCTCACTGCAACCTCCGCCTCTGGGGTGCAAGCGATTTTCCTGTCTCAGCCTCCTCAGTAGCTGGAATCACAGGTGTCTGCCACTATGCATGGCTAATTTTTGTATTTTTAGTAGAGACGGGGTTTCACCATGTTGGCCATGCTGGTATTGAACCCATGACCTCAGGTGATCTGTCCACCTCGGCCTCCCAAAGTACTGGGATTACAGACATGAGCCATTGTGCCTGGCCCCAGAATCTATATTTTCAACAAGCTCCCCAGATAATTCTGAAACTCCTCTAGGTCTGGGGATTCATGATGAAAAAATATGTTTCCAGGGGCTTGAAATTCCAACAGTAATTTTTCCCTGGCCTCTAAGAGTCCTCTGAAAGCACGTGAGTGTTCTGGCTAATACTTCAGGCCTTTTGCCTTGTAGGGGCAAGCCGGGGGCCGGGGGGGGGGGGGCAGCAGAGAGATAGTGGGGTAGAGGGTGGGGTGAAAAATGATGGGGATGAGGCCCAAGGAATGAGGACTCAGCAAGCAAAAGGCTGGTGGGAGAATCAAGAGAAACTTGGCCCATTTGACAAACATGCTCAGAGCCAGCTCTGGATGAGTGAACACAGCTGGTAACCTTTGCTATCTTACTTCCTTTGAGATGAAGATGATAATAGTCAATGGGGGTAGAGGGTTGTTAGGTTTAAAGAATTTGTATGGTTTTGTAATTCTTATCCTCTTTCCAACCTAAGAAGCAAAACAAAATTGAACTGTTATGTAAAGTAACCAGCAAGTCTGAGTATGGAAGGCAGTCTTCAAGAACATTTATTAGAATTTATTAGATGTGAAAATATCTGACTTCACCAGGAGGAGGCTGCTTTTGTCATGTGACGGTAGGAAGTGGAATGTTCCAGTTTGTGAGTATTGTATTTTTCTGAAGGCTAAAGAAAGCAGATACACAGTAATTGAGCATATTCAGCAGTCCTAAAGAAAACAGAATGTTGGTGTATTCATTGAGTTTCTCTGGGGCAGCCCTGGCTGCTTGGGCTTTGGGCTGAGGCTGGAGAGATGAAGGAGGCACCAGCACTGCCCTCTCCCAGGTTTGTGGCCCCAAAGCCCAACAACAAGCAATTCAGTTAACTGGGAAATACTATCATTTAAAAAAAGTTACTGATACTGTGTACTCAAGAATTAGAAAGAAGACCACATTTTCTCAAGTATTTTAACAATTCTTAGGCCATATTAGATTTCTTCCCAAGCTTGAGGCATTAGCTTCTCCTTGAATTGTGCCTTGAACACTTTTTTTTAAAAGAAAGATTATGGCATGTTAAACTGTGATTTACTCATTTCTGTAATTAGATGTAGTGATTAGAATCCCCTTTATCTTACTCTGCAGTTTTCCTTTATGGGAAATTATGAAAGAATAATAGGTAAAAAGTTCAGAATGGGAGAAAGAATAAACAGAATGCTGAATGGTTAAAGGAGACAGAATGCTGAATGGATAATAAAATATTTAGTGCTTTTCAATTAACTGTTCTCACGATTAGTACACTAGTATATTATATCATAAAAATCATGTCTATTAATTTTTTGCAGCCATTATCTTGACTGTGATTTACTCCCCTCAAATCATTAACAATGCCATTAAAAAGGTGGCTGGAGATGAATGTCCTGGATAGAGTTCAGGGATGTAATAGGATTATTGTTCAGGGTCACAGGGAGATTGAAGACCAGCAAACGGAGGGAAGGGGGTTTGAGACTGCAGTGCTGGGTAATAGGGGGAAAGAGTAGAGGAAGGCACACAGCCCTGGGGTTTGAGAGGCAGGTGGATCACTCAGTGTGGTGTGGGGGTGGGGGGAGTCCTTTAGATGAGGCACTGCATTACTTTAATCTGAGGAAGACGCAGGTTGTGAAAAGCCCAGTGACTTGGAGAACATGGAGCTTTCCTCATGGTGGAATTTCATATGCACAGGGAGAAGATAAATATGTGTGTGTATAAGAGTCCCCAGGGTCCTATCGGAGGCAATGAAGCATTCTTGTTCCAGGTTATGCTGGCGGCTTGAGGGCAGCATTTCCATCCAGCCAAAGAAAGGGCCGTGACTTTTCATAAATAGTTCTCTTCTTGGGAAAATGAGATAAGCTGTATAAGCAGAAAAGTGTTAACCAAGTAGACCAATGAAAGTTGAGCTGAGTGGAGTAGCAATGCTGCCGTGCATTCTAAGGAGGTTGGAAACTCCATGTCTTCACTTTAACTACCTGTCTGGGTGTCTATCTTCAAATCATTGGCTAATCAATATTCAATTCATCATCCTATTATTGGTTATACATGTTAGCATCTTGAAACATCTTTTGGCTTACATAAACAAACACAGAAGTTTTATTACTATAAAAAACAAGGCTTGGAAAATTTTTGTTTGTTTTTTTTTTTTCTCAGGACTTGGGACAACCACACAGCCTTAGTGAATACAGAGTCTATTTGAATTCAGGGTCTGAAATTCTAACTTCCTACCTTAGCTGCTCCGAGTACATGTTGGAGATGGGCCAGTGAGTCCCCTTTCCATTTTCACTGTGCAAATCAGTGGTAGAGGCCAGAGTCAAAAGACTCTGGCTTTTCAGTTTTAAATGGATCTTTTCCAAGTGAAGTTTGACCACAAGACATGTCTTCATAAAGCAAATGATCTGTCACAATTTCATAAGCAGGAAATAGGAAACTGGAACTGGCTAATCAATCATATAACGTTTTTAGCAGCTTAGTACACATTATGAGTTAGTATCATTTTAACATTGTTCATTATAACTGGGAAACACAACATTTCTCTTTACTGTTAATACCAGCTGTGGAAGTTAGCACTGGTGCTCACTGATGCCCATAACCTGATCTTGAAAGACTGGACTGAAACCCCAAGAAATCCTTCTTTAAAAGTTCTAATAATATTTCATAATAATATTCTGTAAGCCAGAGTTCAGAGTTATATCTTTCTAGATTACTGTCTTCTTAATTTCCATTATAAAATTATATATGATATATCTGTTATTACTGTCTAATGACAGTATAAATATATGTGTGTGTGTGTGTGTGTGTGTGTATATATATATGAAATGAACCATGTAAATGGATAAATAATGGTCCAAACCATATATTGCTATCACTTTCATGATCACTTTTGATCACTCCACATGAATGAAATCATAGGCATTTTTAGGCTTTGGAATCTACAGTGGACAGCTTAGCTGTGTTGAGTTCTGATTATTGGTGTAACTCGAGCTGCAAGTGACAGTGGAATGAAGGTCTCTCTTATCTTATGGTCCCAATTCTTATAATGGTTAGAGCTCCCTCTATAAATGTGGGGAAATCTCCTTAATGGAGAATCCAGCAGGCTGGCATCAGTTGTCCAATTTACAAGAAATCTATTCACAAGAATGTTTCAAGAAAATCTTACAGTTTCACAACATCTAGTGAGAGGTGGCCAACAGAAGGCCTTCTCCAAAGCCCTGAGTGAAGATTATTTTTGTGCCAGGGCTATCTGTGGTTACAAAGTCTTCCACAAAGCCAGCAGCCTCCTCTTCATTTCTCAGTGGGCATGCCAGACTGGTGGTTCTCATCCTTGGCTGCCTATCAGAGTTTTTGAAATACAAATTCTTGAGCCTTTCCCCTGGAGATTCTGATCCAGTCCCTTTGGGGTGGAATTTAGGCATCAGTATTTTTTTTTAAAAGCTTCATACGTGGTGATTCTTATTCCCAGACAAATGATGACTGCCCTAGGTCATGGAAGGCAAGCCTAATACATCTTATTTGCATATATAGTAGGTGACTGTAAAATTCTGGGGACTCACTGCAGAGTGGTGCCTTCTCATAGAGTATCAAACACTGTCCTTGCTGCAGCCTTACCCTTTACAAATAAGAGTGGTTGAGCCTTCTCCGGTGACTGCGGTGTCCTGCTTAAGTCTCAACAATGGAGACTGATGTCCCCTCCCTCAGAAGCACCTTCTTCCAGCCTGGAGGTATGCAGAACCTTTGATTGTTCCTGGTTGAACCCTCACTAGAAAGGGAGTGGCCATTGTTAGAAAGACGTCATTGTCAGTAGGATCCTGGTTGTTGTCCCCATCCCAGATGGATGCCTGAGTGCAGTAGCTCTTGGGCACGTCAATGGTGCATTCCCTGTGGCTGGGAGAGGCCAAACTGAGGGCCCACACTCTTTTGAAGCACAGTCGCATTTCTTTGGACTGCATCTGGTCTAGGACCAGTTGGTAAACATTACATAACCTGACTTCAAGACAGGGAATAACTCACTTGAATGATATACCACATGCTATTTGATATCTCTAGGGGAGGGTTTCTCCACAGTAACACTACTGGCATTCTGGCCCAGTTAATTATTTGTTGTGGAAGTTGTTCTGTGCCGTTTAGGATGTCTAGCAGCATCCCTGGCCCCTCTCCAGCAGATGCTGGTAGCAATTCCTCATCCTTCCAGTCATGATGATCAAAAATATCTCCAGGCATTTCCAAATGTCCCCTGAGAACAAAGTACCCCCACCTTACCTCTGATTGACAATCACTACTCTGAGGGAGAACTTTGCAAATTAATCATTAAGAATCATAACAGAGGTCAGCATTAGCTCTTTTACTGTTATATTCCATCTCCTTTGTTACTGCATTTAGAAGGAATGGCACACCTTTCTCCAGATTTACTGTGGTTACTGCTTGGATGTTGTCCTTGGATGTTTGATTACCTGGATACAGACTCTGAGATAGAGGTTTGTATAAAGGAGGTTTACTGGAAGATTCTCTTAGGAACACTTGCATGGAGTAGGGAAGAGGTTTGGACACAGGGAGACACCGAACTGTTGAGCAACACAAATAGGGCCTCAGCTAATCCTAATGGGAGCTCTGGAGTTGGGATAACATTTCAGAGTTGTCGAAAGTTGAGATGCGGGGGCCAGACCTTTGTATCCACTCCAGCAGCAAGTCACTGGATATGAACAGCCTCCCACCTCTGCCCCCAGGAATGGGGCTGACCCCATCAAGCCAACTGCCTTCAGACAAGTGTAATTCCTGATGAGAGACTTAGCTGCGATGTGGTCAGAGACTAGCACTCTGGGCAGCTGGGGAATGAGAGACTGCCATGAAGGGTCATCTGAGCTGTGCACCACAGTCTAAAAGAAAATGAGTTTATTTAAGTCATTTTACCAAGTCTGTGACGCTGAGAACATGAGAATATAAGAGGGATTCTAGCCCAGATGGAACTACTTGGGGGCTTTGGTTGGATGGTGTCGTCAAAAGCTGGCACCTACCTAAGGTATCTATGTGAGGGTTTTGCTAATGTAAAATATACTCTTCTGGCTTCCTTCAGAGAATGATCTTGTCTTTGTCCTCCCTGATCTATCTCAGAGCAAGAAATTACATTAGCTAAAGCACTTTTTGAATGGTGTTGAAAGAACATGACCTCCATGGAAAGGCAGGTAGTCCTAAGGGGTGACCTATGATGGGTTATCCCTGACACTGGTTAGGCAAAATGTTACCTGTCACCATTGTGTGCCAAGAGTACAAAATAAGAAGATTGCTTACCACAGTAGACTGCTGGCAGCATTGTGGGCAGGTTCCCACAGCCACAGAGGCCATGACTGTTGATGTTTTGAAGTAGCACACTTTTGCTTTGGAGCATGTAGCTACATGCTTACAATGTGATGTGGGTTGAAATGATGGGTTAAACTTCTGTGTGCAGCAGGCATTATTCCTTAATGTCAGGGAAGCTCAGAGGTGCACAGCTAGCTCTTAGATTCATTTCAGTTGTACCAGAGAGAAAAAAAGTGGGAAGAGGAGGAGGGGAAGAGGAAAGTGAAGAGGGTGAGAAAAAATAAAATAAAAAAGAGCAAGAAGAGACTAAGAGAGGAGGTGCTGAAAATGTAAGTGCTTGCTGTCACTGGCTTTGTGCTTACAGAGCTGCAGACAATTTGCATTGTTTCACCTTACATGGGCTTTTATTATAAAGGTTTGTTCATGGCATTTACTCTTCTTTACACACACACACACGCGTGTGCACACACACACCCCCCTTAGTTTTTTTTTTTTTTGAGACATGGTCTCACTCTGTTGCCCAGGCCGGAGTGCAGTGATGTGATCTCAGCTCACTGCAGGCTTTACCTCCTGGGCTCAAAGGATCTTCCCACCTCAGCTTCCCAAGTAGCTGGGACTATAGGCGCATGCCACCACACCCAGCTAATTTTTGCATTTTTTGTAGAGATGGAGTTTCACCATGTTGCCCAGGCTGGTCTTAAACTCCTGGGCTCAAGCGATCTGCCCGGTTCAGCCTCCCAAAGCGCTGGGATTATAGGCGTGAGCCACCACACCCGGTCCAACCCTTATGTTTTAATAACTTTTTAAATGTTGCCTTTCCTTTTGCTGTCCCATTTTGTTTCTCATGGTGATTTTACTCTTCTGGGTAGTTTCTAATTTGCACCCTGGAACATCCTGTGCTTAGTGGTGGCTGCATTACAATTACATAGAAGAGTCTTAGGGGGGCCTGCTTGGACAGGGGGAGCACAGTGAGCTTGTTTCCAGGCAGCACCTGTGTAGCACACATGCTATGTCTACTTATTGGGGTCGTATTGAAGCAGGCTGAGCCTCACCCCAAGCACTTTTGGAATGGCCATGCCTGTGATATGAGAAGAGTGGATGATGTTCCTTTATTTCACAGAACTTGGGAACTGAGCCAAGTTTCTTATTACCAAGGCATCTGCAGGTTGTTCTTTATCAGAAGCCACCAGTTCCTTTCCCAGCCACCTGAAAACACTTACCCGGAGTCTGTTATCATGGCATAACTAGTTTCTGGCAATGGAATCACTGCTACTGCCTCTACCGTCATTACCATCCAATTCCCCCACCCCTGGGATGGAGCCTCAGATTAATTGCCATAGCCCTTTTCCTGAGATGTGGGTGCTTTTTCAGCAGCTTGCCTGGTATGTGACATAAGAGTTTGCAGCATGGTGAGGCAGCAGAGGGGAGGGACTGGAGGTGACAGGTACAGATGGTCAGTCTGTAGGGAGCAGAGATCAGCGATTTACACAGACGGCCTAGCTTTTGCTGTGTGGGCCTTGGTGAGTGCGTCTCATTTTATCAAACAGCACTCTACCTCCATTTCCACAACCCCCCACAGTCACTCTTCCAAGCAGCGTGGGAAGACAAAAACAGCTGTGCGTGTTAGCAGCTTCAGATGTTCCCACAGCAGTGCTACACTGCAGTAGGCCAGGGGTCATCAAATATTTAGGAGGATGTTGTAGACCTTTGTGTCATGGCCAGAAATGCCATGTGCTCAGGTTTGGATTCCACTGGGTTCTTGTTCATGCTAGTAGAAAATTGAGAGAAAAGGGAAGTGGTTCTTTTACCAAATTATATAGTGATATGGGCTCAATGGTATCTTTATGTTTACTATACAATCAGCTTTTCAGTTTCTTGTTTGAGGCAATAACAAAATAAGAACAATACTAGAATAAGAGCCTGTTCATCCCAGATGAAAAACACTTTAGAATATTTATTTCTTATTATAATCTATTCATTAAATGTCATAGCCTGGCGCTCTGGGGAGTGCCTGAAAATTCCCTGATGACTGTGGATGCTGGAGAATGCAGCTGGGGTTGCTGAGAAAAGCATGTAGTATTACAGCGAAGTGTGGTCTAAATTTCTGCTATTTCCTTTCAGATGTGCAACTTCTTTCGGGGAGGATATATGGCTTTTGTAATCAGGGACTAGAATATTCACTTTAGATAAAAAAAAAAAATTCAATTTGAAGTTTTTTTTTTTCTTAACACAGCTAAAATAACTTCATGGCCTTGGGGTTTTGTTTCATCTAGAAGACTGGAAAGAATTTTTAGAGCTCTGCATTGTAGTTTAATTTTATGTAATATTATATAATTGGTTCAGTGTCAGCTAATGGGATGATTAAGTGCATTTCCATAATGGCCATCCTTGGTCCAGTCCTAGTCAACATTTCCTTAAAGATCAGGATGATGGAATAGGAATTTTTTCATTAAAATTGCCAATAGAAACAACCGAGTGGAGTGGTTTGTCTCTTAGAGAGCCAGTCTTAAACTGTTTGTTTGTTAGTTTTTTAAAGAAGAAGTGAATGGTTGAAAACTACAGAAGTTTAGTAGGTGGTTATCATATAATATTAGGGAAATCATCAAACTGCATAGCACAAGAGGGGTAACCTGGAGGTTATAACATGCCCCAAACTATAGCAAGTAGAATATCAAGACTTTTGTCTTGGAATAACCAGGTCAGCGTCTACATTTCCAACACCTAGGTATCTGACTACTGTCTGGTTGTGAAACATTTATTCAGCATAGTGAAAATAGATCTCTTTACAATTTTGATGAGGACTGGTATTGACTTTATGAAGTCCAGATTGCAGGGAGCAATGGTATACTGGCACACTAGTTTCAGTGGAAGAAGGGATCTAACTACACATATGAATTTAGAGTAAGGAAGATGTCAGTTGAGTGCGGTGGCTCACGCCTATAATCCCAGCACTTTGGGAGGCCGATTTGGGTGGATCACCTGAGGTCAGGAGTTCGAGACTAGCCTGGCCAACATGGTAAAACCCCGTCTCTACTAAAAATATTTAAAAAATTAGCCGGGCATGGTGGTGGGCACCTGTAGTCCTAGCTACTTGGGAGGCTGAGACATGAGAATCACTTGGACCCGGGAGGCAGAGGTCGCATTGAACCTAGATTGCACCATTGCACTCCAGCTTGGGTGACAAGAGTGAAACTCTGTCTCCAAAAAATAAAAAACAAAAAAAAAGAGTAAAGAAGAGGTCAAGGCCCTCAGTTGAGTCAAAAGATTCAGATCCTGGCTTAGGCTTTGACCCTCCCCCCTTAAATATCTGAGTAACCTTGAACAAGTCCTCCAACATCTTGGGTCTTCAATTTCTTATCCTGAAAATGAGTGGTTAGATTAGTACAGTGATTCTCAATCTGTGGTCCTCCAGGAGCAGTGGGAGACTGTGAACTATTTTCAGTGCTATAAAGGCATAAAGAAATAGTGTATTTCCTAGTAAGGAGGCCACATAGACTATTTAATAAAGGCAGGTAGTAGATGAAATCTTTTAAAACATGAGTACACACAGGAAAAATAGTAAGAGTCTTCTTGGTAGTCAAAAGACAGGAAGCAACAGCTGAGCATGATGTCATGTGCTTGTAGTCTCAGCTACTCAGGAGGTTGAGGCAGGAGGATCGCTTGAGTCTAGGATCAAGCAAGTCAAGGCTGTAGTGCACGATCATCATACCTGTGAATAGCCACTGCACTCTAGCCTTGGCAACACAGCAAGACCCTTTCTCTTAGAAAAAGAAAAAAGAAAGAAAGAAAAAGTAAGCATTTTAGTGTCCAATGTAAGGCTTGTGATGACTCTGGAATCTCAACAAAACTGAGAAATCTTGAGGTTACTGCATTTGTACTGAATCAACAGGGAGCGAGGAAAACAGTTACTTGTGAGCAGGTGGGCTTTGTTTGCGAGATAAGAAAAAAGGTAGGAATTATCACTAATATTAGCTATGTGCCAGCCACTTTTCTAGATGCATCAATTCATTTAATCCTCAAAACCACCCTGTAAGGTCAGTACTGTCAGTATCCCACCTTAGAGATGAGGAATCTGAAAGACAAAGGTAATGCTTATTAAACTAATTAAGTATTAGTAATTGTTACTAGTGATCTGGATTGTTCCCAGTGATATGCAGCCGCTAATCCCACAGAAATGAGAGGGATAGATAAGGAGTGCACAGACGGGGCTTCTCATCTTCAACCTTCTCCAAGAATAAAATTAAACCTGTGCACTGGAGGGCCTGTATTACAGATAACCCTCTGGTACAAAATACCTGTGTGACCTTGAACGAGTCATTTTACCTTTCTGAATCTTAATTTCCTCATTCCTCAAATGGGGTAATATTCTGCCCTGTTACACCACAGACTTATTGAGAAAACATGAAATAACACATCTGCAAGTGCTTGGGAAGCTAGAAAGCAATACTAACATGGGAGAATGAAGGATGGCCTCCTGCCTGGTGGAGCAGAGCTGCTTCCCAGTGACATCTGTCACTCAATCAACATTCATGGTATGCTCATTATGTGGGGGCAGAAGGAAATTAAGATCTTAAGGTAACCCTTATATCCTGTGTTTAAATGAAAAAGTGGCAAGGGACTCTGTCACTCTGTTCTTTGCTTAGGTATTTTTGCTATAAAATAGTATAATTAGGGGACCGTGTTCCAAATTTACTTTAACCTAGTTCTCTCCCATTACATAATCATCTGAATTGGTGAGTAGTTCCATTTTCTTGCTTCTACCCCATTAGTCTCAATGGTGTGTTTGTCATTGCTGCTCAGTCTCAAGGGTTGCTTTGTGAGCTGATCCTAGGATTTTACTCCATTCTTATGTCTCATTCTTCCTCTCCAGAAAATGAGAGCCGACCAATATCAAGACCAGTGAAAAGGTCTTGATGTCACCTGTGGGAGGTAGGGTGAGCAGAGACACTTAGATGTGCAGTTTCCCATTTGTGTAAAACCACGGGACGGGCGCAGAGAGGCACACATTCATCTTCATAGTGGAATGTTGTTTCTGGTTGCATGATAAGAGTGGGATAAGACAGAACGCAAATGGTTTCTCATTCTTACACACTGAGAACATGGTCTTGTTTCAAATGAAATGCCCTCAGCTTTCTGCTGTGATAAATTATATCCATATAATACCCAACATCTCAGGTCATAGGTGATATACTAATTAATGCCATCTTGGTATTGGAAACTCTATATTGAGCATTGGAATCCAGAAGTTCTCTGCTTGATATATAAAATCTCACTAGGACTCTTTTTCTACTCCAGGCCACAAATAGTTGATACATTACACCAGAGTGGCACATCCTAGCTTAGTTGGAGAGGGATCCCAGGAGAGGCGGGGATGTGAGGAGAGGGTACATATATGTGGACAAAAAGGCTTAGTTTAAAAAAAAAAAAGAGAAGTAAAAATAGAGACCACAAAAATCCAGCAACTCAGAAAACAGCTGCCTTTAAAATGAATGTGAATGTTAAAAGAAAAAAATTTAAATAAATAAACACATACACACAAACACACACCACTGGATAGTGTTAAAAAGAGGACACTATAACTAGGTGGGGTGAGAGGGAGACTAAAAATAAACAACATGAATGTTTCTTACGTTCAAGCCTGTATGTTCATGAGGGCATCTTGTTATTTTTTTAGATATATATTTTGTTGCAGATCTTAAGGACCTAGCAACTTGTTTCCTTGCTATTACCTATTAATGTCTATGAACTTCAGAGAAACACTCCATGCTCTCTATCTTCTTTGACTATCTACAGTATTGTGTGTGTGTCCCTTTATGAAATTAAAAATAATTGTAATTATTCCTAGAGTTGTTATGTTCATTGGGAGAAAACTTATGACAAGTTCAAGGGTTTTGGATCTATCGAGAGACCGGGTTTTGAATCATGGTTCTGGCACCTGCAAGATATGGGACTTTGGGCATGTTATTTTGTCTCTCCAAGCCTCTGTTTCTTCTGATATAAAATGAGTAAAAATATGTATCTCCATCACTTGGGAAAAATAAATAATATCGTATACACAAAAGTACCTGGCACTTCAGCCAACAGATACTGTTTCTCTTTGTGTCTGTTTCTCTTAGCTTCTTGAGGTCTGGAGCCAAGTATTTTGTTTCCTGTAACTTAATATAGACTATTTACTGGGGACTCAGAAAACACTATTGAATGAGAGAATCTATTCTATGTTAGTATCAAAGACATAAAAACACCACTTTCTTGCCTTTGAGTTACTTTTAATTGGGGGCAGTTGATTATTTTATTCACCCTTGATAATTTCTGTTTTACAGTTTATATTTATCTTCTATTGCACAAAGTAACATCTGGTAGGTGTTATAACTTCAGTTCTAATTGCTATAACTGAAGATTAGTCAGCCATCCAATTATGATTCTCGTTTAAATTTACACTGACTGACTTGTTACTTTGGCACAAGCCAACTCCAAATCTGTAGAGAATGAATAATGATATATATGTATCCTTCAGAAAAATTGTTCTTTATAACAATTATATTCATGATGGGAAAACTAGGACAAAAGTTATCATAGTGGCATGGGTGGTAAAGAAGTTTACCAAGATGGTTGCAGGTACAGAAAGGTAGATTTACTAGAGAAAGTATGGAAGTATGTTGTGAGGATGCAATGGGCAGATGAGTAAGAGAGAAGCTGACTGCAAAGAGACAAAGGCTTGCCAGGGATTTCATAGGATGATGCTTGTGCTGGAGAGGGCTATGCGCAGTACTGATAATGCCAAGGTTGCGGTGAGCTTACTGGCATTTTTCTGTCAGCTGCGGGTCTTGTGATAAGTCGAGCACAGGAAGATTTTGAGTTATTTGGGCAGGAGGGCTATGTGTTCTGGACCACGAAGAAAGGCAGACTTAGACCTTATCTGGTTTTTCTTTTTGCTTTTCCTTGCCCCCTGCAGCCTGAATCCTTTCCCCTTATTAGTACTCACAAAAATGTTTGCCCAATGAATGCTCAAGGTTACACAGTGAGTTCCTGTGAAAGCCCCATTCCATTTTCCCAGGTTTTCCTGTTCTCAGTAACCATTGTCTTTTGACTTATCAATCTCTTTAAATGATGTGGAGACTGGGAGAAAAAGGAGAAACAGGGCATGAAAATATTTCGAAAAAAATTTCCAGAAAGAAATTAGACAGGGCCAACGGGGAGAATATTTGGTGTGAATTGAACTCTTTAAGGAAGAGAAAGATGCACATCAATGATCGCTGTGGATGAAAGATTATGATAAGGCTATGTGGGAATGTTGGGCAGCTTTAAGAACCCTTTGGGCAGTTATACAGTTGATTTGGATCTCAGTGCCAACATGGCCAGAGCTCGGTGGGACACAGCCCAGTCCGGAGGACCTATCTCCTTCTTGATCATCTAGCATTTACTCCACCCAGAAAACAGACTTATTGGATTGGTTTGCCATTGTACGACACACAGCTTCACGTAGGCACAAGTTTTCTACAAGCCATCCTGAGTTGTTTGGCCTCTTTGATGCCTGACATACTGTTTGACTTGGGAAACACCCCTCCAGAAATGGAAATAGGTATTTGGGAGTTTTTCAGGTGGTTGGAGCCCAGAGGAGGAAATAGTAGCAGTAGGGATAGGGATTTGGGAGTTTTGCAGGTGATTAGAGCCAGGAGGAGGAAACAGTAGGATCAGAGACACAGCTGCATGAAGCATGTTTAGGGCAAATGCCAAAATTTTTATTCATTAGAGAAATGTTTCTCAAATTAGGGATCTGTGAAATTCTGTGGGTCCATGAAGGTATTATTAGGCAGCTTTGATTATAAGCTGATTATTACATTATTATAATTTAGTTTTACTTCAGTAATAACCCCAAGATAATGAACATGAGCATATTTTGAGCCATCTATATAGCCATTTTATTTATTTTAAATAAATTTTATTGTATGTATTTAAGTTATACACCATGATGTTATGGGATACCTAAAGATAGTTAAAAAGTTATTCAGGTAAAGCAAATTAATATATCTGTCAGCTCATATAGTTACTTATTTGTTTTTGTGGCAAGAACAGCTAAAATATACTCACCTAGCATAAATCCAAAATACAATACAATATTATTCCCTATAGTTCTCACATTGCATATTAGTTCTCTAGACTTGTTCATCCGACATATCTGCTCCTTTGGATCCTCTGACTTACGTCTCCTCATTCCTTCTCTCCCCCTCACCCCTGGTAACCACTGTTTTATTCTCTATCTCTGTATATTTAAAGTTTTTCCACTTTTTTAGATTTCAAAGTGAAATCATGCAATATTTTTTTTTCTGTGTTTGGTTTATTTCACTTAGCATAATGTTCTCCAGGCTCATTCATGTTGTGGCAAGCTTTGTTTGTTTTTAGGGCTGAACAGTATTCTGTCATATGTACAGGGAAACAATTGCAGGTTGGGTTCCAGATCACTGCAGTAAAGCAAATATTGCAATGAAGTGAGTAATACACGTTTTTTGGCTTGCCAGTACATATAAAAGGTATGTTTACACTATACTGTAGTCTATTAATTGTACAATAGCATGATGTGTAAAAATTGTCCATATCTTAATTAAAAATATTTTACTGCTAAAAACTGCAAACAATCATCTGAGCCTTCGGCAAGACATCATCTTTTTGTGGTTGGAGGGTCTTGCCTCAATGTTCATAGCTGCCAACTGATCAGGGTGGTGGTTGCTGAAGGTTAGGGTGGTTGTGGCAAAATATAAACTGTCTTATAAAATATAAGACAACAATGAAACTTGTTCCATCAATGGACTCTTCCTTTCACAAAAGATTTCTGTCCAGCCTGTGATGCTGTTTGATAGCTTTTCAACCACAATAGACCTTCTTTCAAAATTAGAGTCCATTCTTTCAAATCCTGCTGCTGCTTTGTCAACTAAGTTTATGTAATATTCTAAATATTTTGTTGTCATTTCAATAATGTTTACAGCATCTACACCAGGAATGGATTCCATCTCAAGAAACAACTTTCTTTGCTCACCCATGAAAGCAACTCTTCATCCATTCAAACTTGATCATGAGATTACAGCAATTCAGTCACATCTTCAGGCTCCACTTCTAACTCTAGTTCTCTTGCTATTTCCACATCTATAGTTACTTCTTCTACTGAAGTCTTGAACCCCTTAATGACATCCATGAAGGTTGAAATCAACATCTTCCACATTCTTGTTAATGTCGATATTCTGACTGCCTTCCATGAATCAGTGTTCTTAATGGCACCTAGAATGGTGAATCCTTTCCAGAGATTTTCAATTTAATTTGCCCAGATCCACCAGAGTAATCACTATCTATGGCAGCTATAGCCTTACAAAATGTCTTTCTTAAGTAATAAGACTGGAAAGTCAAAACTACTCCTTGGTCCTTGGTCCATGGCCTGCAGAATAGATGTTGTGCTAGCAGACATGAAAACTACAGGAATCTCCTTGTGCATCTCCATTAGAGCTCTGGGGAGACTGGGTGTGTTGGCAATAAGTAGTAACATTTTGAGAGCAGTCTTCTTCCTAAGCAATAGGTCTCAACAGTGGGCTTAAACAATTTAGGAAACCATGCTGTAAACAGATGTGCTGTCAACCAGGTTTTGTTGTTGCATTTCTAAAGCACAGGAAGAGTAGATTTAGCATAACTCTTAAGGGACCCAGGATCTTTGGAATGGTAAATGGAGATTGGCTTCAGCTTAAAGTCACAAGCTGCATTAGCCCCTGGCAAGATAGTCCTTTGAAGCCAGACATTGCCTTCTCCTCTTTAGCTATGAAAATCCTAGATGGCATCTTCTTTTAATAGAAGGCTGTTGTGTGAAAATCTGTTGTTTAATGTAGCCACCTTCATCAATGGTCTTAGCTAGATATTCTGGAGAACTTGTAGCTTCTAAATCAGCACTTGCTGCTTCATCTGGCACTTTTATGTTATGGAGATGGCTTCTTTCCTTAAATCTAATGACCCAATTTCTGCTTGTGTTAAACCTTTCTTCTGCAGCTTCTTTACCTCTCACAGGCTTCAAAGAATTGAAAAGAAATTGGGCCTTACTCTGGATTAGGCTTTAGCTTAAGGGAATACTGTGGCTAGTTTGATCTTTTATCCAGACCATAAAAACTTTCTTCCTATCAGCAATAAGGCCATTTCAGTTTCTTATCATTCATGTGTTCACTGGAGTCATACTTTTCATGTCATTCAAGATCTTTTCCTTTGCATTCACAACTTGGCTAACTGTTTGACACAAGAGGCCTAGCATTCGACCTGTCTTGGCTTTCCATGTGCCTTCCTCACTATGCTCAATCATTTCTAGCTTTTGATGTAAAGAGAGAGAGACTTATGGCTCTTTCTTTTGCTTGAACACTTAGAGGCCATTGTAGGGTTATTTCAATACTGTTGTGTCCCACGCATTGGGAAATCCTTATGAGAGGGAGAGAGATAGAAGAATGGCTGGTTGGAGGAGTAGTCAGAACACATACAACGTTTATTGATTACATTTACCATCTTATACTGAAAAGACTAAAAGGCAGAAATGAAATCCACAGGCAGACAGCCCGGGCGGCACCCTGGGCCTGGTTAAAGATCGACCCCTGACCTAACCGGTTATGTTATCTATAGATTCCAGACGTCGTATGGACAAGCGTTGTGAAAGTCCCTGTTCTGTTCTGTTCTGTTCTGTTCTGATTACCGGTGCTTGCAGCCCCCAGTCACGTACCCCCTGCTTGCTCAATCGAAACCACCCCCCTCCCACCCATGGTTAAGCAAGCAGTTTGTCTAAAAAAAAAACCCCTAGACGTTTGTAGTTTAAAAAAGGGCAGGAGCCAATCAGAAACTGCCGAATGTTCAAACTTCAAAATGTCAACCAATCCCAATCTTGTAACTGCAAAAATGCTCTAATCTTCTGTAACCTGTTTGTGCCTTACTATAAAAAGTAGGCTTGAGCTGTGCTCGGGACCTCTCTCTTGCCCTCCTGACTACGCCTGTACGGAGGCCCGGGTTCGAACCTGCAATAAAGTGATCCCGGCTGCTTGGCTTTGACTTCGGTTTCTGGTGGTCGTCTTTGAGGGGGGTCTCGGAACTCAGGGCACAACAATACGAACACTGTGGTGCCCCTAAATGGTTATAATAGTAACATCAAAGATCACTCATCCCAGATCATCATAACACATATAATAATCATAAAAAGTTTGAAATAGTATGTGAATTATAAAAATGAGTCACCAAATGAACACATGCTGTTGGAAAAATGGTGCCAACAGACTTGCTCAGTACAGGGTTACCATAATCCTGCAAATTGTAAAAAAAAAAAAAAAAAAGCAACATCTGCAAAGTGGAAAAGTGAAGAGCAATAAAATGAGATATGCTTGTATACCACAGTTCCTTTATCCAGTCATCTGTCATCGGACACTTAAGATTTTTTCCCTATCTTGGCTATTATGGATAATGTTACAATCAACATGGAAGTGCAGATATCGTTGAGAGGAGGTGATTTTATTTCCTTTGGGTATATACCCAAAAGAGGAATTGCTGGGTCTTATGGTAGTCCAATTTTTAATTTCTTTAGAAATCTCCATACTGTTTTCCATAATGGCTGCACGAATCTACAGTCCTATCAACAGTGTAAAAGAGTTCCCTTTTCTTCACACCCTCACCAACATTTGTTATCTTTTGACTTTTTGGTGATAGGTGTTTTAATGGGTGTGAGGTGGTATCTCATAGTGGTTTCGATTTGCATTTCCGTGATGATTAATGATGTTGAGCACCTTTTCATATTCCAGTTGTATATGGCCATCTTATCATCTGTGCTGAGCAGTGTAAATCATTCTCACAGTGCTGTGAGTTGAATTAGAACACCATGATTAAATATACCAAGTTGATGTTACTTGACTTTTACTGGTTTTGTAAGCTTATTTGTATTTAATTCATAAATAATTTTTGATTTGTAGTTCTTTAAGAGCTATAAGCGTGAGTTTTTTCTTTTATCAAGTTCATGTTTGATCATATTTAGTAACATTGTAATGATATGATTTAATTCAACATTGGGCATCTGAAAGAATATATTTCCTTTAGAAGGAGTATATATATTTTACTCAAATTTGAAAAACAATTGGCTAGAGAGGGGGCTGGCAAACATTTTCTGTAAAGGACCAGATAATAAACGTTTTAGGATTTGTAGGTCAAGAGGCAAACTTGAAGATATTATGTAGGTGCTTATATAATAAAAGAGAATGGAAATGTCCACAAATTTGTTATTGATGAAATACAAATAATAATATTTAAGTACTTTTTTTTGTAATGCCTGTCTACTAAGAAGTATGAATTTCTTTTCTGGGGGAGATACTGTTTTTACTTCATTGGGGTTCAACCTTAGTGTTCCTTTTCATCAAATAGATTCAAAACACTCGTGTGTAAAAGCAATTCTTAACTTGCATGTTGTACGGAAATAGACAGTGGGCCAGATTTAGTTTGTCAGCATTCACATTAGAGTATAAAGGATTTACTGGGGCTAGGGAAATTTACCCAACCTCTCTGAACCTGTTTTATCTTCTGTGAGTTCTTCCATAAACTGGGGACAGTAAATGCAGCAACCTATTTAGGCTGTTGTAAAGACTGTTTGATAATTCATGAGAGATACCTAGATCACTGTCTTATCATCATTACCTTTCAGAGAATGTTTTATACTTTGGAAAGTCATATAGGTAACTGGAGGATTTTGAACAGAAAATAGCCAAATTGAAGCTGTGCTTTTGAAGAGTCATCTGGCAACATCATGGGATGGATTAGAGTAGGGGAAGACCAGAACACATGAGTCCAACTAGGAGATTGTTAAAGTAGTTCTTAATCCCATCATGGCTCCTTGGCAATTTTACCCATGTTGGTTATATCTACTCCCCCAAGCAAGTGGGGAAAACCAATAGTGGTTGGCAGAATAATGGTCCCTTAAGATGTATACCCCCTGATATGGTGTGGATGTTTTTACCCTCCAAATCTCATGTTGAAATGTGATTCCCAGTGTTGGAGGTAGGGCCTGGCGGGAGGTGATTGCATCATGGGGTGGATCCCTCACGAATGGTTTAGCACCACCCCCTTGGTGATGAGTGTGTTCTTGCTCAGTTAGTTCCTGCAAGATCTGGTTGTTGAAAAGTCAGGACTTCCCCAACATACTTCTTGCTCCCACTCTCACCATGTGACGTGCCTGCTCTGGTTTTGCCCCCCATCATAATTGCAAACTTCCTGAAGCCCTCCCCAGAAGCTGAGTAGATGTTGGTGCCATGCTTATAACCCCTGGGACAATTCTTTAAGGGCGAGGTACTCTGTGATGTTAGCATCAATTTGGCCTATCCCAGACTGTCTTCTTCCCACGCTGGTCCATTCAGCATTTGGAAACACTGGCAAAAAGCTATTACTTATATAACACCAGCAAATGTTTTCTTTTGTTTTATGAAGGGAAGGAATATTTAATTAGTCCTTCTGTGGGCCTCATTACTAGCAGTAAGTTACCTCAGTAGAGTGTAGAACTATGGATAGAGTAAATTGAACAATATTCCTAAATATTGCATAAACTGATCATTTCTGACTAACTAACTTGGGTTTAGGAGGGTGGGAAGGTACGTCCACACCTGGGACGGAGGAGAAAATGAATGAGGACAGAGACTCAAGGGACGGTAACCCTGGAGAGGGGTGATGTGGACCTTTATTAACTTTGACATTTTTCCTCAGGGGAAGTCATGGCCTGGAGGTTCCTTTCCCAAGTCTGTGAATCTCAGACTTTGAGCTGTGGAGAAATTGCTAAACATTGTAACTCATTCATTATCATATTCTTAGCTGGATCTGCATAGTAACTCATAAAGCTGCCTCCTAGCAGCTTACACATAAGTTAGACACATAACTCACAAGATAGCTTCATGTACTTCATGGTTTCTGTGGAGTCTGAATGGAGCCTGCTTGATTCTTGAGCAAATCTGACTTTAACAACAAAACCCAAGTCAGTCAATATCATTATCATCATCACAACCACCATCATCAGCAGCAATAATAACAAATACCTAACATTTCTAAAACAAAGGGCAGTTTACAAATACCTTTATATGTGTTAGCCCTTATGCTCTTCTCACTCTGCTTCCTAGCTAGGTGGAATGTTATCAGGACACCTGGTCACCACCTGGTGTGAGTCAACCAAAACTGTGATGTTGAACTAACTATAAACTTAAATGAGATGTTTTACTGAGGTTCCCTTTCTTGAACTTGCCTTGTACACTATGAATAGAAGAGGAAGTCTGTAGTTTAAGCATTAAAAACAGCAAGAATGGAAATATAGAAGAAAAGAAAAGAATTTTACATGTATGTGTTGAGCCTCTGAGTTTCTCTAGAGACAAGAGTGATTCAGTGTCAAAACAGGAATGAGATCACACGTACTTCACCAAGATCTAAAGTAATCCCTGGGACAGTTCTTGGAGGGCGAGGTACTCTGTGATGTTTAGCATTTAAATGTAAGGAAGAACACCATTGTCTCCTTATGTATTGATAGCTACACAGTGCAAGTCAGCATAATTAATCTGTTTTCATGAATTCACTGTAGTGACTTGGGGAAATGTGGCTGCTAGATACTCTAGGCTCTAGTATGCATCGAGGCAGTTATTTCCTGAAAACTATCAGAAGACTAAAAAAACTGAAAGACAAAACATAGTAAGAAAGATGAACTAACCTGAAGTAACTAAATATCGGTGAATAACAGATGCCTCAGGATGGTTGTCCTGAGTTTCTGCTACAAAGTCCTTGTCTGCAATATTTTAAAGACTTAATAGAATTTTATTTTAAAGCCATGACATTAGCACAGTTAAGCCAATCAATGTTTTTTAATAGCCTTTTAAAGGTGCCTTTTTAATTGTGCTCTGTGGGAGGGAAAGGCACATGAAGACTGAAAAACATCTAAAAATGGCTTAGTCAGATCTTTCAAAAATATTTGCAAATGCACATTTTTGCCTCGGTTCGATTGCTGTAGAAGTGGGGTTAAAGTATCAGATCTAAAGGCCTTATTCCCCATGAAAAAACAAAGATTTAACCCTTGCGTAGGTTCATTCAGTTCAGCATCATAGCAAAATATTGGAGACGTGCACTGGTCTCGTTTTGGGGCTCCAAGGGAGTTGTGGTTTCTGTTAGAGATGGAATGACTATGCAGAACCTTCCTTTCCCTCCTTGGGGCCCAGGAGACACACAGAACACTCATGTTGTTCCTTCTAGCAGTGCTTTAACAGTCTGAATGTTTGCCAGTGACCACTTTGGATTTATAGTTAGAATGTGCCCAAACATCTGGATAAATAGCAAAAAGTGCTATTAACTTTTTAACTTGCTTACTGGCACAATGTCCATGTTATTTGCACAATTACAGCCCATTTCCCTTTCTTCATAACTTACTTTTGTATGATGCTTTTTTGTTTAAAAAATGCTTTCATATATATTTTCCTGTTGGGAGCCCCACAATAGTCATGTATGACGAGAAAGTTGTTATTAGTTTCTGTTTTATAGATGTAGAAACTGAAGCTTGGAAATATGGAGAGGTTTACCCAAGGTTGGTTCAACAAATTCAACCAATATTTCATGAGTACTGTAGAATGCTTTATATATCCCAGGGGGCTTTCAAAAATCTTTATTTTATAGTCCCTGCTAATAAAGTGGTGAGACACATATTTACCAAATCTTCTCACTTCCTTTCCAGTAATATGTCCATGAAATTATGGGTCTTTCGCATGACCTGTGGAATTATATGAAGAATTTACTACTTTAAAAATTTTCAACCCAAGTATTTGTTGGTTTGGAGTTGCAGCATAAGGACAGCAGAATGTACAGATAATTAGAGGGGGAATGAATTAACCAATAGAGAAGGGTATTTGGTCTTGCTTTTTGCTTTAATTATTTTGGATTATTTTCTTAAAGAGGAGTCATTTGGGGAATTTTTATTACCAAGCATTTCATTGTAGTGTTTCATCACACTACTGTGTACTACTGCATTGATCTGATATGTTCAGTTCTGGCCAGGGGCCATCAGTGTACACATACAATGAAACAAACAAACCAAGGTAGAACAGATTGGAGATGAGGGCAAGTGCCTGGAAACTGGGCTGCCATGGGCCTCTGTGGCCAGGCTGGGATCACACTAGCAGATTTCAATGCCTTTTTACTTGGCCTTGTACTAGGCTGGTCCTATTAGCACATGACATGCTTAATGGTTTGTTGTTTTTCTTAATTTCCTGGAGAGAAGATCCTTTTGAAAACTCCAAATTTTTCTAAGTTTAGCTAAGAGGAACACTTTTCCTCCCCACCCCCTTACTTCTCAGTTAGTTTTGATTAAGGGTCCTTAAGGAGAAGTTCAGAGGAACCGGAAGGTGGGAGTGACTGTCAGGTATGACATGTCAGGCATGGTACAGTATTGCAACCAAGGAAAGAGTCTGTGCTAGGGCAGAAGAGTGGGGTGCAGTCTCCCAGAGCTGAAATAGCACCTTAACTCTGCTGTGTGATCCTTAGACATTTAACATTTCTGGGACTCCATTTCCTTAAAGTACAATTGAGGTAATATGCATATTTTAATTGGCTATTAATGAAATAACATTATATGAAGGGTTAAGCAGAGTCCATGACATATAGCAGGTACTCAATAATAACAGCAGCTACTACTACTATTACTATCACTGTCACTACCACTAGTGTAATTGGAGTCAAGAGAACAAGAAACCAGATTAGCTCTGCTCCTCTCCCTTTTCCATCCTCTCGCATCCTGTTACTATGAGTAGAAAGGGAAAGCTCTTGAGGCAAAAAATCACAGTTAGAACCCATGCCTCAAGTATTTTAGCTGAAGATGTAGAAACTGATTCCCAGGAACTACAAGGACTTTACCTTAGGTTTCTGAACTTCCTTTTGTCTTGTGCTAAATGAGAACGAAAGTATGTCTAAATCAAATCAAATCGGTAGAAACGTTTGAATGGTACAGGCGAAAGCATCATGCATGATTCTCATGTGTTTCCTCTGTTCCCTTGTTTCCACCGTCAACACAGGTTGCATATTCCTTTTCGTTTGTTCTTTTTGTAATAAATGTTTAGGTATACTAAAGACACAACAGGGAAGTTCATGCTTTTATTTATTCATTTATTTAAAGAACTTTTCTGGGCACCTAGTACATCAGGCATTGACCTATTTAGGGAAGTGCTTGGGTTCTCCCAGGCATTGTTATGGGCAGCAAATGAATCATGGGTTCATATATGATCTGGCAGCATAGGAACTTTGTCAGTGGAAACAGCGAGTCAGGAAGCCAAAAGGCAAAGTCCGTCTCTGCACAAGGAGAGAGACTGAGCTGGGAATGATGCACTGTGGTCTGGGAACCTCATTATTAGCAAGTTGGAGACATACTGGAGAGTGTTCAGAGAAAAGCAGCAGGGATGATAAACGGGCGGAAAGACTGATTTATGAAGACTTACACAACAAAATATGTATTCTTGGATCAACAAAGACTTCAGAAGAAATGTGATCACTATCAACTACTCTCTGAAGATTGTGAATACCCCAGAGGAATACATGATGTTTAGCCTGATATTTGAAATGGTGACAAGGAATCACAGGATGGCAAATTTAACCTGCGGATCAGAGAAATATGAGGCTCACAAATTTATCTTATGGCTTATTGACAGAAAGTGGCATCAAAGGGCAGCATCCTTAATCTATTTTACCTTCAATCTATATTTCTGCAATTGTCATTATATTTAATCATTTGTTTTCTGTTTGCACTCAGGGATTTTATGTGTGTTTCCTATTTACATATACCTTCCTTGAAGATGTCAAAAATAAAATATTTGTTTTTTTTTTTACCTTCTACTTCAAAGGCTCAAAGATAAAAGCAGTTAAAAACAATTTTTTTTAAACTGAAGTTTGCATACTTAACCTTTGTTGAAGGTCATTGCCATAATGAAGGATTTTTTTTCTATGGAAAGCCAAATGGGTGGCATGACTATAAAACTATTCTTTAGAGCCTTATTTAATCACAAGTTATACACACACACACACACACACACACACACACACTCACACACACATGCTATAATAGAAAACTTTCAAAGGGTATAAAATCAATTTAGGGACAGAATCCAATCCCTTGCAATTGTATATATTCTGGATTCCTCCCAAAGGGGCCATTTTAGCTGTGGGGTGAAAGTGTATGACTTCAAGGAACTAACCTTATTGGGGCTTGGCCTAGGATTCAGGCTACAGAAGCCCTCAGAAGATCTGGGTCGTCTGGCCTGGTAAGGCTGCCGTCCTATCTCTTGAAATATCTGTGGACTCCACAGTCCAGTCCTGATTTCCATGGGTATCCAAGTGGTTTCTGGGCAGTGACTCCATGTCTGGATAGGGGCTGGGTTGGGTTACAGGGTGAAGGTGCAATCCAGGCTAAGACTAAGAGCTTGGTTCATTTCCTAGCCACAGTGATTGGCTGCGGGGGTCAAGGCAGAGGCCAGGAGGGCGGAGATGTGACTGAAACTGGGATTTGCAGGATATTTTCTGGGAAGGCTGGGACCCAGACCTTCTCTTCTGCTGGTCAGTGCACAGATAGGAAGGCTGGGAATGCTGGGGTAAATCGTGCTGTCATGATGGGAGCCAGCCTGGGAATGAGGCCTGAGCGTGGGCCAAGGCAGAGCCAGAGGAAAACCACAAGGAAATGGAGGCAGAGCCCCGATGACAAATGAGTATCCAGATCAAGCTCACGCGGATGAAGCTCTGCCTGTCTCCGCTGCTTTCAGTTATTGGAACTAATAAATGTCCTTTTTGTATTTAGCAATTTGACCTGGGCTTTAGTCCCTTATAAAAAAGAATCTTAATGAACGTTTGAGTAACTACCGAGTTGTGGGGTATGGATCACAATTTCTCTCTAAGTGTGAGGAGAGAAGGTCCCTGTAAGCTAGGAGAGCAGTTATAATGACAGCTGTGGCATGGGGGTGGGAGAGGGGAGAGGGCAGGAGGTGACTGAGAGTCTAGTGTCCGCCAGGTTCCAGGCACTGGGATGGGCCTCACAGTCTGTGTTTACGGCAAACCTGCCTTTTGTGTCTCATTATTCTGTTTTGTAAATGAAGAAACTAAGGTGCAGACAAGTTAAGCAACCTGAACTAGTTGCCCAGGCTATAGAGTGAAACGTCCAGGATTTGAACCTGTGCTCTCGCCAGGACTCCACCCTTCCTCAAGTCTACGGAACAGGCTAGGTTAAGAATATCCTGGTCTCAGATCTCGTTGTTCAACCTCAAGGTCACTTACATTCCCCATGTCGTAGTTTCCTCCACTGTAAAAAAGCGATAATGCTCACCTCTTAGGATCATTATGGAGGCTAATATGTGGGAGGCACTTTGCAAATTGAGAAGTGCTAGGTGAATGTGGGACATTATTTTTATTGGGGCAGGGCTTCGGGGAGGAAAGGGCACTTAAGCTAGAGATAGGAGATTAGAATAGATTTTGTAGGAAGTTAGTGGGGAAAGGGTGAACTGTTCAGATCAACTTGGGAAAAGGCATGTAACACAGCTGAACATGAGTCTTTGGTGCAAAAGAAAATAAACTGCCTTTGTAGTTTCTGATGGGAAGCTTTGGGGAATAGGGTCAAGGGTGTGTTCCTTTTGCTGTTTGTTTGTTCATTTACCCATTTATTTCTTTAAGGACAAATATACTTCCATAACTTCATTTAATCTTTTTTCTCCTGCTAAGAATGAGTGTTCAACTGCATTACTTACTATGTGTAATTTTTCTAGCTTCTTTATACGAAATGGCTTTCTTTCCCTCATCGCCTTTATTACCATATCACATACTATTTTTATATTATTTAGCTTATCTTTTTCTTCTAGTAGAATATAAGCTCCATGAAGGCAGATTTTTCTTTAATTATTATTATCCTTTAAATTCTAGGGTACATGTGCACAACGTGCAGGTTTGTTACGTAGGTATACATGTGTCATGTTGATTTGCTGCACCCATCAACTCATCATTTACATTAGGCATTTCTCCTAACGCCGTCCCTCCCCCAGCCCCCCACCCCACAACAGGCCCCCTGTGTGCGATGTTCCCCTCCCTGTGTCCATGTGTTCTCATTGTTCAATTCCCATTTATGAGTGAGAACATGTGGTGTTTGGTTTTCTGTCCTTGTGATATTTTGCTGAGATTGATGGTTTCCAGCTTCATCTATGTCCCTGCAAAGGATATGAACTCGTCCTTTTTATGGCTGCATAGTATTCCATAATGTATATGTGGAGGGCAGATATTTTTTTCCTATCTTGTTTACAGTTGTATCACAGCACTTTGAACAGTGTCTGGCACATACACAGTAGATGCCCAATAAATATTTGTTGAATCAAATAATGAACTCCTTATTTAAGTCTGTAATAACTGGGGTGGGCAGTGAATGGGTGTGATCGATACAAAATTTTAGTCTTGGCCAATTTTTCCTCATAACATGCCTAGAGATTGTCAGTAAATGTGTTTCTCCTTGTCCCGTTAGTCCATCTAATCTCATCGTAGAAGAAGGATGTGGGAATTACCTTCTCTTTCT
The DNA here is from genome assembly GCF_002776525.5 of Piliocolobus tephrosceles. Lineage (NCBI taxonomy): Eukaryota > Metazoa > Chordata > Mammalia > Primates > Cercopithecidae > Piliocolobus > Piliocolobus tephrosceles. Next base: position 62,963,506 of record NC_045444.1, on the reverse strand, counting down.
GGCCTCTCTTCTAGTTCTCCTGTCTATAACCACGTTAACCTATTTCTAACCCTCTGCTCTCCTTTCAGGTTGCTGACTTTGCCTGGAGGGGCTCTCTGAGGTTTATTTAGGTTCTCTGTGTCACTTAAGGAGGATTTGTGTCTTTCAGTTTCAGAGTATAAGATCTACAAGACAGACTTTTTTCCTGCTAATGTTGATCTTCTCTCAGAGTCTAACTTTGGTACACCAACACACGTTCAAAGCTTCTCTTTCTTGAGTCCTTCAAAAACAGCCCCCTTTATAGAAGAGGATGAAGAAAACCAGGAAAGAATGGGGAAAAAGAAAAAAAAATTATATGTGTCATTCTGTCATACCTGTATCCCGATTCCCTAATTAAGAGAAGGAATACAAATTGGACTCCTGATTTGTCTTGAATTGGACTGAGAAAGTATATTATCAACAGACCTAATTTTGGATTCATTAATTTTATTTATCTCATCCCTACCTCCTTTTTGATTTGATGATGACTTATACTAAGTAACAATTAGAAATACACTGGAATATTTTTATTAGTGTAATGGCTAGAATATTGCTTCAAACAAATGTGAAATATCTGTTTATATCCTCTTCTAATGTTTCTTTTTTTAATTTTGTTTTTAATCGACACATAATGATTGTCCATATTTATGGGGTATAGAGTGATATCTCAACACTCGTATACAATGTGTAATGATCAAATCAGGACAATTAGTATATCCACCAGCTCAAACATTTAACATTTCTTTGTATTGGAAACATTCACAATTCCTCTCCTCTAGCTATTTGAAAATATAGAATATGTTATTGTTAACTATTGTCACCCTATAGTATTAATACTATAAAACACTAGAACTTATTCCTCCTATTTAGCTGTAGATTTATCTATTCATTAACCAACCTCTTTTTACACGCCGCTCCTTTCTACTCTTCTTTACTTCTAGTCACCACAATTTAACTGTCTACTTCCAGGGAATCAACTCGTTTTCTTTTGTTTGTTTGTTTTGTTTTTTGGGATGGAATCTCCTTCTGTCATCCCGACTGGAGTGTAGTGGTGCATTCTTGGCTCACTGCAACCTCTATCTCCCAGGCTCGTGTGATCCTCCCACCTCAGCCTCTTGAGTAGCTGGGATCACAGGTGTACGCCACCATGCCAGGTGAATTTTTTGTCTTTTTTGTAGAGACGGGGTTTCACCATGTTGCCCACCATGATGAGCTCAACTTTTTCAGCCCCCACAAATGAGTATTTATTAGTCTTTCTATACCTGATTTGTTGTGAGTTTTTATCATGAAAGGATGTTGAATTTTATCAAATGCTTTTTCTGCATCTCTTGAGATGATCACGTGGTTGTATCATACTTCATTCCGTTGATGTGATATACCATGTTTTGCTGATTTGCATGTGTTGAACTATCCTTGCATCCCTGGGATAAATTCCCCTTGATTGTGTTACGTAATCTTTTTGGTGTATTCTTGGATTCAGTTTGCTAGATTTTATTAGAATTTTTGCATCTATGTTCATCAGGAATATAGGTTTTTTTTTTTTTTTTTTTTTTTTTTTCTTGTTGTGTCCCTGTCTGGTTTTAGTATCAGGGTAATAATGTTGGCCTTATAGAATAAGTTTTCAAGAATCCCCCCCTTTTCAATTTTTTGAAACAGTTTGAGAAGAACTAGTGTAAGTTCTTCTTTAAACGTTTGATAGAATACAGCAGTAAAGCCATCTGGTCCTGGACTTTTTCTTTGTTGAGTGCTAACATTTCTTACATTGAGTAAACTTAGCTAATTTTACCAAATTTTACCTATTCATTTTCACTAAGCTGCTTCAGATGTTCAAATCAAATCATTTTTTTTATTTAAAATATGTATTGTGAGCAAATGGAACCATAAAGTCAAGAAGGCGGTCTTTGTCAAAGGATAGCAGAAAAAAATCAAATTAGTAAAGCAGCAGATGCTAAGGATTTTGCTGCATTCATTTATTCTAATCCCTCAGAATTTTAATTGGAAATTTTAACGAACCACAGCATAAGAGATGGATAAATACTATTAGTTCTCAATATCTGTCCTTTGTCAAGATTCTCCCTTCACGGCCAATGCCTTGATGCTCTTTCTGTTCTGGATATACATTTAACAGACAGTTCCTATGAGGCACTTGTGCTTAGGTTAAGTGTAAAGCACCCACCTCTATAGCATTCCCTTTGTGGGGCTTTGACTTGGCCATTCTGTCTGTGAGGCTCGTGTTGCCTATGTGAACTCAGCATTCACTTTGGCTAAAGAGAGCACCTGTGTCAGGCTTTGGCCAGGAATAAACCACCCGGTGATAAACAAGGATGATGCAGTTATTCTAGTCACTTCTTGGTGCTGTCAGGCCTGGGCAAATCTCAATAGTGCAGGCTTCCTGGAAGGCTTTTAGTGTTTCCGACTTCTGGCTGGAAACTTGGAATATGCTAACAGTGAAAGATAATAGGGTGAGGGAAGTGGTCTGTTAATGTGTGCTGGTGGTGTTTAGGAGACAAAATTTTGTTTGGGGATTGATTTTAGTTATATGAACCATTAATCTTGGTTTATGAATTTCAGGGAAAAATGAATATATATATATATATATATATATATTTTTTTTTTTTGAGACAGAGTCTTGCTCTGTTGCCAGGCTGGAGTGCAGTGAAACGATCTCAGCTCATTGCAAACTGCAACCTTCACGTCCTGGGTTCAAGCGATTCCCCTGCCTCAGCCTCCCAAGTAGAGGGGACTACAGGTGTGCACCAACCACACCCGGCTATTTTTTTTTTTTTTTTTTTTTGTATTTTAGTAGAGACGGGGTTTCACCATGTGCAGGATGGTCTTGATCACATAACTTCATGATCTGCCCACCTCGGCCTCCCAACAATAATTTTTATTCAATGTATGCTTGTGCCTTAGTATTAATTGCCAGGCGAAAGCTTTCTTTTCTTTTCTTTTCTTTTTTTTTTGAGACGGAGTCTTGCTCTGTCACCCAGGCTGGAGTGCTGTGGCCGGATCTCAGCTCACTGCAAGCTCCGCCTCCCGGGTTCAGGCCATTCTCCTGCCTCAGCCTCCCGGGTAGCTGGGACTACAGGCGCCGCCACCTCGCCCGGCTAGTTTTTTGTAGTTTTTAGTAGAGACGGGGTTTCACCGTTTTAGCCAGAGTGGTCTCGATTTCCTGACCTCGTGATTCGCCCGTCTCGGCCTCCCAAAGTGCTGGGATTACAGGCTTGAGCCACCGCGCCCGGCCCGAAAGCTTTATTTTCAACAGCATCCTTCCTTTCCTACTTGCCAAATTGTGTTAGTATTAATTCTCAAACTCCAGGAATACATGAGCACAAAAGCAGAAGACTAGACTCAGATGGGAAATACAGTCTTTGAAGATCTACTAGAGTATACAATTTAAAGTGCTTATTTAATTATTATTTGTATTTCAGGAGACACAAATGCCAAACAATGAAGGTCGAGAAGGCCAAAGTGATATATGCAAGTTCAAAAAGTAGAAGAAGCTTTTACACAGAGAAATATCAACCAGCCAGCTTTTCATGACTGATGCATGAAAATATCATCCACCTGTGTCTCTGAGCATACTTTGGCTTTGACTCTTAGTGATATTACATGTGATGTCGTGGCTAGATATTTCAATTTCAGAAACAAATGATTCCACTGAATAGTAAGACATTTTCCAACTGGACAGTAATTCATAAGGAGAGGGTTCAGAAATCATAAGCTTTATTATGAAAAGATAAGGAAATCCAACCCTAGATGGAGGTAACTTGTAAAGAGTGATTGGTTATTTTGTGTAATTCTAAAGGGCATAACTAGGACTAACAAGTCAAAGCTTTCAGGAAGAAAATTTCTATATAACATGCAGAAATTTTGAACAGTTGATCAGTTGCTTTTGTTGTTATTGTTAAGGACAGGATCTTACTATGTTGCCCAGGCTTGATTCTAACCACCATTCCCCCCGCCCCCACCACTGCCCCCAGCTCAAGCAATCCTCCTGCCTTAGCCTCTTGAGCTGGGACTATGGGCGCATGCCATGGCACCAGGTGCATTTCTAACAGCTCAAAGTGTTATAAAGGAATAGGTCACCTAGTAGCATGGTCAGTGGTGTCTGTAAGACTTCTCGTCTGTCGGGCTGTGGTATGGAATTGAAGTGGATGATCACTAAGAAATGGAGGGAATGAATTTCAGAAGGGGTGGGGAGTTGCAGGGTGTTGGCTCAATAGCTGTCTTATCAATGGAGCTGAGAATGAAAACCTAGGAAAAGTGGCATTGGTGCTAGAAGGGAACAGGGCCATCCACTTCATAGACCGTCTGCTAATTTGTTGCTCATTTGCTGGTGAAACTTGGGAAGGTAATGGATATGTATGAGTCTTTCAAAACTTGCCTTGTTACCTAATGAAGGTATTTGACTTTTCTAACTCCAAGTATCTTTAAAAGTTCCTAATTTCCTGATAGACTTGTAAAACCACGCAAACCCACCAGGCCCTTATTCTGTTTCCAAGACCACCTTTCAGGTATGTCACCCTGTTGACAAGTTATTTGGAGCTCTATTGACCTTGTCTCATTATTGGAACTTTTCTAGTATCTTGAATGCAGATGGAAAGAAAGGAGGCAATAACAATGAAAAATAAAACCACAACAGCATGATTTATTATAGTACATATTTCTCAGAAGAGACAAAAACAGCATCAATGAAGAGCAATCATAGAAGGTTCACAGTTGCCTCAGAACCAACTCAACAATTCACAGGGGGTTGGCATCACATAAACAGCTGGGGAAAAGCAGTTAAATGATTTTCTACACGCTCTTAGGGAGAGACTGTGTCTAATCTGATGCAGTTGCTCCAAAGGAGAGCAGCTAATGACATCTACACCAAATATCAGTTCAATAAATCGCTTCCTTTCATTAATCTGAGTGTCGGTATCTGCATTAATGGTGCTAACAGAGCAGAAGGTCTAAAGGAGAGATAATAAGGACCTGTTTTTAGTGACATGTGGGGGTGGTCCTGTGAAAACAAGCAAATGTATAAGTGGTCCCTTATTTATTCATTCTTTCACTCAAAAATTATTCTTTGAGTGACTACTATGTACCTGGTCCTGGGCCACGTCCTTATGTGCCAATGAACAAAGGGCCTTCAGGGAGCTTATAGTAGGCAGGGAGGAAGCAGAAGTCATCACTTGCATACATAATTGACTATGATGAGGGATGAGAAGGGGAAGTATGCATTTCTTTGAAAGAATGCAACAGGGGAATATCTTTCCAGAAAACCATCTTTCTAGAAAAATCATCTCTAGACCATCTTTCTAGAAAAATCATGGCTTTGGGATAGAAGAGCTTGTAATATTGTATTGGTGATTATGACTCCTTTGGGAGTCTAGGTATATATTAACACCATGCGTTTACCATCAAATCTGTATGTGACTATGTTTTGCAGTGGGCAGTCTTAAACAAACTTACCCCTCTCCATCCCCAAGGCCAAGGAAGCTGAGAGGCCACAGAAAAAAAGCTAACATATCCAGTCTCTTAGAAATAAACATTCAATAGGGACTTGGTGAACAGAAGCCATGTCTCTATCTCAGGTGGCAGTGAGACAAGATGGTGGATCCCTACACAATTACCCCTCAGACCCAAGGCTTATATGCTATAGGGAAAGGGTGATTCAGAAAATGCATAGGACAATTGAAGTGTGATAACATCAAGACTGTTTGGCCTAAGGGCAGGATTTACAGGAAGTACCTGCTCTTATACAAGGAGCAATAGATAAACTGGAAATCGTAGAGGCCTTCCCAGAGCTGGATTTAATCAGAAGCCAACATGGAAGATGAGCATCCTAGATGGAGTTGCTTTGGTCTCCACAAACTATATTGGGAAAATACAACTTTCCTTACCCTGATTATTAAATTATACATTATGTTTAGGTGCTTATAAATGAAGATAATGACCATTTGTTTAATTGGCAATGTACTGTAAATGAGATGGAAACACAGTGTATCTCTCTGGGTAGTTGTGAAATATTAAGGCCTTCCCTTTCCTTCCACCCTCAAGCCTTAGGTGGATTAAAAATCACTGGTCTCTATGGCACCTGCTGACCATTGATGAGCTTCAAGAAAGAACTAGTCAAGAGAGAACTAGGACTGTCTCTGGACAGGGCATTTTTTCTTTGAATTCTGGTGTCTGTGAGCTGACTCACCTGATTCAGGTGCTCTGTAGCTTCTGAGATTCATCTTGAGAATGACATCAAAGGTCCTGAATCTGACTGTCAGGGGATGCAGAAGAGAGAGGGGTGCCCTGGCTAAGCACTGGCTGCAATGCTGGTCCAACGGGGAGAAACTACATGACCAAGAAAATGCAGCTCACTGGCGGGAGTATCATAGCACCTGGAGAAACTCATAAAATAGCATAGGAATATGCCTATACCATTTCTGCTTCTATTTCATTGAGGGAGTGAATATGGTAACGTGTCATCAGGTGACTGAATGTATCATTAGCCTTCTCCTCCTTATTGATTACATTTATTGAAATCTTGTATGTCAGGCACTGTTTTAAGCTCTGTCATCCATCTGTCTATCTAAAACCTCATTAAATTGTCACAACTGATTACCAAATGTAACTCTTCAAAACAGGAATATTCAAATTTATTTTTGTTATAACTGGGAAGATATTTTTAAGTTTCCAAAAAGAAAAAGTTAATGTTTTTAATAAAAAGTGTTCCCATTCCCTGCCTGCCCACTTGTCTCTTAGGTTGTTACTCAGAATTTGATGCCATGTTTGGTTTCAAGGACAGGAGGAGGCTAGCATAGGGTGAGAAATCTGTTAGGTTATTTGAGTTCACAGGTGCTTGGTCACATAATAGATGACTGTATATCCAGTATTGTTCCCAACAATGTTCTGAGGTTGACAGTGTAAGGCTCATGAGGACAGGTATTTCATCCACTTTTTCAATGCTTTTTCTCTACTCACTAGAAAATATCTGGTACATAGTAAGTGTTCAGTAAATATTTGTTGAGTAAAAGGATTTTGTTGAATAAGAGAAGGAAAATCTAGATTTTCTAACTGGAACTTCTCCTAAATCTCTATGTAATATTGGGCAAGTCATCTAATATTTGTTTCCAATTTATTCCCTCTTAACATATTTGGCGTGGTTAGGAATGAAATAGTGGCTGGATGCCTCAGAGAGCTGAAAATGTAAACAGTGCCCTTAAGATCTAATTTTTTTTTATTGATTCATCAAAGGTAAATGAAACAAGCAAAGTCACAAAGTGACATTAATATCTCGGTATGTATTCATCTGTGTTTTACTACAATGCATGTCACCGGAGAAGCTATATTCCCTAAATCTTCCTCTACTTTGTATCACACTGCTGGTGATGAAGATTAGGGATGTTATCAAGGCATTTGCGGACATACTTGGTGTCTTTCAGCTTAGCAGTATTGGCTTGGGATCCTCAGTGCCAAAAAGATGTCATCTGCCCCTAGAATTTTATGAGCCCCTTAAAAGGGTGAGTATCCAGGAATGATACTCCAGCAGTTTGTCAGGGCACTATGCAATAACTACCTTGAAGAGCTGCTTCTTGGACTGAAATCAAATTGCAATGGCTCCACACAGCCGAGGGAGGTTTTAATATCAGTCCAGTCCATCACCCACACAGAACACTATTAATAACCAGGTAAAAGCCTTTGTGTATAAGCCGATTCCATTTACAGTTATATCATGTCAGGCGGATGTCAGCGTCCTATCTTGTCTTAGTCATAATGACGGCTAATATGATCCATACAGGATAATAGATGGGGTGGGAAGGATTACAGAGTTAAAAATCAATCAAGGCTTTCTCATACATTTCTATGCTTTTGTGGCTGGTTAAATCATCAAAGTCTCAAGATTGATTTTTTTGCTTTAGCAATCAATCCTTCACAATCTGTTACTTTTTTCTTCCTCCTTCTCCCCCCGCTCCCTTTTTAAAAACATGTAGACAAGAGTTAAATTCTTTCTCTGGATAAATACAGAGATGCACTCTTTGCCCCAGAGGGAAGATTTATCACATTTTGAAGGCAGAGCTGAAAAGTTGTGCATGGTACTATACTAGACAGACGAGATATGGCAGTTGATAAGTATGAAGTAGTTTGTTCTTTTCAGAAATATGTCATTTATACTTGGATAGTTGGTATTTTATTTTCATCAGCTAAAGCAGAGGCTAGGTTCATATCTCCAAAGGAGATCTTGTTGTAATGTTTATATAATGACACATGTTAGCATGAAACACCAGCATCCTCAAGCACTGAGTGCAGCAACAGACCATGTCTCATTGGCTTTGAGATACATCTGATATATATATGTGTGTGTATTCACCAAGGTTCTAAGACACAGTAGTAAGAGTGCTAATTTGATGTAGAACAGCTTAAAGGGGAAGGCCATATATCTGCTGTTTCTGAGAAGTGAGAGTACTTTGAGCAAAACTATAAAAATTCAGGCAATTATCTTAGAATAGCTGGGCAGCCTTAACTAGGTTTATAAGGGGGCAAAAGAGGAGAGAGTGACACTTAGAGACAGACAAGAGATAGGACAGGAACCCTGTGATGGGCCCATCTGAGGAACTAGGAGGAGAGCCAGTGTGTCAGCACAACTTGTACTGTGGAGGTACCTGTTACCTGTCTAGGAGTTGGTGTCAAGGAGATCCAACATGGAGTGACAGAATTTTACAGGAACCTGGAAGGGGCTGTTCATTCATTCACTAATCATGATCTTTCATTATGCAGGTATTATCCTGGGAGCAGCAGATGCAAATAGACATCCTCAAAAAGCTCATAGTCTTATGGGGAAAAGGGATAACAAATAATTGGAATGCAAAGCAATAACTTCCACAGTTCATGAGTGCACAAGACCTGGAATGAGTTCTGAGCAGGTAGGGCAGCAGGCAGGAAGCCTAGCATTCATTGGCAATACTATATGGGAGGCTAGCAGGAACAACCTAGTAGCCATCTCCACAGGACCTCCAAACATATCATGTACCCAATATCTTTCATTTGTGGCTCTGCAACTCCTCATCCTTCTTTACTCTGTATGGACCAATCATTGGATTTGCTTTCCCTCTGGTCAATAGTGAGGGGTGGGGAGAGGGGCATGGGTCAGGATGTTTATGCCCCTGCTGGCCTTCCAAAGCAGAAGCATAGGCTTGAGCTAGTTGTACCCTCTGCCTGAAGGTCAGAGCTGCTCTTGAGGCAGCTGTCTTACATACTTTTTCCTTCCAGGCTCTGGTAGCCTGCCTTCCCTTTCCCTTTGGATGCAGGGGTAACAGCCTTGGGCTACTGCACAATCCCTTGTGGTTTTTTTAATACTCAGCACACACATTAGTGAATTGTCACTTTTTAAACTCAAATTATCCTAATTTCTGCATGTGGTCTGCTTTCTGTTGCAACCCAGCCTAATATACATCCCAATTCATTACTCTCTCCATCTTTACTGCTACTGCCCTGGTCTGGGCTGCCCTCATCTCCTGCAAGGTTGCTGCAGTAGCCTCCTACTTCACTCCCCAATTTCATTCTAGTATTTGTACAACCTATTCACTCATTCGCTTACTACACTTCAGTCAAAACAATCTTTTTAAAATTGTAAATCAAATCATGATAATATGCTGCTTATAATCTGTGAATGGCTGCTCAGAACTTTCATAAAATCCAAAGTTCTTACTCTGACTTAGGAAGCCCTTCTTGAAGTAACCCCTTCTTTCTACTCTGACCCCATCTGTGACTGCTATCCACTTCAGAACTGGGTTTCAACTTCCTTGGTCTTCCCTAATCACTCAAATACTCCAACGATTTTCCTCCCTGGACATCACATGACTGCTCTTTCTGTCATCCAAATCTCAGAGATGTTGTCCATGACCACCAGTTACTTTCCATGACATCAACTTATTCAAATTTTCTACATAGCTTAGCGCCACCACTAAAAGTATCTATCTATCTATCTATCTATCTATCTATCTATCTATCTATCTATC